>NC_052309.1:69218405-69818405 GCF_016432855.1 Salvelinus namaycush | reverse complement strand
AGTAACAGTGGTTGAGAGTTTTAATTGGAGTAAACAACAACACTTAGGCTTCTACTTCTAGCTTATACATACTATATACATTTTACGCTATCACTCAAAGAGCCCAAATACCTTTAGGCTTAGTATTGCATTCCATGTGTATGGTGCCCATTTTAGGACAGCCAAGCTCACTGTTTTGCAACTCACTGTTATGTAGCCTATGCATATTACTATGATGCAATTAGCTCATTACTTGATTGCATATTCTATAGAGCACATACTGAGGCTGTAGCTGAATAATATGGATGAATTCACACCCATTGCTTATTAAAAACGACAACTTTGGATCATTTTAATTGCAATAGTTCAATCAATCAACTCATATGAATTTAGTGACTCTCTAGTTGATTGTGTTGAAAACAATGCATACTTGACTTTGTAACATTAGCTTGGTTTCTTATTCCAAATACTTCATTCTTCTATGTAGTGCATTTGTATATTAGTGTGTACTTTGTATTGCTCATGTCAAGGATACACATTTAGTCAGTGTTGCTTTTAGAATGGCTCCACAGCCCATGATATTGAATGAATTACAAGTCAATATGTCAGAGGCCCAGTTTAATAAAGTAGCAGGTCATAACTCCAAGGCTTTACTTCTACATTGGCTATCCACAAGCCATGGCCTTGACTTTGATTTATCGTCACTGACCTCTCCCAGGCTGCACAGTAGGACATTTGCTAATCCTACAATGTCATTTGTCCATATACACACAGAGACATCGGTTAATACGTGTTGCTTTATTATTGTCCTTCTCCACCCTCGGTAGTAGTGTCCTTCTCCACCCTCGGTAGTAGTGTATGAGACTGATACACATACTTGTTTTCCCCTGAGGTTTGTTGTACTGGTAGTAAATTATTGGGATGGATAGTGCAGACTTGCATCTTTCATGTGCTGTACATCACAATATTGGCATCGATATCCCCCTTTTTACCCAAAAGAGTCACCCTAAAACCTTTAAAGTGGTACATGATTCAAAGTTCACAAACATTTGAAACTGATCTGAAGGCATCCTGACCTTTTTTAGATGGTTTGACTTCCTCTTTTTCAGATAAAAATCCCTTAAGGGTTGGCATTTGAGATTCATAGAGGATGTTGCTGCCTGTAACCATGCCACATATTGTGATGATTCTCAGATGTTGGTATATGTGAAAGGAACCATTTGCGTTAAAAGTGAGACGTGAATAGTGTGTCTCAAGCTGTTTACATTTCACCATCTGTGTGATGCAATCACAATACTACGGTAGTGTATTTGTTGTCTGAAGGTAACAAGTGATGTTGAAAATCCCAACTGTAATTTGCATGGATGCTGTGTGGCACACAATATCAAGTTAACACTGTGCCAGGTTTCAGTAGAATCAAGTGTTTACAACTGTATATGTTTCACATGTTATTTTCAGAAGGGAATAGAAGACCAAAACAATTCTAAAATCCTATAAACACATGTTTTATATACCTCGGTTCAAGAGAATAACAGGTGCAAAGTTTGCACCAGAGAAATGCAGGGAATCAGGCCCTACGGCTCTTAACATTTAATTAGAGCCTCTCAATAATAAAGCCACGCTCATGAATAATCCATTGCTCTTCCCATCTCATCTGCTATAGAATAAGTTAGCACGCGCTGCCATCAGGGAGAGCATCAGTTATGTTTCTTATATTTTGTAGGCAATGCATATCACCCTCTGCTATCCACCCTGTAATACAATCTGTCTGTTTGTAATGGATTAGTTTCCCTACAGAAGTCTCAAGAGACCAATACGTTAGCATACAGCTTCTTGTCACTACAAATCAGGAGGACAGGTTGGAACTTGTGCACTCAAGCGGATTCTGCATGGCCTTTTTTTAATAATCTCAAATTTCTTCAGATTTTTTTCCCCTGTCCCTGAAAAAGAATCCAAAAGTTGAGGGGCCTACATGCCACATTTGAGAGCTTTCATCAGATAGTCCTGTACTTATTCTGACCCCATCACACCATGTGTGTAATGGACTGTCTGTTGCCCGCTCTTTTTTACCCATGTCTCATCTCAATACTTCGCTAATATTTCGTGATGTGTATGTTTTTTTCAATTTGGTATCCACTGAAGTTTTTAATCTTACCAAATGATTTGTCTTTGAAACGCTGAATCTGTCTCTGAGTGGTTATTATTATTATTATATCTCATAGACAGCTGCATTACCTGAGTCCATTGCGTCAATGTGTGTTGTCTTGAATCGTTTGGCATTGACGACTGCTGCTGAACATACATGTTAAAAGATACTGAGTCATATGTGATAAGAATAAGTTAAAAGATGTGGGTTGCTATGGTAGTGGTAGAAATAACTCCGGTGGTAAACGCCTCAAAATAAATATATTATAGAAAGTTAAGTTGAACTGACGTAGGTGGATTGAACAGGTTCTAGCTTGTTCTCTGATGATTCATTAAGATAATCATGATGAGGACCATGGGGTAGCAGAGGTTCTAGACCTTGACTATACTCAATGTAGCTACTACGATAACAACCCAGTCTGAACGCTAAACAGATCATATATTTTCATGGTTTAATGTCTGCCACTCTAAAGTAAAAAGATATACAAGTCACATGCAAGCTGAACTGCGTCACGTTTATAGTGTTCCTATATATTTTTGAAAGTACTTCATCCCGATTTATGCTTTGGTACATTTTTTAAATAGTAGCTTCATATCTATTTGCAAACAACACTCCTGCCTTCAGAGCCAATCTGTAAACTTAGTTTGTGTAACGGAGCGAGATGGTACTCCAATAAACATAGAGATCAATAACTGCACACCCATCACATATTCTAAAGATGCACATTTACCCTGCATACGATTAGTAGCTTTAGTATATATATAAAAAATAATATAAACTGCCATATGAAAACAACAATTGACCACGAAAGAGATTTGCTTCTCTCATGTACCTTTGAATAAAGAATGGCAGAGTACATTTCTGTGTTTCCTCTCCAGGGATCCCAGCGTTAATTATTCAGTGAATACATAACTATGGACACCTATTTCTTCCGCTCACTGAGTGTGTGTGCAATGGCGTACCGACACCCCGCAAGCCCCAGAAGGTGGGGGGCCCATGTCTGACATCGATGTTTATTTATAAATCATTTTGACAGTAACAATCCAAAAGTAATTCATAAACCTTTTACGTTTCCATATTTACTAGGAAGCTAAGTATTTGTTTGTTGCGCTTCAAGAATGAGACTGATAAAAGTGCCTCAGGCCTTGGAAAATAAATAATTTAACTGATATTGGTAAACAAATGTTGTGTTACGACGCCACTCGCCAGTGCAATGAGTGGAACTTACTCAGGTGTTCAAAAAAGCCTATCAAAGTAGGCACCTCTCTACATAAGGTCCCACAGTTGACAATGCATGTCAGAGCAAAAGCCATGAGGTCGAAGGAATTGTCCGTAGAGCTCCGAGGCATGATTGAATCCAGGCAAAGATCTGGGGAAGGGAACCAAAACATTTCTGCAGCATTGAAGGTCCCCCAAAACACAGTGGACACCATCATTCTTAAATGGAAGAATTTTTGTAACCACCAAAACCCTTCCTAGAGCTGGCCGCCTGGCCAAACTGAGCAATGGGGGGAGAAGGGCCTTGGTCAGGGACCCGATGGTCACTCTGACAGAACTCTAAAGTACCTCTGTGGATGTGGGAGAACCTTCCAGAAGGACAACCATCTCTGCAGCACACCACCAATCAGGCCTTTATGGTAGAGTGGACAGATGGAAGCCACTCCTCAGTAAAAGGCACATGACAGCCCACTTGGAGTTTGCCAAAAGGCACCTAAAGATTCTCTGGTCTGATGAAATCAAGATTGAACTCTTTGGCCTGAATGCCAAGCGTCACGTCTGGAGGAAATCTGGCACCATCCCTACAGTGAGTATGGTGGTGGCAGCATCATGCTGTGGGATGTTTTTCAGTGGCAGGGACAGGGAGACTAGTCAGGATCGAGGCAAAGATGAACGGAGCAAAGTATAGAGCGATCCTTGATGAAAACCTTCTCTAGAGCGCTCAGGACCTCAGACTGGGGTGAAGGTTCCCCTTCCAACAGGACAACAAACCTAAGCACACAGCCAAGACAACGCAGGACTGGCTTTGGGACAAGTCTCTGAATGTCCTTGAGTGGCCCAGCCAGAGCCTGGATTTGAACCCGATCGAACATCTCTGGAGAGACCTTAAAATAGCTGTACAGCAACGCACCCCCTTATCCAACCTGACAGAGCTTTTACAATCTGCAATACTTGAATTTACAACTTTAATTACCGAACAAGCAATTACTGCGACACCATATATAGCTTTGTGAAACGTTAGGCTTAACATGAGAAAATTGTGACCAAACTGGCCTACCAATAAACATTTATCCATTAGCTAAAGCAAAGCTACAGGCTGCATGCCACATGCCCTGGCACCACAGAAAGCCTATCATCGATTCAATACGCAGCTGCATAGACATGGACATTTTAGCACCATGGACAGCGATCGGTAGTCTATATTTTGGGAGTGGCTGTCTTGCAGATGTATTCGATTTTATTGTGGGGGTCCAGAGAAACTGCTTTATGCCAGTGTGTGTGTGTGTGTGTGCGTGCGTGCATATAAGATAAGTGCAATGGAGAATATTTTGTATATACTGTACCATATGGCAACTCTATGTACGAGTTGAAAGTCACAGTACAGCAGGTGCGTTTGTTTCTCTGGAACAAGAGGGTACTTGAATGAAGCATATTGAGGGTTTTCGTGGCACACTGTTGTATACAAGTAAGTAATACATGACAATTGAGCGGCTATTGACAATTACAGTGTAGCTTGTTGGTTTTAAGATCCCAGCTCTTCAAGGAAATAGACACATCATATTCGATGACATGCTGTGTTTTGGCCTATGAGCATGGTCCCTTGTGTTATTTTAAGAATATAGAGGCCTCCTATACAAACTCCCCGGCACTCAGAATGATTAGCTATTGCATAACCCGTAGCCATGCCAAAGGGTTAAAGCCCAGTTTTAATCTAGTTCATGCATTAATGGGTTTCAGTAGATTTCTTGGGCTGCAATCCAAGAGGGCAATTTAAGAGAATTATTGGAGGCACGTTGACTTGTCAACGTAACCATTCCTTCCCCTGAAAGCCTGAAGTAACATGTTATTAAGAGGAGAGGTGTACCAGAGCCTCCACTGACAGCGGAGATAGTTGGATGTCTGGAATAAATAGGATAGAATGTGGATTATGCATTTGTTTACAGTTTTTTTTTCTGCCACACTTTTTTCTTTCTTGTTTTGAAGATATTTTGGTCCTTTTTATCTCACTGTCTTCTTTGTCAACAATGTTTTTTTTATTGCGCTTTCATTAAGGCTCTGGCTGTGTGTGTGGGTTTCCGTACGGTGCCAGTTTGTGTTAATGATAGAGACAACATGCTCTACAGAGTAATCAATGATGCATCCTCCAAACCTAGGAGGATTCAGATCATTCCCCAGTTGTCTCCGTTGTTTATTGATCAGTCTCAAATCGTGGCTCAGCTTGACATCCATTACAGTTAATTAGTGATCACAAAGTGGTGTGTTATGACATTGGCATGTTATGATGATGTCATGAAGTCTCAAAATGGCAAGGGGTTCTAAATAGTTTTGTTTTCAAACTTTTTGCACATTGAGCAGTCTGTACTTTGTAACTGAACAGCTAGCGATGGGACGTACGTTCTACGCGAGATGTTTATGGAGACGAGCAACGCTGTAGCAACCTCATTGGGACATGATCATTCACGCTTCATGCTTTGAATACCATGCATTTTACATGTGCATGATAGGCTTTTATGGAACATCATATTTCTCTTTATTAACCAAATCATACTTCCTTAAGCCATATGTGAAAGATGAAACGATTTAGGCTCACACCGTTCAGTACAGCTCTCAAAATACAGTATGTTTTATTGTCTGAATGTCTGTGTTGTGGACCAAAGTATGAAGCCTTAAATGGGGAATTATAATGTAGATAATAGAGGCTATAGTGGGTGTTCCCCATAATAGATGTTTGCAGATGATGGTTATCTCCCACACACCTGTGCTAAACACTGTAGTGTTTGCTTACTGTATGCTTTTAAAGTTACACTGGACCACATCTCGGGTGTATTTAAACATTGAAGCCTTTGAAGTTACTGCGGAGGAGTTTGATGGTTTAGTTCCCCTCGCAATGCACTTTCATGGAGACTGCAGTAAACTGTCATTGCAAGGCAAAATTATCTAAACTGAAAGTGTCACAAAGTGCAGCTCGTGAGTTCAGTTAGGAAATGGATGCCATGAACTTCTCCTAAATAAGGGGGCTGTTTAGCAGAAGGGCTACTTAAAAAACATGAGTCTTCCTTTTGGGGAAGTGGACAAATTCTGGTCGAGTCTTCCGTAATGTAACTTGCAATCTTCTAGTCAGTATCTCATGCCTCCCACCCCCATCCCACCAACCTCTCCATCCTCTTTGATACAGTGTCCCTGGATGGATGAGGGCTGTGGAGGAAGTCAGACCAAGTGAGGGATTTGACATAGAACCCAGATTCCATCTCTCAGGAGAAGTTATATTGGCAGGCTCACACCACCCACAGCATCCATGTTAACTTGAAGCTATACAGTATTATGATTGGATAGGGACGGATACCATAAAATAACATGTGTCCATGTAATTATTAGGCTGCAGTATCTGGGAAGCCATGAGGGATCATGGAAATATTTAAATTCTTCTGATCATTCTGTAACACTGTTGTTAGTCTCCCTGCATTTTATTGTTCTTTTTTTCATACTATGATGTCTAAGAAGTAAATGACTGATATGTGGAAATTGTTTTAACAGCATGATGAAATGTACAGCATGTAAGTTACACAAATTTGATATACACTGTATCAGGTTTCAGGTAAGACCCAGATGCAGACAGTGTCGAAGTAACAAAAGTTTATTACTAGTACAGGGGCAGGCAAAACGACAGGTCAAGGGCAGGCAGAGGTCAATAATCCAGATAGAGTACAAAAGGTCCAGAATGGCAGGCAGTCTCAGGGTCAGAGCAGGCAGGGGTCAATAATCCAGTGTGGTGTGGCAAGGTACAGAACGGCAGGCAGGCTCAGGGTCAGGGTCAGGCAGGCAGGCAGAATGGTCAAAACCAGGAAAAACTAGAAAACAGGAACGAGAACAGACAGGCGCAAGGGGAAAAACGCTGGTAGGTTTCCCGAAACAAAACGAATCGGCAACAGACAAACAGAGAACACATAAATACACTGGGGATAATGAGGAAGATTGGTGACACCTGGAGGGGGGTGGAGATAAGCACAAAGACAGGTGAAACAGGTCAGGGTGTGACACACTGAGTCATAGCAGAAATGCCTTTGAAACATTCAAGAAGGAAGTAGGGCATGGATCCATCCATGTTTGACAGCACAACACTGCGCTTGCCCTCTTACAGAAACCTAACAAAACATCCCATTTACAGGACGATTAGCCACATTCTATATTCTTCCTACTTCATTTTGTACTTCATTCTGTACTTCATTCTGTTCCCTAACTGCATTAACTCTAATTAGCCGTCCTAAGAAAACACATTATAACGTCAAACAAACATTGAATTCATTATCAAGTTATGGATATGACAAGGACAATGCTCCAAATCCATCATGGACCACTTTAGTGTGGGCTAAGAGGCAAGCTAATTAATAAATTGATGAAACATTCAAAGTTTCTCACCATTAATGTAAAGGCTAATGTGTTTGTGTTAAGGGCTTGCTGTTCTATCCAAGCTTTTTAGTAAAATAGCAGTGGGTATTGCAATTCAAACAATCCTGTGTTGCTGTGGTTCACTTTAATTGGGATTGATGAGGGGCAATCTTGCATTTCCTCAAAATATTCCTTTGTCCACAGATGATCAGTCAATGGGTATTTGACACAAACCGAAGGCATTTTGAGAAAATATGACATTAGTCATGTTGTTAGCGTTCCCATTGACATTGGCTGAAGGTTTTTGTATGTTCACATCCTGTATCATAGCTTTCATTGTTACGGAGAGTTTTTTTTTTAAGTACACTATATGATTCCATATATTTTGGTAGTACACCAAATGTCATATACATTTTATTAAGGATTTTTTCCCCCAGGGACCTGAGCATTCATCAGATTCATCATGATGTAGTAGCCTGAACTCCCGACATTTGTTACCAAATCAAATGTTTAGGTCCATAACAGCTCTTCTCTTGACTGCTGTTGAACATAATCATCAGTGGCGGAAGTACATAGTATATTTTCAGAATAGTCTCTTGCTTGAGAAATACCCGAGGCACCCTCTAATCTCAATGCAGCATGTGGTTCAAAGTAGGGATTTAATGCTTACAGGTCGAAATTAAATTAACTCTGCCAAGGGTTTCAACCAGGAATCAAAGACCCACAAAATACTGTATGTGTCCCCTTGTATGTTTTCAGTTTCCATTCTGTTTCATGTCAAGTCGTCTGATGTGTTGTCCATCCCAGCAACAGTCAGGGGAAGAAGTGGGAGGTCGGAGTTCTTCCCCTCTGTGGCAAGGCCAATCGGTATCTCCTCTGTTCATACCTGTTATATTCTGATAGGAATTAAATACCTCTGAACGTTTATCAGTCAACTTCAAACACCCCATCTGTTCTTAGTTTTAGAAATTGGCTATTTATTTGGTAAGGGACTCCTACTAGTGTACTTGTCTGATTCAGTGGACACTTATAAGGTTTGTTGTGTAACCCCTGTTGCTATGGTTGCTCCTGTGTAAAGCCTCTTGTGCCATGTGTTTATGTTCTGATTTGCTCCCTGGTCACATCCGGTGAGGTTTCATGTTAGTGGCCACGGTGTGTGGAGGCACTTGAACATATCTGAATCCGATCAAGATTATATTCAGCATGACCATAGCCAGAAGTCGATGAGCAACCACAGGTTCATATTCAATCCATTTTACTTGCAGAAGCTATGACTCAGATGACATTGGCAATAAAGTACATTGCTGTGGTTCTGAGTGAAGGCTTTGTCGGGAAATAGAGGAGCTGTCAAAAAAGCACTGTGTTCTTATTTATTTTCGTGTGTGTTTTCAGGCACCCAGCTGCGTTACCTAGGAGATGAAAAGGGGTGAAGGTAGGCAAAAGACATTAGAAACCGGAATAACCAAGTGAATGTTTGCAAAGGCAAACAAATGAAGAACACTCGCACTGGACTTTTCTTACTAGCACTGACTTGGCTGATAGCTACCTATTGAGGGACAATGTGCTTACTATGACTGTGATTTGCGGTTGTCTCTTATCTACCTGAGATGAATGAATGAAGAGCATCTGCTAAATGACCTAAATGTAAAATGTACTCTTTCTGAGTTAAATGGTCTGTATGCATATCAGATAATAAAACAAACACTGCACAGAGATGCTTGTTGTCTTGTAAGTCAGTGAAACAGAGCCTTGAATATATGCTTATCATCCTGTAACCCGAGTTAAATGTTAATCAGACAAAGCTCATCATGGTCATACATTAAAATGACAAAATGTGTTTTTCCGCATAAAATTATCATTCTTAATACCTTCATATTCACAGACCCACTCACCCTGCTGACCCTCACAAAAGAGTAGAAATGCCCTCTGAATTTGAAAGCACCAATAGAAAGATCTTGTTGTGAGAAGGTCAAAAGGCTTATATTTTCATTCACCAATGGAGTGAGTCCGTAATTGATGCATACTGGCCAGCAAGTCATGATTGACAAACTAACTTGAAAATAGTTGTTTCCAAATCACTAGTGCTATCAAGTGTATATGATGTCATTCATGGACCAAAACTAACTTTGGCTTGTTTTGCCAACTTATTAAGTATTTATCAAGTTATATTATTCATTTTGAATTAAATGTGTCATCTGTGTGATAAAACTTGCATGGCGTATTTATTGATTAAACAGGTATACAGAAAGCAACCTTTGAAGTAAATAAGCCATTTTTAATGCACATACGTTTTCAGGATGCATGTCATTTTGAGTGGGCTGCATTGATATGCCATCTTCTTTGTGTAACTATCTTAATATTTTCAGCTGGAATTCTCCAGGAGCTGTGGTTATGTTGTTTCTATAGACAAATCCCATGTCGAGCTGCAGTGAATGACAACTTTTTAGCAAAAGTGACCTCGAAGAAAATGAGTGTACGGTGATGAGGAAAGGGATAGAAACGGGGTTTTAAGAGCTATTCTCTTGCTGAACGGAAAATAAAAGATGCTCAACGAAAATTCTGTGCAGGAGCCAGCAGCAAATTTCAATTACTAATAATGTAAATTCACTGCCTAATTGGTACCACACCATCTGTTTCTAAGAAAATAATGAGTCTGATTTTTAGCCATTCAGAGAAAAATATTATCTACTTATTTTTGACAGTGCAAGCTCATTTTTCATTTGCTAGCTTTTAAGATCTGTCTTAGGCACTCTCTAAAGGATCCCTATTACAGAGGATCCAGAGTTTCCAGCTTTGAGAGTTTTCAAAAGAGTGGGGAAAAGTTTATATAGGAAAAAAACAGACAGATTCTCCAAACCGGTGACAGACTGATTCATTTCCCATCTGGTCATTCGGATCGCATACTCTTCATTGGGGTTCTGTTATGTCCTCATCCTCCACTTCTTAATGGCTGGCTGCACAGTTTGATTGTATGCAGATGAGGGGACCTGATTAAGTTATTACGTGTGCACAGTCATAGCTGCAGGGTTTCAGCTCTGCCACTTGAGTCCCACTTATTAATGATCTGTGGGAGATGAATACTTACCTATCTATGCACGGAGCAATACTGAGCTTAATAGACTGCCTTTCTTTCGGAGGTAAAGTAATCGATGCAGGGAAGGAACGCAGGAACTGGTGGTTAGACTAAAATCTATGTTGAGTGTCAGGGATGTTATCAGCGTTTTTAAATGTTTAGAGTTTTTGGATAACCATCAGCAATGTAATATGTTTTTGTTCGTTATTAAGGTTACATCTGTAGATATGTAGCTTCTAATTAAGTTCCTTTTTTTGCACCTAATTAGCAGACTTTACACAATGTCAAGGAAGGCACTTGAACAATGCCTACTAGGTACTCTCCGGGGCTAAATACAAATATGAATACCTCAAGTAACCCACTGAGCAAAACAATAAGTAAGAGATGCCAAGTACACAGCCTGCTCATTGCACTACTGATTTTATTGAAAAAGTGCATTTGAAATTTAGGCTGACTTAAAAAAAAAATACATGCCAAAACGTACTAAGACCTACAGTTTTGTTTTTAACTTACATGGTAACACTAAAAAGTAAGGTGTACATTATGAAGAGTTTATAAAATAACCTTTTTTTAAAGTGTTACCATTTACATAAGTGAAAGACCGACTTTACAGGGATGATCCAAAGAAGTACATGATGTCACTTAAAGGGAAACTTCAAAATGTTCTACTTCATAGTCATCGTCTCCAGCACCACCCCAACATCAACATATGTGGAAATGGTTCGTTTCTATGTTTTGTAGTCAAAAGAATAGAGGAAGATAAGGGTTTCCAATGACATCATCGGGGTGCAATCGTGTGATTTTGGCCAATTGTGAGTAGGCATTGCCTACTAATTGGTTGATGATGTCATTGGAAACACTTATCTTTCTCTATCTTTTGTACTACAAAACATAGAAACACACCATTTTCACGTATGGTGATGTTGGGGTGGTGCTGGAGATGATGAATATGAAGTAAAACATTTTTGTCATGTCAACAGTAAGACTAGAGACAAACAACCACCGGCAACAAACGGGCTACTGTGGTTCCTACAGAGAACTTCTTCATTTGCATATTAATGAATGCTTATGTTTTATTGTGTGGTAACACTATTTGAACTGTCTTTGAAATGGATAGTTCCGGTGCCTTGTCCCTCTGCCATTTGGCTGTTAATCATAGAGAATGACTTTGCGGTGACCAGAGTGACAGAAAAATAATGAAAACCACTCTCTCTCCAATGCAGAACTTCCCATTAATTCATTTGAACATGTCTCTCCCTCTGCTCCTTTGGAGTGTCACAGCTGATGGCAGCTGTGGAACACTACGTGGGTGCAACGCTCGTTAACTGGGAGGAATAAAATCCATTCACAGTTGAAAATATCCAATACAATTTACACAGAAGTAAAACTAGGACAGGCATATATTCTCCCTCTGCACTTCTATTGTCAACGGAACCATTGTAACAATATTGGAGTGTTGAATCAGACAAAATGTATTTAAGTGTGTGAGAACTGAGTTTCAGATTTATCACTGCTAAAAATAAATCCCAGTTTGTAAAGTCTCGCATTTAGATAACTTCAGATTTACATTTTAAATCGTGCATTTAGATAACTTAATTTCTAGTTACACAACAAAGCTGATCAACTGTCCAGTCTGCAGCCTCAGTGCCTTCTCCTGTTGCTCAATGTATTCAGGAATGACTGCGGTTTGCCCTTGACCTCAATGAAATATTCAATGAAAGGCCACACACATTCAGCCACCCCTCTTTATTGAGAAGTACAGGCACGTCTGGCCCTACTTTTGGACGGTAACTATCGGACACATTCATCTCGCGCTGACAGTGCTGAGGTCACAGGGTCACCGTTGTCCGACTCTGAACTCTTCCAAGCTGCACACAGACAGCTCTGAATCATATGAATGGTCTCATTCACACATTCTGTCTCAGAAACATTAGAGAAAGGACTGAGATTTGCTCTGTCACTGGACAGTGATATGTGTCTGGCTAGTGAGGTCATATTGCAGTGGTGTGTCCGCTGTCCAGTATCCAGTATCCAAGCTTGTGCCACTATGAGCAAAGCACCTGTAACCTACACCTAATGCTTTTCCATTATGAAAGAACACAAACAACACTACAGTGTGTATGGTCTTACAGTTCATTTAGATGCTAAAGCCCTCTGTTATGCAGCTTTCTCGAAGTGCAGATATTAGCCATTGATATGTACAATTGTACTAATGCACTTACCAATTACAGTAGCAGCCCTGAAGAAAACACAGCCAACGTCTATGTTATAGGAGCAGTATCACAGGTATACATGGATCAATACATACTTTGCATATGTCTCGTTTCAACCTGATTCAGTCTGCAGAACTCACAGCACTGCTTGGGTACTTGGAGATGTGATCTGAAAACTGAAACTCTTGAGTTTGCAGAATAGTGATGTACTGCACTGGCTCGATACGATTCAATTAAATGCATAACAACAAACACGAGTATTTTTGGTTTATATTTCTTACAATTAAGTTTGATGTGATGTCATAACAATGAAGAATCCATGTAAGTAGCCTAGTTCAGTTCCATATGTCTGGGACGGAAACAGAGATCTGTGTCATCTTTGCTCAAGCACCTGGTAGGCTTTTCAGTCGACTGCCTCCATACGTTGTATTTTTCACACATGAGAGCTGCGGGCCTGAGACAGGACAGGAGCTGCTCTCAGCGGGATTGGCGCCATGCTGCCTCCTCTGTCTCTGGGGCTCCACCATGCACATATGTGAGGGCTAATCCATTCAGAGCACTGGAAACTTCTGCCTCACATCATCATACAACTGGCAGTACAAGGCAAAGAATAGGTTGTTGTGTGTGTGTGCGTGTGTGTGTGCATGCACACTGTGTGTGCGTGTGTGTACTGGACAGGGGCCAAGCTCTGTCTGTTTCTCTTTATAAATCAGCAAAAAAAAGAAACGTCCCTTTTTCAGGACCCTGTCTTTCAAAGATAATTCGTAAAAATCCAAATAACTTCACAGATCTTCATTGTAAAGGGTTTAAACACTGTTTCCCATGCTTGTTCTATGAACCATAAACAATTAATGAACATGCACCTGTGGAACGGTCGTTAAGACACTAAAAGCTTACAGACGGTAGGCAATTAAGGTCACAGTTATGAAAACTTAGGACACTAAAGAGGCCTTTCTATTGACTCTGGAGAACACCAAAAGAAAGATGCCCATGGTCCCTGCTCATCTGCATGAACGTGCCTTAGGCATACTGCAAGGAGGCATGAGGACTGCAGATGTGGTCAGGGCAATGAATTGCAATGTCCATACTGTGAGACGCCTAAGACATCGCTACAGGGAGACAGGACGGACAGCTGATCGTCCTCACAGTGGCAGACCACATGTAACAACACCTGCACAGGATCGGTACATCCGAACATCACACCTGCGGGACAGGTACAGGATGGCAACAACAACTGCCCGAGTTACACCAGGAAATCACAATCCCTCCATCAGTGCTCAGACTGTCCGCAATAGACTGAGAGAGGCTGGACTGAGGGCTTGTTGTACGGCAGATCCTTACCAGACATCACCGGCAACAACGTCGCCTATGGGCACAAACCCACCGTCGCTACACCAGACAGGACTGGCAAAAAGTGCTCTTTGACGAGTCGCAGTTTTGTCTCACCAGGCGTGATGGTGTCACGCCCTGGCCTTAGTATTCTTTGTTTTCTTAATTATTTTAGTTAGGTCAGGGTGTGACATGGGGAATGTATGTGTTTTTTGTAGTGTCTAGGGTGGTTGTAAGGTTTAGGGGGTTTATTAGAGTAGTTGGGTTTATGTTTAGTATAGAAGTCTAGCTGTGTCTATGGTTGAGTGTAGGTATCTAGGAAAGTCTATGGTTGCCTGAATTGGGTCTCAATTAGAGACAGCTGGTTATTGTTGTCTCTGATTGGGAGCCATATTTAAGGCAACCATAGGCTTTAGCTGTTTGTGGGGAATTGTCTATGTCGAAGTGTTTTGTGTCAGCACTTATGTTTGTATAGCTTCACGGTCGTCTGTTTTGTTGGTTTGTTTTGTTTTTCCTTCTTTAAATAAAAAGAAGATGTACTTTCCATGCGCTGCGCCTTGGTCCTCTCTCAGTCCCTTTGACGATCGTGACAGAATTCCCCACCAATGCGGGATCAAGCAGCGTGAAAAGCGGCAACAGGAGCAGCGCAAGGAGGAATGGAAATGGGAGCGTAATATGGACTACACTACGTGGGAGGAGATCGACAGGTGGGCGATCGACCCAGGGCGAGTGCCGGAGCCAGCCTGGGATTCTCTGGCGCAGTGTGAGGAGGGATACCGGCGAATGGAGGCAGCACGACGACGCGGTAGGAAGCCTGTGAGTCAGCCCAAAAAATTTCTTGGGGGGGGGCTTAGAGGTAGTGGGCCGAGGGCAGGTAGGAGACCTGCGAGGGCAGGTAGGAGACCTGCGCCCACTTCCCAGGCTAACCGTGGAGAGCGGGAGTACGGGCGAACACCGTGTTACGCAGTAGAGCGCACGGTGTCTCCTGTACGTGTTCATAGCCCGGTGCGGGTTATTCTACCTCCCCGCACGGGTAGGGCTAGATTGGGCATTGAGCCAGGTGTCATGAAGCCGGCTCAACGCGTCTGGTCTCCAGTGCGTCTCCTCGGGCCGGCATACATGGCACCAGCCTTACGCATGGTGTCCCCGGTTCGCCTACATAGCCCGGTGCGGGTTATTCCACCTCCCCGCACGGGTAGGGCGACGGGGAGCATTCAACCAGGTAAGGTTGGGCAGGCTCGGTGCTCAAGGGAACCAGTACGCCTGCACGGTCCGGTATTTCCGGCGCCACCTCCCCGCCCCAGTCCAGTTCCACCAGTGCCTACACCACGCACCAGGCTTCCAGTGTGTCTCCAGAGCCCTGTTCCTCCTCCACGCACTCGTCCTATGGTGCGTGTCTCCAGCCCGGTACCACCAATTCTGGCACCACGCACCAAGCCTCCTGTGCGTCTCCAGAGTCCTGTGCATCCTGTTGCTGCTCCCCGCATTAGCCCTGAGATGCGTGTCCCCAGCCCGGTACCACCAGTTCCGGCACCACGCACTAGGCCTAATGTGCGTCCCCAGGGTCCAGTATGCCCTGTTCCTTCTCCCCGCACTAGCCTGAAGGTGCGTGTCCTTAGCCCGGTGCCTCCAGTTCCGGCACCACGCACCAGGCCTACAGTGCGCCTATTCCGGCCAGAGCCATCCGTCTGCCCAGTGCCATCTGAGCCATCCGTCTCCCCAGCGCCATCTGAGCCATCCGTCTCCCCAGCGCCATCTGAGCCATCCGTCTCCCCAGCGCCATCTGAGCCATCCGTCTCCCCAGCGCCATCTGAGCCATCCGTCTCCCCAGCGCCATCTGAGCCATCCGTCTGCCCAGTGCCGTCTGAGCCATCCGTCTGTCCCGAGCCATTAGAGCCGCCCGTCTGTCCCGAGCCGTCAGAGCCGTTAGTCAGTCAGGAGCCGCTAGAGCCATTCGTCAGTCAGGATCTGCCAGAGCCGCCAACCAGACATGATCTGCCAGAGCCGCCAACCAGACAGGATCTGCCAGAGCCGCCAACCAGACAGGATCTGCCAGAGCCGCCAACCAGACAGGATCTGCCAGAGCCGCCAACCAGACAGGATCTGCCAGAGCCGCCAACCAGACAGGATCTGCCAGAGCCGACCACCAGACAGGATCTGCCAGAGCCGCCAACCAGACAGGATCTGCCAGAGCCGCCAACCAGACAGGATCTGCCAGAGCCGCCAGCCAGCCATGAGCGTCCAGAGCCGTCAGCCAGCCATGAGCAGCCAGATCCGTCAGCCAGCCATGAGCAGCCAGATCCGTCAGCCAGCCATGAGCAGCCAGATCCGTCAGCCAGCCATGAGCAGCCAGATCCGTCAGCCAGCCATGAGCAGCCAGATCCGTCAGCCAGCCATGAGCCGTCCAGCCAGGATCCGCCAGAGCCGTCCAGCCAAGATCCGCCAGAGCAGTCATCCAGCCAGGATCCGTCCCTCAGTCCGGAGCTGCCGTCCCTCAGTCCGGAGCTGCCCCTTATCCTGGTGCTGCCCCTTATCCTGGTGCTGCCCCTTAGTCCGGTGCTGCCCCTTAGTCCGGTGCTGCCCCTTAGTCCGGTGCTGCCCCTTAGTCCAGTGGGGTTAATGTGGAGGGTGGCCATTTGGAGGAGGCTACGTAAGCGGGTAGTGACTATGGTGGGGTGGGGACCACGACCAGTGCCGGAGCCGCCGCCGTGGACGGACGCCCACCCAGACCCTCCCCTAGACTATGTGCTGGTGCGCCCGGAGTTCGCACCTTAAGGGGGGGGGTTATGTCACGCCCTGGCCTTAGTATTCTTTGTTTTCTTAATTATTTTAGTTAGGTCAGGGTGTGACATGGGGAATGTATGTGTTTTTTGTAGTGTCTAGGGTGGTTGTAAGGTTTAGGGGGTTTATTAGAGTAGTTGGGTTTATGTTTAGTATAGAAGTCTAGCTGTGTCTATGGTTGAGTGTAGGTATCTAGGAAAGTCTATGGTTGCCTGAATTGGGTCTCAATTAGAGACAGCTGGTTATTGTTGTCTCTGATTGGGAGCCATATTTAAGGCAACCATAGGCTTTAGCTGTTTGTGGGGAATTGTCTATGTCGAAGTGTTTTGTGTCAGCACTTATGTTTGTATAGCTTCACGGTCGTCTGTTTTGTTGGTTTGTTTTGTTTTTCCTTCTTTAAATAAAAAGAAGATGTACTTTCCACGCGCTGCGCCTTGGTCCTCTCTCAGTCCCTTTGACGATCGTGACAGATGGTCGGATTCGCGTTTATCGTCGAAGGAATAAGCGTAACACCGAGGCCTGTACTCTGGAGTGAGATCGATTTGGAGGTGGAGGGTCCGTCATGGTCTGAGGCGGTGTGTCACAACATCGTCGGACTGAGCTTGTTGTCATTGCAGGCAATCTCAACGCTGTGCGTTACAGGGAAGACATCCTCCTCCCTCATGTGGTACCCTTCCTGCAGGCTCATCCTGACATGACCCTCCAGCATGACAATGCCACCAGCCATACTGCTCGTTCTGTGCATGATTTCCTGCAAGACGAATGTCAGTGTTCTGCCATGGTCAGCGAAGAGCCCGGATCTCAATCCCATTGAACACGTCTGGCACCTGTTGGATCGGAGGGTGAGGGCTAGGGCCATTCCCCCCAGAAATGTTCGGGAACTTGCAGGTGCCTTGGTGGAAGAGTGGGGTAACATCTCACAGCAAGAACTGGCAAATCTGGTGCAGTCCATGAGGAGGAGATGCACTGTAGTACTTAATGCAGCTGGTGGCCACACCAGATACTGACTCTTACTTTTGATTTTGACCCCCCCCCCCCCCCCTTTGTTCAGGGACACATTCCATTTCTGTTAGTCACATGTCTGTGGAACTTGTTCAGTTTATGTCTCAGTTGTTGAATCTTGTTATGTTCATTCAAATATATACACATGTTAAGTTTGCTGAAAATTAACACAGTTGACAGTGAGAGGACATTTCTTTTTTTGCTTATTTTATATCGGAGCACCCTATTGTAAAGCTGTCAGGAAAAGACTCTCTTAAAGGTGCAGACCCTATATACTGTTGCCTTGTAAGCAGCTTTGTGCTTTTACTTCAGCATTCAAGTATTCATCATTCAGAATGGTAGATTAAGTCTCTCAGGAAAATTGGCATTTGCCACAGGCCATGAAATGCACAAAGCCAGCTGTGGAGAATGAGAGAGAGACTGCAACAAAGAGTGAGAGGGTATTTGAAAGACACATTAAAGTGGCGTTTCACAATAGCTGCAGACAATGAGTTACAAGGAGCAGGTAAGAAGTGGTAAGGATTATCATCGATGGGAGATGTGTTAAGTGTCAGCTGTTTGGACTCCTGATCCCCCAATCCAACCTCCTTACTAGACAGTGGGCTGGGTTGTAACATGGCAGCTGTGGATGTGTTAAAATATAGGCTAATCTAACTATGTTGACTTGTTGTGTTATGTAAAAGTCTCCATGTTGAATAGCATTCATCATCACCCATCCTCCTCAACATCATCATGAATACAACGCACTAAGATGTTCAATTACCTGTCATTTTTATAATGTGAGATTTTTGAAAATGGTTAAGTATTCACAACATTTCCAAATATCTTAACCTTTTGGGCTAAATCAGGGCCACACAGAGTGTTTCTTGGTAGTCTTAAACAACTCTACTTTGAAACAAAAGTACCCACCTCACACATATGGTTATGGATTTTATTAAAAGAAGACACCTGCACCATGTCAGATAAAGAGTTAAAATGTACTACATTTTGAGTTTTCATCCGAATATTACACTTTATATACATCCCTAAAGACTGAAATATAACAAAACTTTTTGACATGGAAACACCGGCTTTTCGGCGGCTTTTCAAAAATAATGTTTATTAATTATGAAATTATACATTTTTTAAATGTGTATTTCACCCATGAGGCCACTAAGACATTTGACTACAGGAAAAGGCTACATATCGTTTATATGAAGGTTATGAATGTCTTCTATGAGACCATAATTCTCCAATTAAATCACTCTGATCATTTGCATGAGAACCAAAGGCATAAGATCGTTTTAAAATGCAAATTACTAGACATAGATATGTCCCCAAATGTCATTTCAATAATCTAAACTGCTTTAAAATATATAGTATCGTGCTCTTTTAGCCTTCACTTGCTTGCTAATGCTAATCAGTGCCATTGTCTCATAATGCAAATGTTTGTAGGAGGCCAGAGTGGAATTAATCCCTTAGATACAACACAAAGCCGATTTGTGTCAAAGCACCGGGGCGCATTACTTTGCAAATGAATGCAGGGAAATCACAGATTATAATCCAGTTACCAGGAGAGAGGGGAACTACATAATAAGAACACAGCAGACACATACAACTGCACTAGTTCTCTCTAGCATTGAATTTTCTCAAGCATTGAATAGTTCTCTAGCATTGAATAGTTCTCAAGCATTGAATAGTTCTTATGAAAAGAGTGGATTTCAATATGTTTCCTCAAGGCTAGTTAACAAGTTCAGCTGAGCCCACAGATATATGCATGTAATTAGTGCAAATCTCTTCAGTGTCATTAATCTATTGTCTGCCTGCCTGCCTGCCTGCCTGCCTGCCTGCCTGCCTGCCTGCCTGCCTGCCTGCCTGCCTGCCTGCCTGCCTGCCTGCCTGCCTGCCTGCCTGCCTGCCTGCCTGCCTGCCTGCCTGCCTGCCTGCCTGCCTGCCTGCCTGCCTGCCTGCCTGCCTGCCTGCCTGCCTGCCTGCCTGCCTGCCTGCCTGCCTGCCTGCCTGCCTGCCCATGGGCGCTCATACTAGTGGAGCTGGTAGATTGCTAGAAGCCAATCAATGGCTATATTTGGACATGTTCAAAAGCAGGACCTTTTTAGAAACAAGTTAAAAAGTTTAAAGTTAAGCGATGATGTGGAATGTGAAGGAACACACTGTGCATGTCCTCGAAGTCATATTCCATTTTTGAGTTAGTGGAGAATGCTCGAGGGAGATATTTCAAGATAAGGTTGTTATTTGTTGCAGATGTTGGGTACATCTGGGACCTTATGATATTGTGAATTCAGGGCAATTGTTTCCCAACTCAACAATATATGAAATGCGATATAGCATTTACATTTAGCAGATGCACTTATCCAGTGTGACTTAAATTTATGCTTGATCCAAAAATGTGATTGGAGGCTCCATATGGAGGGTGTGACGCAATTTCTAAATGCAGAGGCCAAATCGAGCTCCATACCACATCACCGTGCGCCTCCCAAATTCTTTAATAATGCCGAGGGCTCCGTATAGCTTCGCATTGACATGATTGGTTGACGGTAGATGGGGGCTGGAGGTCCTGTAGAAACACAAACTCGCTTCCTTGACAACTTCCTTCACAACAGCTATGTACTTCAGCAGAGGCCATATCACCGTAAGTGCTGCACGCCCAATGCAGACGTCGGATTGACCATGCGGTGCCATTTACAGTAATGGGTGCATATGTCACGTGTTTTTTACAGTAATGGGTGCACATGTCAATGTCTTTTACAGTAATGGGTGCATATGTCAGTGTCTTTTACAGTAATGGGTGCATATGGCACGTGTCTTTTACAGTAATGGGCGCATATGTCACTAGTGCCTGCGGCTCTATTTAGTCATTTTTATTTATTACATAATGTGCTTAATTTTGAATATATTAACCTTGAAGTGCTTTAAATATTTATCCTATCATGTGCTGCGTTTTGGTTTATTTTGTATTTACTAATTAAGTCACTTCCTTTACTTTGAATTGGTTAACCTCCTTGAGTGTTTGTCTCCTTGTGTGAATTTGTGTCTTAATAAGGGACCTGAGCCACGCCCCCCACACCTGAGGAGCTTTGGGGCTAACGAGCTGTCTCTGCACAAAGGTCGCTCTCAGACATTGTTCAGCAGAGTCAAGCCAGCAGCGGGAGAAGACAGGTGCCACAGGCTGTATACAGTGGCGGTGGCGTCTGGGGAGAGGGGACCGGATGAGTGTGACCCTGCTCAGGATGAAGAGTGGAACGACGTGTGAGTGTGTACCAGTGGTTCCCAGTATGTTGACAGTACTGATGAAGCTTTCTCAACTCTCTCCAGTCGTAGCCTGCTAGACTACCGCATCAGAACCCCATGATGCCAACTACGATGCGACAAACCACCATGATAAACAACAATGGACTAGTGTGTATGTGGAGTGAGTGTGCCCGGGGCCTGTCCTTGTGTTTTGTTCTGTGTTGCTTTTATCCTGTAACCCTTGCCATGACCTTGGTCTGATGGTGGAGGTTTATGACCCCCATAAATACCTCCCCCCCATTTCTCTCTCTCTTCTCTATAGAGTTGACTCTGGAAAAGCACTTTGTTAACATAGAGATTCTGGGGACATCAAAAGGTGGGAAACGGAACCATATTTCGGTAATCCAACCAGTTGAAAATATGCGTTGGGACTTAATGAATATGATGTCAGTTCAGTTGGCATCTGAGACATGATTACTGATGATAGGACGACATAAACTATCTTGGAAGGCCGACACATTCTAATGATCAGATTCACATGGAATTGTTGTGCAATTTAAATGTTTAAATATGAAACTATTTGTGAAAAGATTAAATGTAATTTTTAGTTTCTTAATGAGAGAACGGTTTGTCATAATAACACCACTCGGCTCACTCAGAGGCCCCGCCCAAGTGAACAGACATGGGTTGTAACTATGAAACACGCCCTTCTTTCACCACTATATAAGCCGTGTTACGAAAATGTAACTTCCGGTTCCAAGGACGTGAGGACTTGCGGTCCCCACATTGAAAGGACAAAGACCACCTACCGAACTAAGCCAACCTCAGCAAGAACCTAATGAAATTAGCATTGAATTTCAACATGAAGGTGACGACCTACACGCCGGGAGGATGAATTTCGACTATACCAACCAGAATATAGCATGAGCATATAGCATGGCAACTTGGTATGAACTTTGAACCCTTATTCACTAAAGAAGTGATACCTCCTAGCCATTGCGTTAGCGCAGAAACTGTAGACGTGGGCTAGGAGAGGACGGACAGAATATCTGTCCTACCAAATGACGACAGTACTACCAAGTATCCAGTTTACCACCAGAGACATTCTTCAAAGGACAAGAGATCCTTGCTGGGCAACCCGGCCTACTATCTACAACCAATCTACCGAAGCGCAGCTCAGTGTAAATATTTATTGCATTTTCCTTTTTCAAATGGGCGGTAATTTAGAATGCATAAGATACTGTATTTACGATAGCATACCTTCTCCCTTTGTTACTCAGTCTTCCCGCTCTTTCATTCAAAACTCAACCCCCTTTCTTTGTGTAACCAGCCGTCATATCTGTTCCGTTCGCTAGGGACGTTTTCCTTTATGACATAATTTGTAATCAATGTATGATCCATTCTGTTTAGATGTAATTCTGTGTGATTATTTAGGTATTTAGTAAATAAATAATTAAACCAAATTTTGTATTGCTGATTCAACTTGTTAGCCAGGGTTCGTGAACATAACCAAGAATTTACAACTTTCAGATGAGACTAAATAAGGTGACGATTAAATATTGACTGCTACTGATGTAAAAGATTACTAGGTCTTTAAGAGTTTATTTGGAAGATAACACCTCTATAAACATTCTTTCATGGTGCCCCGACTTTCTAGTTAGTTACATTTACCTGATTAGCTTAATCAGGTAATATTAATTACAGAGAAATTATTTTATAGAATAGCATGTCATATCACTTAATCCGGCATAGCCAAAGAAAAGACACCCCCATTTTTTTTTATACCAAGAAAAGAAAGATATTAAAGAACTGTAGACACTGACTGTCTGGTATTGAAAGAACTTACTGAACCATGGGATTTGTACCCACAACCCTGGGTGTGCAAGCACCATGCTCTACCAACTGAGCCACACGGGCTAGATATGAGGCAACTTATTGGAAGCTTTAGGCTAAGGACTCCATGAGGAAGTCATTTTAGGACACATTAGCTTCTCAATTGCAGCGAGCTGAAAGTGAAAAGAGATCTCCTGGAGCCTATTAACAGTCACTGGGAGTTCATCCATCGTTGAATTTAGAACAGCATAGATTCAATCTTTTGGGGAATATAAATTGTCAAATTTCCCTTAAGCGATAAAAGATGGCTGTCAAAACATGGCAGCAACATTTTGAATGAAAAGTCTGAGTCTTCATATTGAGGGGAACCCAGCGTGTACAGTTTATATTGACTGAAGTAGGAATGTACAGGGAACTCTACGACCATATATATGTAAAGAAACGTATCTAGTTCTAAAACAAAGATGAGCCCATTAGTTGACAGATTAAAAGTAATGGGAGTCTTAGGAAATAATGGACATGGTGAATTAAATTGTCATTCTCTTCCAGGGATGGGAATGATTTATCCTAAACAGGAGATCATGAAAAGCAGACTGTATATAAAGGCAGGCAGTGATGCAGGCTTTTGTGAGGAAACGATGGACCAAGCCTTAAACTTAACTGGAGTGCTCCGTCAGCAGAACCCCTGGAAGCGGTTTCCCAGCCTACCTTGAAATGGACGAGGCTTGATACCTCCACAAACTGCAGGAGTGACGGTTGGATTTGTTATTATTCTTAATGTAATAAAAATACTGAAACTATGAACATAAATTGACTGTCAAAGTCGATATTCTGGACTCTTTCACTCCGTTTTGTGCACTGTATATGGTAAAGTGCACAGTATAAAGTACATCTTAAGCATGCATATCTTTACGTAATTGAGAATGTAAACGTTTTACTAACATGCTATTTTACCCCTGACCATTTATTTTTGGATACTACATATTTATCAATCTTTTTTTTGTGTGGCTGTGACTCAGAATGGTATACTATGAATATACACGGTTATGCCATGACACATTCACTACAGTCCAGTCACTCTGCCCTTTGAAAGCTTTGTTGTAAATATTGCATTTAACTGGGTAATATTTTAAGTACGGTTCAGCACACTAAAATGTATTTCTGGGTCATGCCTTACTAAAACATTTTGGTTTGATAAAAAAAAGGCCCTGTCTTAATGTCAATCTTAAATCTGCTCGCCAAATGAATAATTTTGCATCGACCTTCAGCATGTTTTTATGTTGCATAATATCCATTGCTAACATTTTATCCCCGTTTAACGTATACCAAATTAATTTCTAACATACTCTAGCGCAGATGGTGTGAAGAAACACCGAGGTCTCAGAAGTATTGTAAAGAAAAGAGAGAACAGTAAGTCTCAGAAGTATTGTAAAGAAAAGAGAAAACAGTAAGTCTCAGAAGTATTGTAAAGAAAATAGAAAACAGTAAGTCTCAGAAGTATTGTAAAGAAAAGAGAAAACAGTAAGTCTCAGAAGTATTGTAAAGAAAAGAGAAAACAGTAAGTCTCAGAAGTATTGTAAAGAAAAGAGAAAACAGTAAGTCTCAGAAGTATTGTAAAGAAAAGAGAAAACAGTAAGTCTCAGAAGTATTGTAAAGAAAAGAGAAAACAGTAAGTCTCAGAAGTATTGTAAAGAAAAGAGAAAACAGTAAGTCTCAGAAGTATTGTAAAGAAAAGAGAAAACAGTAAGTCTCAGAAGTATTGTAAAGAAAAGAGAAAACAGTAAGTCTCAGAAGTATTGTAAAGAAAAGAGAAAACAGTAAGTCTCAGAAGTATTGTAAAGAAAAGAGAAAACAGTAAGTCTCAGAAGTATTGCAAAGAAAAGAGAAAACAGTAAGTCTCAGAAGTATTGCAAAGAAAAGAGAAAACAGTAAGTCTCAGAAGTATTGTAAAGAAAAGAGAAAACAGTAAGTCTCAGAAGTATTGTAAAGAAAAGAGAAAACAGTAAGTCTCAGAAGTATTGTAAAGAAAAGAGAAAACAGTAAGTCTCAGAAGTATTGTAAAGAAAAGAGAAAACAGTAAGTCTCAGAAGTATTGTAAAGAAAAGAGAAAACAGTAAGTCTCAGAAGTATTGTAAAGAAAAGAGAAAACAGTAAGTCTCAGAAGTATTGTAAAGAAAAGAGAAAACAGTAAGTCTCAGAAGTATTGTAAAGAAAAGAGAAAACAGTAAGTCTCAGAAGTATTGTAAATAAGAGAAAACAGTAGGTCTCAGAAGTATTGCAAAGAAAAGAGAAAACAGTAAGTCTCAGAAGTATTGTAAAGAAAAGAGAAAACAGTAAGTCTCAGAAGTATTGTAAAGAAAAGAGAAAACAGTAAGTTGTGGTAAGTTGATTACAACTGTAGACACATGACTTAATGTTGTCTGCAACATTCTACACTGACACAGAGCTCCCTCAGGCTTGAGCAGCTGTGAAGCTATTAATATCATATGATTTCACAGCAGGTAGCCTAAAAACATTGTTTCTTTGTCAAATCATCAGTGAGTTTCCTTATCCACCAGGAACATCACCACTAGCCTTTAAGATAGAGCTTTTGCACAACCGTTTTACTATGATCCAAAGCAAACGACCCTTGAAAGCACATCAACAGACTGCAGAAGATGGGATCAATGCAATTTAGAGATTTAATATCAGGCTTCATGTTGACATGGCACATGAATACAAAACACCAGGAGGAGCCCAGGAATTTTTACCTGCATAAAGCATCACCTATTATTAAAGCTGTGTCTACGGGAACACAGCGGTTTGAAGATGTGTTAAGTTGTGAAGGACTGAGGTGGGAAATAGGTCATGCATCCTTGCGAGAGCTCTGCCGAGAATGCGAAAAGGAAGCATTCATGTCACTTCACATCTCTCTTAGATATCAAGCCTCAGACAGAATCTCATTGATACAACTCTGGAATTTCAATTTCAGATGGGAATGGAAGTGTGTGTGGTGGTTTTGAGTTGGAGTGTTAGTCAGCGTGGCTCTGGATGAAATGCAAGGAGACTCTCTGGCGGTGAAGGAGGGAGATGAGGGTTCAGTTCAGGAGAGGAGAGGCCATTGTACTGACTGCTGTCTGCCCTGAGGACCATGTACCAGGACAGGAGGGTTTCTCAGCTCAGATCTGATGTGAGGGACTATCTTCCTATCTTGAGAAGCTTAAAGGGACTCTTCGGGATTTTGTGAATTGGAGGTAGCATATTGTTAGCAGCGGAATTGCTGGAATTCTCTAGGAACTACTAGCCAGCTCCTCTCAAAAGCAGGGAAATATATATTCTAACTACAACAAAGCTGGGTGGTTGGTCATTTATAATCTTACAAAGTTATACATAGTAATCAATATTTAATATATGTGTTAATTTTACTAATAATCGTAAGAAACAAGATTCTATCCACTTCTTCATATTTGGTCAAGTTGTTGCATAAAGATATAGAGATCGCAACATTATATCTGTCTCAATGGCGCTGCCCATACACATCAAACACATGGTTTCCATGTGGTTGATACCATTCCATTGACTCCATTCCAGACATTATTATAAGCCGTCCTCCCCTCAGCAGCCTCCCCAGGTCTCTATACATCTTTATGCGACAACGGGACAGAATATGAGGAAGTGGATAGAATCTTGTTTCGTACGATTATCAGTAAAATTATACATTTATTAAATATCAATTACTAGGTATAGCTTTGTAAGACTATAAATTAACAACCACCCAGCTTTGTAGTAGGTACAAGGTCTATTTCCCTGCCTTTGAGAGGAGCTGGCTTGTAGTTCCTGGAGAGTTCCAGCAATTGGGCTAAGCTAATGATATGCTACCTTCAACTTCCTTAAAACTGCACTCAGAGACATGAAACTGGTATCCATAAGTTCGTCTGACTCTGGGTAAGTAGGAAAAATGTATTCCCCAAATCCCAAAGTATCCTTTTAAGGCACCTTCATAACCTCTATGTGCTAACAGTCAAGTGCAGACATTTCCCTTCAATTTTCTACAGATCTAAACAGCTCAAGGTTATTTTTGTCTTGATTTAAAGGAAAGTGTTAAATTAGAGAGCAATCTTCTTCGAGTGTGTCAGTCTACCCTCGAGCATCTGTTACATAGAAGAAACCCAGACAGAAATTGAAACTCCATTTCAAATCCGATGGTAAGGCTTGTCAATTACAAGGAATTATAGAAAATTAAACCAACAGTTTATAAATGGGTATATTAAATATAACAATTGTGTTTTAGTACCCTCATTATGTAACAGAAAGCACAGTCCATTAATTTTAATACACTTTAGTCAGATGTTTTGCTCCCAACAACTCAACCGAGCAGCAAATTGTGACAAAAAGTAATTATTACAGCTTAGACTGAACAGCTTTGAAATATTAACATTTCAAACTGCAATTTTTAAATGAAGAAAGAATGTAATTATTCTGAAAAGTTACAGCCCAACAGGACTTCATAAATGAATTCATGTCTTAATGAACAGTGATTATCAAGGCAAGCTAATGCTCATGCGGAATTTAGAGATTGTGGTTAATGGACACATCAAATCCTGATTAAACTTTCAGCACAGTTGGATCACCTTCAGAGGATTACCAAACCACAACAAGAAGTGTTTGTGTGTGAGTGTGTGTGTGACTGTGTGCGTGCATGTGTGTGTGTGTAATAACCTGTGCATTAATCCACTTTGAACCTGTCTTAGCTGTTGAGAAGTAAGTGCTCCCAGGGCACAGGGTCAGAGACCTTTTCCTCCACAGGCAAGAAAGGCCTTTCAACTAAGTTGATTCAGAATCTTCTTTTACCAACAATGTATAGGCATTTATTAGGAAACAGCATATCACTTTTGTAGACCTAAAGTCGTGGGAGTATATGAGTAACCCTTGGATATTCAACAACATTGCTTCCAACTTCCCGAGAGACATTGTGCAAAAACATAAAAAAGTTGTCGAGAAAATGAGTCAGGTATTTTTCAAAATCACCACCCCCTCCCTATTATCATGCGGCACTCAATCTATTTGATTTTTTTCTCTCCACTGCTTCGTGAGCTGGGAATCACTTGGCCAACAAAGCGTAGGCGGATGTCCCTTTTGTTTGTGCGCTGAACGTCTGCGTGGGAGGCCTGCTGGGCTGGGCTCTCTCATGGAAGGGCCACAGAGAACCACACAATCCCAGGCTGCTGCTTCTGCTACTTCTCACAGACAGATGCATACTGGTGGGCGCCCCGAAGGGAACTAACCGCCTGCAGTCAGAGACAGACAGAACCACAGTCCATGCCAATGTAGAGTGATGTCAAGAAGCTCTGGAAATGGATATAAATATGCATGTGGATCTTTCTAACTCAAGCTTTGCTTGCCTTTTGTCCCCTGACCCCTAGTAGTAGCTAACGGTATATGCTTCAGGTCTGGTATTTGTCTACAACGTCTGTGGGAGTAGAAGAATTACATGAGATGAGAGAGAGTGCACATTAATGTTTCATCTTTAAAAAAACTTTGAATGAGTAGCCTGCACTGTGTCGCTAGATAGATTCCTTAGCAGTGGGTGTTCGCAGTGGACGATGAGTCTAACAGTACTTGAACAGGACTTTATTGAAGAGAACATCAATGTGGACCGTGATTTATGATAAGTAAAATCACAATTTCATAACCAGGTGCATCATGGCGATGTAAGAGAACATGTTTGAGAGATCTTTGGTAAGTGTTCACAGTATCACATGTGAAGCATTCACTATACTGTATATCAATAATGACATTTCCTAGGCCTGAATAATTAATCCAGTTTCTTTAACTCTCTTGGGCATGAATGATGTGCCAGTATGTGTGCAGACAGGTGAGAGGATTGTGGACTGCATAAACGACTGCACTGGCAGGGAGTCAGAAGGTCCCATGGTTTCACAGGCCTCAGCCAAGCTAGCTAATTAATGATTTGCTTCTTTCTAGGCGTATACCACGTTTAAATGCTGCCTGCTGCTTTCAGATTTCTATGATCTAAACCCCCAACATGTGAAGGCTCCGTCTTATCCCTGCAACGACACAGTCAGGGGAATGATCTGAAACACCTCCTCATACACTGCCTCAACTTTCTTGGGTACTGTATTTCACACTTGTCTTTGGAAATGTTACACCTTTACAAGGGTGTCAATTAATGTAAAGGAACCTGCACTAGCAAGCATTTCCCCCCTCAATTGTTACTGTTCACAAAACAGCTACCTATATATTCCGTTTAACCCCTTCCTGCCAGACTCATATGTCTCTGTCAAATACAGTACATCTCAAGCCTGGACAAGTCAAATATAGACCCTGTAAATCTCTGAACCATGCAGGACAGGAAATTCTCAGCTGCATTATCAGGGGATGCGTGAAATTTAGCCGTAGCATATGCCATATTTCCCCCCCTTTGCTCCACGGCTAATGGAGAGAGGGAGCAACTGGAAGGTAAAAATGACCAAGGCAGTGCGCCCAGGCACTTAGCCAATTTTAACTATGTATGGTCTGCATCCGCTGTCAAAATAACCATTCTGCTTGTTCCTTATAAGTGTATCAATCTGAAGCTGGCACTATTTCCAGACATGGAGCACTGCCCCCACTGGGAGCCTAGCCCCAGCTCCTTCTCCAAGCTGCAGCCCAGAGGAGCTTCAGACCCAGAGAGCAGAAAGCACAGACGTCAGGCCGTTTCTGACGGTTTTCCCCTCTCCATTTAAGCCACAAATAACCCTTGTTCATTCCAGAGTCATGGGGGTAGAGGCAGCATGTCACAGCTGTTTGAAAAGCCATGTGTCTTTTGCAAGGCTTCTAGTGTAGGTGGTGTGTTTATCCCAACGGCCAGGCCGAGGGAACCACCATAGGGCCCCACTGTTCCTTGCTGAGTGAAGTCTGACTGAGTAAGCCCACGCTCAGCTCTCCACTCCTCTCCTGAGCCATCTACTCATGCTGTGCTGAAGCCTTCAAAAGCCTGTACTGTAAATTTACAGGGGAAAACATTATTTGCACTAAATAGAGTGAGTTTGACCCCTGCTGATTCACTCAGGGTTGATGAATGATGATGAAAAAAATGGACACCTCCACTGTTTGATGCTTAGCATAGACATAAACCATTAAAATAAATGTAAAGTATAATCCAGGAAGCTATTAAGGACAATGCACTGTAGAAGGCAAGTCTCTAGAACGCTTTTGACTCTGCTGTATCTTCTATATCAATGATGGATTGTATTGGCTACATGTTAAACAGTAGGGATAAACCCATGGTGTGATTGTATCCAATTTTGTGTTGTCTTCTTGGGTTTGCATTTTGCATGACAGATTTTCCTTGAAACAGAACCATGTAGCATCTCTTGTGTTTTAGTAGGTGAATGGATGCTGGATATTCTCCTCAGTGAATAAATTCCTTGACTAATTTCATTTAGAAACTTTTATAAACTTATAGAGAGTGAAATGTGAGGTTAAATCTGAACAGAGACACTGTTTTTCATAGAGTCTATCACTTCAGACAGCATATTTAAATGAACTCCCACGAAATAAACTGTTTTGGCTCTGTGTCTGAACCCAGCCCCACTCATTGTAATACCTAGTGTTTATCTAAATCATTCCTTGCACCTCATCTAACTACCCCAGAGTTAGTTGGCTCATTTCAATTCTTTGGTCGGCATGGTAAAGGTTCCATTAGTTGCTGCATAAATCTTTTAGTCAGAGATTCCTACGTCTGTCTCTTTCTCGTTACTGTTTCGTTGTGCACTTTGTAGACTACTTTGTGGTCTAGAACGTTCAATGCAGACACTTGAAATAACTCTGGTTGTCTCTCTTTTTACTTGTAGCTTTTAGAGTACCTATGTTAGCCTGTCTGTGTCTCACACATCTGTGTTTCTCATTAATAATTCTTTAGAGGCCTCCCGAGTGGTGCAGCGGTCTAAGGAACTGCATCATAGTGCTAGATGCATCACTACAGACCCAGGTTCGATCCTGGGCTGTTTCACAACCGGCCGTGATTGGCAGTCCCATAGGGCGGCGCACAATTGGCCCAGCGTCATCCAGGTTAGCGGAGGGTTTGGCTGGGGGGAGCTTTACTTGGCACATCGCGCTCTAACGACTCCTTGTCCTCCTGCAGCAACTGGCCCAAGGCCCCCCTGCTTCTCCTTCACCCAAATTCAGACAGCTGATGTTCTGATAGAGCTGCAAAATCTGGATACCTACAAATCAGCTGGGCTAGACAATCTGGACCCTCTCTTTCTAAAATTATCTGCTGCCATTGTTGCAACCTCTATTACTAGTCTGTTCAACCCCTCTTTCATATCGTCTGAGATTCCTTTAGATTGGAAAGCAGCCGCGGTCATCCCCCTCTTCAAAGGGGGAGACACTCTAGACCCAAACTGTTATAGACCTATATCCATCCTGCCCTGCCTTTCTAAAATCTTCGAAAGCCAAGTTAATAAACAGATCACCGACTATTTCGAATCCCACCGTACCTTCTCCACTATGCAATCTGGTTTCCGAGCTGGTAATGGGTGCACCTCAGCCACGCTTAAGGTCCTAAATGATATCATAACCGCCATCGATAAAAGACAATACTGTGCAGCCGTCTTCATCGACTTGGCCAAGGCTTTCGACTCTGTCAATCACCGTATTCTTGTCGGCAGACATTAACAGCCTTGGTTTCTCTAATGACTGCCTCGCCTGGTTCACTAATTACTTCTCAGACAGAGTTCAGTGTGTCAAATCGGAGGGCCTGTTGTCCGGACCTCTGGCAGTCTCTATGGGGGTGCCACAGGGTTCAATTCTCTGGCCGACTCTTTTCTCTGTATATATCAATGATGTCGCTCTTGCTGCAGACGATTCCCTGATCCACCTCTACGCAGACGATATCATTCTGTATACATCTGGCCCTTCTTTGGACACTGTGCTAACAAACCTCCAAACGAGCTTCAATGCTGTACAACACTCCTTCCGTGGCCTCCAACTGCTTTTAAATGCTAGTAAAACTAAGTGCATGCTCTTCAACCGATTTCTGCCCGCACTCTCCCGCCCGACTAGCATCACTACTCTGGACGGTTCTGACCTAGAGTATGTGGACAACTATAAATACCTAGGTGTCTGGCTAGACTGTAAACTCTCCTTCCAGACTCATATTAAGCATCTCCAATCCAATATTCAATCAATAATCGGCTTCTTATTTCGCAACAAAGCCTCCTTCACTCATGCTGCCAAACATACCCTCATAAAACTGACTATCCTACCGATCCTTGACTTCGATGTCATTTACAAAATAGCCTCCAACACTCTACTCAGCAAATTGGATGCAGTCTATCTATAGAATAACTATCTTCAAAGTAATGACTCGGGACGTCGGGTTTGATATGAAAGCTTCTTTTAGTAATAATTCTTGATCACGTTACATTTAACAACTTTAGATTCTACAGAGCAATGCCAGTAAGATGCTAGCGTAAAAAAGCCCAATAATCACCTGTTAATTGCACTTAACTAGCGCGTTCACTCTCTACTTCCTGTCGCAAGGCATTCTGGAACTTGCAGTCAAAAGCGTAATTCAATACTAACCAATACAATTACATATGTAAATAACTGTAAAGAAATATCTTTAGATACAGCTCAATGAATTAACTTAAACATTAACTCTGTAACACATTAAAGTTACAACATCCTCCCCCCCCGATGAACAACTGTGTTCATCTAGATCTCTAGGCAGTATATCAACTGAATAGGTCTCCTCAACAAAGTCCCTGAAGCAGTACGAAATGAAGCAGTACGAACTGAACATGATCTAACTAGGCCATCTCGGCCTGGAAACAGTTCCTCAATCTTTCCTAGTTTCCAGGTTTGTCTGGGTGTGTTATCTTCTCCAATGAGTACAACGTCACCCGCTTTCAGTGGGGTGGGCTGTGGTGTGTCACAGCGGTGTGCTGACTTTAGATCCAGCAAGTAGTCTCTTCGCCAACTGTTCCAGAAGCTGGTCACAAGTCTCTGCCTGTACTTCCATCTGCGTGTCATGTCCTCCTTGTTTAGCGTTGGGTGCTGAGTGTCAGCTGGAAATGGCTTTGGAGGCAAAGAGGTTAGTCGTTTACCCACCAGGAAGTGTGCTGGGGTCAGGGGTTGTGGTTCATCCACTTCATTGTGCACGAAGGTCAGAGGCCTAGAATTTAGAATTGCTTCAACCTCTGTCAGGACTGTGCACATCTCTTCAAAGTTGAGTGAAGCTCTCCCAAGAACCTTTCGCAGGCATGTTTTCACTGACCTGACAAGTCTTTCCCAGAATCCGCCCCAAAAGGCTGCTCGCTCGGCGATGAACCTCCAGGTGATGCCCCTTTCTGAGAAGAAAGCCAAGAGTTGGGGCTCTTCGATTGCCTTCCACAGCTCTTTCAAGTCCTGATCAGCTCTCTTGAACGTTTTTGCACTGTCTGAGTAGCTGTACTTGTTGGGCAGAACCCATGGGTGCTGCTCTCTGAATGTGAAGCTGGACTGTTGCAGTCTTCCTCCTACACTGAGTAGTTCGTGTTCGTCCAGGAACGGTTTCAGTTCTCTGATTTTACAGTCATTGTTTAGGCTTTTTCCTGCCTTCAGTAGTTTGATCTCCTGTCCAAAACTCTGTTGTTGTGTTACCTTAATCCAGTACTTTTCTGCATCGAACAGTTCGTCAGCAGTCAGTTCACCTTGTATCTTTATGGTTGTACGAGCATTGGCTATGAATCTCTTTATCCAGGCGGTGACTCTGAACACTCTTTTCAGTTTGCTGTACCTTTCAAGCTCCAACACAGGTTCAGGGATGTCTGTGCTGTTTGCTGCGAGTTGTACAGTAACCTGGCCGCTGGACTTGAGTTCTATATTCACCTCTTCCGGAACCTTGTTATCATCAGTCTCTTCGGACTGATTGGGTGATATCAGAATTCTGGGTCCATTCCACCATAGCTCGCTCTGTGTCAAGTTTCGAACAGTTTGTCCTCTTGTAGGGAGGTCAGCTGGATTAGTTTTCCCTTCAATATGTGACCATGACTCTGGATTGGTCAAGGACTGGATCTCCGTCACTCTGTTCGCAACAAACTGTTTCCATTTCTGAGCTGAGCTGCAAATCCAATGCAGCACGATCATCGAGTCTGTCCACATTTGGATCTGTTTTTCTTCCAATTTCAGTGTGGTCATCAAGTTGTTTGCGAGTCTCGCTCCAATCACAGCTCCCATGAGCTCCAGGCGTGGCAGCGTCATTTTCTTGAGTGGGGCTACCCTGGACTTGGATGCGACTAGACTTGTTGTTTCCCTGCCTTGTGATTCACCTTGCAAGTAAGCTACTGCACTGTAAGCCCTTTCACTTGCATCACAGAACACGTGTAGTTTCAGAGTGTGGCTATTCTGTGGCCGCATGTCTGTTCTGTACCACCTTGGTATGGTGAGCTGGTGTAACTGGGGTAGTTCTGAACACCACTGTTGCCATTCTCGTGTCAGATCAGATGGTAATTCTTCGTCCCAGCTGAGTCCCCTCTCCCACATTTCCTGGAACATGCACTTGATCCTGATGGTGAAGGGAGTTAAGAAACCAAGAGGGTCGAAGATACGTGCAGACGACTGTAGAACACTTCTCTTTGTGTTTTCCTTTTGCTTTAGAATGCTCAGTAGCGGCCTGAGATCAAACACAAAGTCATCCGTTTCCGGTCTCCATACTAAACCTAAAACCTTCAGCACTAATCCTTGTGTTTCTAGCGTCAACGGGTGGTCAGTTGTCGTACTCTCCTCCCATTTTGTTTTTAATTCAGGAGAGTTGGTCATCCACTTGCAGAGGTCCATGCCTGCAATCGACAACATTCGCTTTGCAGTTGTTGTCACAAGGTAAGCCTCTTCAACATTGCGTGAACTTGCAATGAAATCATCTACATAGAGTGACTCTCTCAGTATCTCTACAACTTCTGGTTGTTCTGTTTCATATTGTTTCAGGTGCTTCCTGATTGTAGCTGCCAGCAAAAATGGACTTGGGGAAGCTCCAAATACCACTCTTTTCATCCTCAGCACACGCAGCTCCTCTTCATTTTCTCCCCTTGGTGGGCCTGTGAGCCATAGAAATCTCACGGCGTCTCTGTCTCTCTCTGCTAGGGATATCTGCAGGAAAGCTTTCTTGACGTCTGCCATGAATGCGATCTCATGTAGTCTGAACTTTATCAGAACGCTGAGCAGATCCGGATTCAGGTTCGGTCCTGTGAGTAGACAGTCATTGAGGGATGGACAGCCATCTTCATGGGACGAGGCATCAAACACCACTCTCAGTTTTGTTGTCACCTTGTCTTCTCGGAGTACTGCATGGTGAGGTAAGTAGTATTTTACGTTGTCTGCACTTGATGCGTTGTCCTTGGGCACGTCCTCTGCCATATCCTGTTGTAAGTAGTCCTCTACCACTTCATTGTATCTGCTGTACAACGTCACATCCTTCTTCAGTCTTTTCTTCAGACCTTCAAACCGTTTCTTGGCGATTCTATAGTTGTCTTTGAGTTCTGGCATTTCTCGTTTCCATGGCAACTCCACGTGGTATCGACCATCTTTGAAGGTGGTTGTTTCCTCGAACCTCTGTAGAGCCTCGGTTTCCTCTGTGTTCTGTGTTTTCTCGCTTATAATACCCAGAGACTCAAGCTCCCAGAATGTATGCAGTTGTTTGGAGACTAGTGTGTCTTCATCAAGTGGGATGAACATGCAAGTTGCCTCGGCGACACTTGACATGAACACGGGTCCCTGCACCGACCATCCAAAGGTGCTCTCTAAAGCAACCAGCGTCTCCGTCAGTCGCTCCACTCTGCCTGATACTATCTGCCAGTAGTAGTCTGCTCCTATCAGGACAGAGAGTTCAGGATCATTGTCATCTCCTGGAAAGTCTGCGAGCTGCAGTCCTTTTCTATTGAGCTCATGTCGAATCTGTTCACCAGGAACCTTCATCACAGCTGTGCACACTTGTGGGGTTTCAATTGCCTCTATCTCTATTCTCTGCTGTTTGTCCCAGACATTCTCCAAGATGACTTTCACTGTGTTGCGTTGGGATGTTGCTGGGGCAGAGGAGCCAAACGTGTGAAGAGTGAGTGCCTCTTGTCTGATTACTGGTAGCTTCAAGCCCTTCACAAGGTTTTCATGTATGAAGCTTCTCTGACTGCCTCCATCTAGTAAGCAACGAGCTATCTTCCTGCCCGATGGGCCTTCTACCCATGCCTTTGCCGTTTGTAGCAACACAGTGTTCTGTCCATCTGGTTTCATCTTCACTGAATGGGGAATAACTGAGGAAACAACAGCATCTGCAGAAACAGTAGGGGGTTGCACCTCACTCCTCTTACCGGTACACACAGCAATGTGATGTCTGCTTCCACATGTTGCACATGACACATCTTTGACTTTACAGAATTTTGCTATGTGTCTCTGTCCTAAACATACAAAGCATCTTCCCATTTTCTTTAGTTTCTCTTTGCGTGCAGCAATATTGTGGTCAGGGCAGTTTTCTGATTTGTGGTCTGCACTGTCACAGAATAGACAGTTTTGTTCCTTCTGGCTGGCTGTATGCAGTGCTGCAGCAGAGGGCATGTTGGGTCTTTTTGTTTTCATTTCATTGGAGAAGCATGACTTGTTCCATGGTTTGCTCTCTTTCTGTTGGTTGCATGATCTTGTCATTTGTAGCGCTCTCTCCCTGCTCTGAACCTCCTTCTGCAGGAAACTGATAATCTCAGACACTTTCCATTCATCATCTACTCCCCTCTGACGACTATAGTCAAGAGCTATGTCCTCTGGAATCATCTGCAGTAAGATTGGGCATAGTAGGCTTCCATAGGTTTCTGACACTACACCCAGTGATTCCAGGCTCCTAATCTGAATTTCACATTCATCATATAGCTGCCTCAATGCATTTAGATCAGAGGATTTCTTCACAGGGGTGAGATTCAGCAGCTTTGACATATGAGCACTAATCACAAGATCTTTCCTTCCAAATCTGCTCTTGAGTAGAGCGATTGCATCATCATAGTTACTGTCTGTTAACATCAGTCCTGCTACTGCCTTTGCAGCTGGTCCAGTGAGATATGTTTTCAGATAGGTAAACTTCTCTTTATTACACAGTGAATCATTGTTGTGAATAGCAGTCTCATACTGACTCCAAAACTCCTGCCACATACTGACATCTCCATAGAATTTCTCAATAATCAACTTTGGTAGCCTTACTGATTGTCTCTGTGATCTGTTGGAGTTAGCGTCACTCACCCGTGCTGGTAGTGGATTGAGATCCTGGTTTTTCTTTATCACTCGTTGTGCACGGCTCTTCAGCATGATAACGCGCTCTTTGTAATCCTCCGTGCATGCAATCTCTGCCTCCAATGCGTCCAATGGCGTTAACTGTTCAATTCCACGATCAAGTTCAAACAAACTGTTCTCCTTAGCTAACAGCAATTCCAACAATGTACTCAAGTGATCGGTATCCGGATTCGACTGGGATATTTCCACGTCAATCTGATTCAAAATCCGTGTTGTGGCACCTCGAATGGTACCCCGCTTTCGTCTCATTCTTTCGGTTTCATGCCGACGTTCCTCCTCAGCCATTTCAGCTGCTTCTTCGTCGCAGCTCATATCCCGGGTTTCGGCACCAAAATATAGAATAACTATCTTCAAAGTAATGACTCGGGACGTCGGGTTTGATATGAAAGCTTCTTTTAGTAATAATTCTTGATCACGTTACATTTAACAACTTTAGATTCTACAGAGCAATGCCAGTAAGATGCTAGCGTAAAAAAGCCCAATAATCACCTGTTAATTGCACTTAACTAGCGTGTTCACTCTCTACTTCCTGTCGCAAGGCATTCTGGAACTTGCAGTCAAAAGCGTAATTCAATACTAACCAATACAATTACATATGTAAATAACTGTAAAGAAATATCTTTAGATACAGCTCAATGAATTAACTTAAACATTAACTCTGTAACACATTAAAGTTACAACACTATCAAAGTGCCATCCGTTTTGTCACCAAAGTCCCATATACTACCCACCACTGCGACCTGTATGCACTCGTTGGCTGGTCCTCGCTACATATTCATCGCCAAACCCACTGGCTCCAGGTCATCTATAACTCTTTGCTAGGTAAAGCCCCGCCCTATCTCAGCTCACTGGTCACCATAGCAACACCCATCCGCAGCACGCACTCCAGCAGGTATATTGCACTGGTCGTCCCCAAAGCCAACACTTCCTTTGGCTGCCTTTCCTTTCTCTGCTGCCAATGACTGGAACGAATTGTAAAAATCACTGAAGTTGGAGACTTATATCTCCCCACTAACTTTAAGCATCAGCTGTCAGAGCAGCTTACCGATCGCTGCAGCTGTACACAGCCCATCTGTAAATAGCCCATCCAACCAACTACCTACCTCATCCCCATATTTGCTTTTGTTTTTCTGCTCTTTTGCACACCAGTATTTCTACTTGCACATCCTCATCTGCACATCTATCACTCCAGTGTTAATTGCTAAATTGTAATTACTTCGCCATGATGGCCGATTTATTGCCTTACCTCCTTACTTCATTTGCACACATATACAGTTTTTTCTATTGTGTTATTGACTGTATGTCTGTTTATCCTATGTGTAACTCTGTGTTGTTGTTTGTGTCACACTGCTTTGCTTTATCTTGGCCAGGTCGCAGTTGTAAATGAGAACTTTTTCTCAACTGGCCTACCTGGTTAAATAAATAAAATAAAAATTTTGGCGGGCCGGGCACTTGCAGGCTGACCTCGGTCGTTAATTGAACGGCTGGCTTTTAAGCGTGCGGGTACTAAGCGGGTTAAGCGTGCGGGTATTAAGTCGCGTGCTTTGGCGGGTCATATTTCAGAGGATGCATGACTTGACCTTCGCATCCCGAGCTCATTGGGGAGTTGCAGTGATGAGACAAGATCGAAATTGGGTAGAAAAAGGGGGTAAAATAAAAAAATATTATTATTTAGAGTTGGGGGGGGTGATAAGCTAACATAAGGAAATGTTTTAAGATGGTCATACTATGGAACATTTAGCTATTTGATTTGGAATTTTAGGACCCCTTTAGGTATAAAAAAATATATGTACTACTACACTATTACATTGTAGAATAATAGTGAAGACACCAAAACTATGAAATAACACATATGGAATCAAGTAGTAACGAAAAAAGTGTTAAACAAATCAAAATAGATTTTATATTTGAGAGTTTTCAAATAGCCACCCTTTACCTTGATGACAGCTTGCACACTCTTGGCATTCTCTCAACCTGCTTCACCTGGAATGCTTTTCCAACAGTCTTGATGGATTTCCCACATATGCTGAGCACTTGTTGGCTGCTTTTCCTTCACTCTGCGGTCCGACTTGTCCCAAACCATCTCAATTTTGTTGAGGTCGGGGGATTGTGGAGGCCAGGCCATCTGATGCAGCACTCCGTCATTCTAATTATTGGTCAAATAACCTTTACACAGCCTGGACGTGTGTTGGGTCATTGTCCTGTTGAAAAACAAATGATAGTCCCACTAAGCCCAAACCAGATGGGATGGCGTATCGCTGCAGAATGCTGTGGTGGCCATGCTGGTTAAGTGTGCCTTGAATCCTAAATAAATCACAGACAGTGTCAACAGCAAAGCACCACCACACCTTAACACATCCTCCTCCTCCATGCTTAATGGTGGGAACCACACATGCAGAGATCATCCGTTCACCCACCCTGCGTCTCACAAAGGCACAGCGGTTGGAACCAAAAATCTCAAATTTGGACTCCAGACCAAAGGACAAATTTCAACCAGTCTAATGTCCATTGCTCGTGTTTCTTGGCCCAAACAAGTCTCTTCTTCTTATTGGTGTCCTTTAGTAGTGGTTTCATTGCAGCAATTCGACCATGAAGGCCTGATTCACACAGTCTCCTCTGAACAGTTGATGTTGAGATGTGTATGTTACTTGAACTCTGTGACACATTCATTTGAGCTGCAATTTCTGAGGCTGGTAATTTTAATGAACTTATCCTCTGCAGCAGAGGTAACTCTGGATCTTCCATTCCTGTGGCGGTCCTCATGAGAGCCAGTTTCATCATAGCGCTTGATGGTTTTTGCGACTGCAATTGAAGAAACTTTTAAAGTTCTTAAAATTTTCCGTATTGACTGACCTTCATTTTTTATTCATATTCATATTTTTTTTTTTCACCTTTATTTAACCAGGTAGGCCAGTTGAGAACAAGTTCTCATTTACAACTGCGACCTGGCCAAGATAAAGCAAAGCAGTGCGACAAAAACAGCAGCACAGAGTTACACATCAACAAACGTAAAGTCAATAACACAAAAGAAAAGAAAAATAGAAAAATCTATGTACAGTGTCTGCAAATGTGGAAGAGTAGGGAGGTAAGGCAATAAATAGGCCCTAGAGGCAAAAATAATGTCTTAAAGTAAAGATGGACTGTCATTTCTCATTGCTTATTTGAGCTGTTCTTGCCATAATATGGACTTGGTCCAAACAGGGCTATCTTCTGTATACCCCCCTACCTTGTCACAAGACAACTGATTGGCACAAACGCATTAAGAAGGAAATAAATTCCACAAATAAACTTTTAACAAGGCATTACCTGTTAATTGAAATGCATTCCAGGTGACTACCTTATGAAGCTGATTGAGAGAATGCCAAGATTGTGCAAAGCTGTCATCAAGGCAAAGGGTGGCTACTTTGAAGAATCTCAAATATAAATTGTATTATGATTGAACACATTTTTGGCTACTACATGATTCCATATGTGTTATGTCATCGTTTTTATGTCTTCACTATTATTCTACAATGTAGAAAATAGTAAAGATAAAGCAAAACCCTTGAATGAGTAGGTGTGTCCAAACTTTTGACTGGTACTGTAAGTGAATTTGTCCCAATACTTTTGGTCCCCTAATGGGGGACTATGTACAAAAAGTGCTGTAATTTCTAAGCGGTTCACCCGATATGGTTGAAAATACACTTACATTAAATCTGACAGTCTGCACTTTAACCTCACAGTATCATATTGTGTCACGGCCCTGACCATAGTTTGGTTTGTATGTTTATATGTTTTGTTTGGTCAGGGTGTGATCTGAGTGGGCATTCTATGTTGTATGTCTAGTTTGTCTGTTTCTGTGTTTGGCCTGATATGGTTCTCAATCAGAGGCAGGTGTTAGTCGTTGTCTCTGATTGGGAACCATATTTAGGTAGCCTGTTTTGTCATTGTGGGTTGTGGGTGATTGTCTATGTTAGTTGCTTGTGTCAGCACATTTCTTGTATAGCGTCACGTTCGTTGTTCGTTTGTTATTTTTGTATAGTTTCGTTAAGTGTTCTCTGTTTATTAAATTCATGATGAACACTTACCACGCTGCATATTGGTCCTCCGATCCTTCAAACTTCTCCTCCTCAGATGAGGAGGACGATGAGCGTGACATATTGAGTGATGGGAATGCTCTGTAGTGGTTGTTACAGATGTTATGCACAACGTTTCAGTGAATGTTAGGAGCACATCCCAAGGATATAACCAATGTTTTTTTTGTTATTTTTGTTATTTTTTTTAATATCCTTGGAACGGTCTCCTAACATTCACTAAAACGTTGTGCACAACATATGTAACAACCACCACTGAATAGTCCCCAAACGTTCTCATTAGGTTTCCAGGTAATTTACAGACAAAATGTGTTCTGAAAACACAACATCAGGCGAACGTTTTATACAAGTATTGTATAATCATCAGCACAACTGGACAGTTTTTGTGTCAGGAGAACATTTGCCGCACCGTGACGAATGTTTTGGGAACTATCACATAATGATTTCCATTGTACTTGTTAGATGGTCTGGAATCTGCAATATTTTTTTCATGTTAGAGTACACATTCATTTTCAATTAAAAGCACTGTCAGTGTCAAACAAAGATATGCTTTGGTTATATTATTTCTTTCGTATCTGGATTAATAGCTTTATCTAGCTTTATCTACACTTCCATTCATATTTACATATTAACAAAGGCAAACATTATTTTCTGCTTATGAATACTGTCATACTAGGCAGTGCATAATTCATGTGATTTTCATAAGAAGAAGAAGGGAATGTCAGGACAGCAGAGTAATACTTTATCCTCACTGACTTTACTGAGCAATTAAGATTTAGGTTTGGATCAGATGGATTATTTGTGTTGGTCCTTTAAGTGAAATACAAGTTTGAAAATGTCAATGGTTATACCTCTTTGTATAGAAAGACCCTCATTTAATCTGTTGCATTTTAATTTTTTTATCCAGTGAGATTTCCATTCCTAAAAAGAGGCCTTTTGGTCACAGGGCTCAAACCCTCTAATCCTCTAAACATGGATTTACTCAATCCAGTTTAGACAATACGCAATATGAAATCAAATATCACTCATTTAACATTTAGAAAAGGGCAAATATCATTTTTGGTTGCTTTTACGACGAGACAATCCCATCCACTTCAAAACCTGAATCAATACAATACTGGGCTATATCAAAAACGTCGTAGTACTTCATCTGTTACACCGGATTAATGCTTTAAGGCGGAGACAATTTCAAACAACCTCCGAGTTGATGGGATCTCATTTACCTTGACGCAACACCATCAATAGGAGAGCTGCTGTTCGTCTGTCCCACCGCCCAGATATTAAGATGGATCTGGAGCATTCAGTGTCAGCAGATGCTCCATTATATATTTTTATTTTATTTCACCTTTATTTAACCAGGTAGGCCAGTTGAGAACAAGTTGTCATTTACAACTGCGACCTGGCCAAGATAAAGCAAAGCAGTGTGATAAAAAACAACAACACAGAGTTACACATAAACAAACATACAGTCAATAACACAAAAGTAAAGAAAAATAGAAAATCTATGTACAGTGTGTGCAAATGTAGAAGAGTTGGGAGGTAGGCAAAAAATAGGCCCTAGAGGCAAAAATAATTTAAATGTAGCATTAATAGTGGAGTGATAAATGTGCAGACGATGATGTGCAAGTAGAGATACTGGGGTGCAAAAGAGCAAGAGGGTAAGTAATAATATGGGGATGAGGTAGTCAGGTGTGCTATTTACAGATTGGCTGTGTACAGGTACAGTGATCGGTAAGATGCTAAGATGCTAAAATTAGAGAGGGAGATATAAGACTCCAGCTTCAGAGATTTTTGCAATTCGTTCCAGTCATTGGCAGCAGAGAACTGGAAGGAAAGGCAGCCAAGGGAAGTGTTGGCTTTGGGGACGACCAGTGCAATATACCTGCTGGAGTGCGTGCTGCGGATGGGTGTTGCTATGGTGACCAGTGAGCTGAGATAAGGCGGGGCTTTACCTAGCAAAGACTTATAGATGACTTGGAGTCAGTGGGTTTGGCGACGGATATGTAGTGAGGGCCAGCCGACGAGGGCATACAGGTCGCAGTGGTGGGTAGTATATGGGCCTTTGGTGATAAAACGGATGGCACTGTGGTAGACTACATCCAGTTTGCTGAGTAGAGTGTTGGGGGCTATTTTGTAAATGACATAACCGAAGTCAAGGATTGGTAGGATAGTCAGTTTTACGAGGGTATGTTTGGCAGCATGAGTGAAGGAGGCTTTGTTGTGAAATAGGAAGCTGATTATAGATTGAATTTTGGATTGGAGATGCTTAATGAGCGTCTGGAAGGAGAGTTCACAGTCTAACCAGATACCTAGGTATTGTAGTTGTCCACATATTCTAGGTCAGAACTGTCCAAAGTAGTGATGCTAGTCGGGCTGGAGGGTGCGGGCAGCAATCGGTTGAAGAGCATGCACGTCGTTTTACTAGCATTTAAAAGAAGTTGGAGGCCACGGAAGGAGTGTTGTATGGCGTTGAAGCTCGTTTGGAGGTTTGTTAACACAGTGTCCAAAGAAGGGCCAGATGTATACAGAATGGTGTCGTCTGCGTAGAGATGGATCAGAGAATCACCAGCAGCAAGAGCGACATCATTGATTTATACAGAGAAAAGAGTCGGCCAGAGAATTGAACCCTGTGGCACCCCCATAGAGACTGCCAGAGGTCCGGACAACAGGCCCTCCGATTTGACACACTGAACTCTGTCTGAGAAGTAGTTGGTGAACCAGGTGAGGCAGTCATTTGAGAAGCCAAGGCTATTGAGTCTGCCGATAAGAATGCGGTGATTGACAGAGTCGAAAGCCTTGGCCAGGTCGATGAAGATGGCTGCACAGTACTGTCTTTTATTGATGGCGGTTATGATATCATTTAGGACCTTAAGCGTGGCTGAGGTGCACCCATTACCAGCTCGGAAACCAGATTGCATAGTGGAGAAGGTACGGTGGGATTCGAAATGGTCGGTGATCTATTTATTAACTTGGCTTTCGAAGATTTTAGAAAGGCGTGGCAGGATGGATATTGGTCTATAACAGTTTGGGTCTAGAGTGTCTCCCCCTGTCCCGCCCTGACCGTAGAGATCTGCTGCGAGGGTCCCCGGTCCGGGGTCGGTGGTAAGGGTCCCTGCTCCAGAGGCGCCACCTAAGTGGGCCAAGACTAAGGTGGAGCGGGGTCCACGTCCCGCACCAGAGCCGCCACCGCGGTGAAATGCCCACCCAGACCCTCCTCTATAGGTTCAGGTTTTGCGGCCGGAGTCCGCACCTTTGGAGGGGGGGGGTACTGTCACGCCCTGACCATAGAGATCCTTTTTATGTCTCTATTTTGGTTGGTCAGGGCGTGAGTTTGGTTGGGCAATCTATGTCTGGTGTTCTATGTTGTCCTTGTTTTGTATTTCTGTGTGTTTGGCCTGGTATGGTTCTCAATCAGAGGCAGCTGTCTATCGTTGTCTCTGATTGAGAATCATACTTAGGTAGCCTGTTCCCACCTGTGTTTGTGGGTGGTTGTTTTCTGTTTAGTGTATGTCACTTTATAGAACTGTTTGTTTATCGTTTTTGTTGTTTTGTTGTAGTATTCTTATTCATTAAAAGGAATTATGAATACTTACCACGCTGCACCTTGGTCTTCTCCTTCTCCTCTATACGACGATCGTTACACCCCCTTTGAAGAGGGGGATGATCCCGCGATCAGCTTTACAATCTTTAGGAATCTCAGACGATACGAAAGAGAGGTTGAATAGGCTAGTAATAGGGCTTGCAACAATTTCGGCTGATAATTTTAGAAAGAGAGGGTCCAGATTGTCTAGCCTAGCTGATTTGTAGGGATCCAGGTTTTGCAGTTCTTTCAGAGAGGGGGGGGGGGGGGGCAATTTACTGCAGGGGGAGCTGAGATGTTGGCCAGGGTAGGGGTAGCCAGGTGGAAAGCATGGCTAGCCATGGAAAACTGCTTATTGAAATGATCGATTATCGTAGATTTATCGGTGGTGACGGTGTTTCCTATCCTCAGTGCAGTGGGCAGCTGGGAGGAGGTGCTCTTATTCTCCATGGACTTTACAGTGTTCCAAAACTTTTTGGAAATAGTGCTACAGGAAGCAAATTTCTGTTTGAAAAAGCTAGCCTTAGCTTTCCTAACTGACTGAGTATATTGGTTCCTGACTTCCCTGAAAAGTTGCATATCCCGGATGTTTTTGTGCTGGTCACGGGCAGTCAGGTCTGGGGTGAACCAAGGGCTATATCTGTTCTTAGTTCTCCATTTTTTGAAAGGGGCATGCTTATTTAAGATGGAGAGGAAAGCACTTTTGAAGAGCAACCAGGCATCCTCTACTGACGGGATGAGGTCAATATGCTTCCAGGATGCCCGGGCCTGGTCGATTAGAAAGGCCTGCTCGCTGAAGTGTTTTAGGGAGCGTTTGACAGTGATGAGGGGTGGTCATTTGACCACGGACCCAGTACGCACACAGGCAATGAGGCAGTGATTGCTGAGATCCTGGTTGAAGACAGCAGTGGTGTATTTAGAGAGCAGGTTGGTCAGGATGATAACGGCCAGGGTGTTAAGCATGTCCCAGTTTAGGTTACCTAACAGTACGAACTCTGAAGATAGATGGGGGGCGATCAATTCACATATGGTGTCCAGGGCACGACTGGGAGCCGAGGGGGGTCTATAACAAGCGGCAACGGTGAGAGACTTGTTTCTGGGAAGGTGGATTTTTACAAGTAGAAGCTCTGTCACGAATCCCGTTTCCTGAGTCTGTTTTTTGCCTGTGTTCTGTTCTGGAGTGTTTTTTTCCGGTGTCCTGGAACGCACCCTGTCTGGTTGCCGGGCGATTTAGCTAGTTGGGAGATCTCAGATTACCCGCACCTGTATCCCATCAGCTATCTGCACACCTGGTCCTGATCATCATCTCTCCTCTTCATAAGCCCGGACCTGACATCCATTCCCTGCCGGATCGTTAGCCATTAACAGTATGTTGTGCCAGCGTATCAGCCTCCAGCTTGATAGAATTTGTTTTGTTGTTTTGTACGTCTTGCTTGCCTTAAACTTACCTCCGTTTGTTCTGTCTTCAGTTATTCACCCGGATCACTTACCCCATTCCTGCCTGGTCGTCGGAGGTTTCCGCTACTCCCTTGGACCCACCTATTCACTCCCATCAACTCACCACCGCTGCCCGCTACGCCACCTGGATATTTCTACCCCTTCATATTCACTTGTAAATAAATACTCACCTTCTTCCTACTCTCCTTGTCCTGGTCTGCTTCTGGGTTCGATTTTGAAAGAACGTGACAGAACGATCCGGCCAAGGATGAACCCAGCGGACCTGGACTCCGTTTGCCATGCCGTTACCCAGCAGGGGAAGATTTTGGAACAACACAACACAGCGCTACAGGAGATAGCGGGTTCAGTCCGGAACTTATCTGCTAGCTTGACGAATATCCAGGATCAGCTCAGTTTGCCGGCAGGACATCCACCACCTGTTTCACCCATCTCACCTGCCGATTCTGGAGAGGTTTCCTTCCGTGAGCCCAAGGTTCCGACGCCTGATAAGTACGAGGGGGATTTCGGAAGATGCCGTTCATTTCTTATGCAGTGTGGCTTAGTTTTTGATCTACAGCCCTACTCTTACGCCACAGATAAGGCTAGGATAGCTTTCGTGATTGAACTGCTGCGTGGTAGAGCTCTGGAATGGGCTTCAGCCGTTTGGGAACGACAGGACACCTGCGTGGCTTCATACCAGGAGTTCACGGCGGAGATGAGAAAGCTTTTTGACCATCCAGTCCGAGGTAAGGACGCAGCTAAACGTTTGTTCACTCTTCGCCAAGGGACTCGCAGTGTGGCAGACTTTATGATCGAATTCAGGACATTGGCTGTGGAGAGTGGTTGGAATGAGGAGTCACTACAAGCGGCTTTTTACCAGGGGTTGTCGGAGCAACTCAAGGACGAGCTGATATCCTATCCAGAGCCTAGTGACCTAGACAGCTTGGTCACTTTATCTATTCGGGTAGATAATAGAGTCCGAGAGAGAAGGAGGGAGAAGCAGTGGGGCCCGTCCAATCAATCAGCAACTCGGTTACCATTCGGTTCAGGAAATGGACCAGAACGTGTTGATCATGATTCCCCACACGGGATTAGTGGAGGGGTCTTGCCACCAGATCCTGAACCAATGCAAGTGGGGCGACACGGGCTAACTAAGGAGGAGCGCCAACGTAGACGTGAGACCAACAGCTGCCTCTACTGTGGTAGCTCGGGACATTACATCTCCGCTTGTCCACAGCGCCCGTTAAACTGCCCGGCTCGCTAGTTTTGGGAGGAATTTTTGCGAGCCAGTTTCAACCTCTCAAGAACCCTGTCAGACCCCGTTTTCCTGCGACCCTTATGAATAAAGATCAGAGCTTAGAGATGAACGCTTTTATCGATTCAGGTGCCGATGGCAGCTTTATTGATGCCGACTTGGTGGAACAGCTGGGGCTTTCCAAGGAGCAATTGCCGGAAGCCATTGAAGCAACCACTCTGAACGGCAGTAGTCTGGCACGGATCACTATGAGGACTGAACCGGTTAAGATGTTGTCGGGGAATCATTCAGAGTTTATCTCCTTCCTCATTCTGTCCTCGCCCCATGTTCCTCTGGTTCTTGGTTACCCCTGGCTGAAGGAACACAATCCCTCGTTTGATTGGGTGACGGGTAAGGTAACTAGTTGGAGCATTGAGTGTCATGCTAACTGCCTTAGGACTGCCTGTTCTCCTGCTGTTCCCAGTCAGGTCAGTGACTCTGCTCCTCCTGATTTGTCCCTGGTTCCAGAAACATATCACGAGTTGGGTGAAGTATTCAGTAAGCAGAAGGCTCTGTCACTTCCTCCCCACCGACCTTATGACTGTGCGATTAATCTGTTCCCTGGAGCTGCCTTTCCCAAGGGACGGTTATACAGTATCTCTCGACCTGAACGTGAAGCCTTGGAGACCTACATCAAGGAATCTCTAGCTGCAGGTCTCATTCGCCCCTCGTCATCACCTCTGGGAGCAGGATTCTTTTTTGTGAGTAAGAAGGATGGCTCTCTTCGACCATGTATTGATTATCGGGGGTTGAATGATATTACGGTCAAGAACAAGTATCCCCTGCCCTTGATGAGCTCTGCTTTCGACTCTTTACAGGGTGCTACGGTTTTTACGAAGCTTGACCTACGTAATGCTTATCATTTGGTTCGGATCAAAGAGGGGGACGAGTGGTTGACTGGGTTCAATACTCCTATGGGACATTTCGAGTACCAGGTGATGCCGTTTGGACTGACCAACGCTCCTGCTGTGTTCCAAAGTATGGTGAATGATGTTCTGAGAGATATGATTGGTATTTTTGTGTTCGTTTACCTGGATGATATCCTCATCTTCTCGAGGGAGCTTTCTAGCCACGTCCAGCATGTCAAGCAGGTCCTGCAGCGGTTATTGGAGAACCGTCTGTTCGTGAAGGCTGAGAAGTGTGATTTTCACGCCCACACGACGTCCTTCCTCGGGTACATCATCTCCAGGGGAGAGATCATGATGGACCAAGAGAAGGTTCGGGCGGTTCGGGATTGGGCCCAGCCCGGTACGAGATTGCAGCTCCAGAGATTCCTGGGGTTTGCGAACTTCTATCGGAGGTTTATCCGTGATTACAGCCGGGTGGCCGTCCCTTTAACTGCCCTGACGTCTTGCACCAGAGATTTCTGTTGGACTCCTGAGGCAGACCGAGCATTTCTGGACTTGAAGAGCCGATTCACCAACGCCCCGATTCTCTCTCAACCTGACACTTCCCGTCAGTTTGTTGTTGAGGTGGACGCGTCTGATGTGGGGGTGGGCGCCATCCTGTCCCAGCGTAGCTCCACTGACGGTAAACTCCATCCCTGCGCCTTCTACTCTTGTCGTCTTTCTCCAGCTGAAAGAAACTACGATGTGGGTAACCGGGAACTTCTCGCTGTGAAGCTTGCCTTGGAGGAGTGGCGTCACTGGTTGGAGGGAGCGGAGCAACCGTTTGTGGTCTGGACTGACCACAAGAATCTGGCTTACGTGCAATCGGCTAAACGTCTCAACTCCCGTCAAGCCAGGTGGGCTTTGTTTTTTGGACGCTTCAATTTTTCCCTGACGTTCCGACCTGGGTCGAAGAACGGGAAGGCGGACGCTCTGTCCCGGATGTTCTCCAAGACGGAGGAGAGTGGGGCCAAGACTGAGACGATTCTTCCCCAGAATGTTGTCGTGGGAGCCGTTACATGGAGGATTGAGGAGGATGTGATGGCGGCCCTTCGGACGCAGCCCGGGCCCGGTAACGGTCCACCCGGTCGGTTGTTCGTGCCTGAGTCGGTCCGTTCTGCTGTCCTTCAGTGGGCCCACGCCAGCAAGATAGCTTGTCACCCTGGCGTTGCTCGGACTATGGCGCTACTGCGCAGACGATTTTGGTGGCCTGCTATGGGAGAAGATACCCGGAGGTTTGTTGCCGCTTGTCCTGTTTGTGCGCAGAATAAGAGTACCAATCGGCCCAGCTCTGGGCTTCTTCACCCCCTACCTATTCCCCGGCGACCTTGGTCGCATCTGGCCCTGGACTTTGTCACGGGGTTGCCCTCTTCTGTTGGTAACACGGTTATTCTGACCATTGTGGACAGATTCAGCAAGTTTGCTCACTTTGTCCCCCTCTCCAAACTGCCTTCTGCCACTGAGACGTCCGAGATCCTGGTTAGGGAGGTTTTCAGGGTCCACGGGTTGCCCTGTGACATTGTTTCTGACCGTGGTCCTCAGTTTACCTCTGCTGTCTGGAGATCCTTCTGTTTGGCCATTGGAGCTACAGTCAGTCTCACTTCTGGATTTCACCCCCAATCTAATGGTCAGGCGGAGAGAGCCAACCAGAAGATGGAGTCCACGCTGCGCTGTCTTGTTTCCTCTGATCCCACCTCTTGGTCCTCTCAATTACCCTGGGTCGAGTATGCCCATAATACTCTCCCTTCATCTGCTACTGGGATGTCTCTCTTCCAGTGCCTGTACGGTTACCAACCTCCCTTGTTTCCTTCTCAGGAGAGGGATCTCTCGGTTCCCTCTGTCCAGACCCACATTCGTCGTTGCCACCGGACCTGGCATAGGGCCAGGAAGGCTCTCCTTAGAGTTTCTGACCGGTATCAGATCCAGGCGAATCGTCGCCGTATTCCTGCCCCCGCTTATACGGTCGGAGATAAGGTTTGGTTGGCTACACGGGATCTTCCTCTACGGACTGAGTCGAGGAAACTGTCACCGAAGTTCATTGGTCCGTTTGTAGTGGAGAGAATCATTAATCCTGTTGTGGTTCGACTCAAGTTGCCTGCAACACTTAGAGTACATCCCACCTTTCATGTCTCCTGCCTCAAGCCGGTTCTCCTCAGTCCTCTGTTGCCCCCTCCTCCTCGTCCTCCTCCTCCTCGGATGATCGGAGGTGGTCCTGTCTACACGGTGCGCCGCATCATGGACTCAAGACGGCGGGGTCGAGGGTTCCAGTATCTAGTGGATTGGGAAGGATATGGTCCAGAGGAGAGGAGTTGGATTCCTCGGCGTCAGATCCTTGACGCTGACCTGCTTCGTGACTTCTACCGCCTCCACCCTGGCGCTCCGGGTAGTCCGCCCGGTGGCGTTCGTCGGAGGGGGGGTACTGTCACGCATCCCGTTTCCTGAGTCTGTTTTTTGCCTGTGTTCTGTTCTGGAGTGTTTTTTTCCGGTGTCCTGGAACGCACCCTGTCTGGTTGCCGGGCGATTTAGCTAGTTGGGAGATCTCAGATTACCCGCACCTGTATCCCATCAGCTATCTGCACACCTGGTCCTGATCATCATCTCTCCTCTTCATAAGCCCGGACCTGACATCCATTCCCTGCCGGATCGTTAGCCATTAACAGTATGTTGTGCCAGCGTATCAGCCTCCAGCTTGATAGAATTTGTTTTGTTGTTTTGTACGTCTTGCTTGCCTTAAACTTACCTCCGTTTGTTCTGTCTTCAGTTATTCACCCGGATCACTTACCCCATTCCTGCCTGGTCGTCAGAGGTTTCCGCTACTCCCTTGGACCCACCTATTCACTCCCATCAACTCACCACTGCTGCCCGCTACGCCACCTGGATATTTCTACCCCTTCATATTCACTTGTAAATAAATACTCACCTTCTTCCTACTCTCCTTGTCCTGGTCTGCTTCTGGGTTCGATTTTGAAAGAACGTGACAAGCTCGAATTGTTTGGGCACAGACCTGGATAGTATGACAGAACTTTGGTAATTCTATCTTGTCGGAAAATGTTATAGTTAGGGATGGAAATTTCAGGATTTTTGGTGGCCTTCTTAAGCCAGGATTCAGACACGGCTAGGACATCCGGGTTGGCGGAGTGTGCTAAAGCAGTGAATAAAACAAACTTAGGGAGGAGGCTTCTAATGTTAACATGCATGAAACCAATGCATTTACGGTTATAGAAGTCAACAAATGAGAGCGCCTGGGGAATGGGAGATATGCTGGGGGCTGCAGGGCCCGGGTTAACCTCTACATCACCAGAGGAGCAAAGGAGGAGTTGGATAGGAGTATGGCTAAAGGCTAAAAGAACTGGTCGTCTAGTGCGTACGGAACAGAGAATCCAAGGAGCAGGTTTCTGGGCGAGGAAGAATAGATTCAAGGCATAATGTATAGACAAGGGTATGGTAGGATGTGAGTACAGTGGAGGTAAGCCTAGGCATTGAGTGACGATGAGAGAGGTTTTGTCTCTAGAGGCACCATTTAAGCCAGGTGCGGTCACCGCATGTGTGTGGGGTGGAACATAAGGACTAGCTAAGGCATATTGAGCAGGGCTGGAGGCTCTACAGTGAAATAAGACAAAAATAACCAAAACAGCATTAGACAAGGCATATTGACATTAGGGATAGGCATGTGTAGCCGAGTGATCATAGGGTCCAGTGAGTAGCTAGGCGAGCTGGAGGCATGGCGATTCAGACAGCTAGCAGGCCGAGGCTAGCAGCAGGCTAGCAGATGCGCCTCAGGGGGACGTCGCAACGGGAGAGTCTGTTGAAACCCCCTTTGACGGTTACGTCGGTAGACCAGTCGTGATGGATCGGCGGGGCTCCGTGTCGGCAGCAAAGGGTCCAGGCCAATTGGCAGAAGAGGTATTGAAGCCCAGGAATTATCTGATGGATACCAACTTCGACTCACCATGTCCTGCCCTGAATTATAACTAGCCCTGTTGTCTCTTCTCCTCAGCCCCAAACAGGCTTAGCCAGTAAATGGAGGATTTGAATACATAACACCCGACATTCCCACCTATTGGCCTGCTTCGCCTTCTTTCCCCAAAACTCCATTTACTGACATTAAAATATTCTCTTTCGCATTGAAAGCTACTTAAAATATTTAATGTTGGCTTTACATGCTTAATAAGCAGTTATTCCTAGAACCTGTACTCTATTCCACAATGCACATTGGTGTCAATGTCCTGAACTGTTGGTTTTGATGGACTGTGCAGAGATAACAAACAGAATTGGGTATGTGGTTTGTGGTTTGTGTATTAATTTTCTATTGGGGGGCAGAGGTCATCCCAGGTTCAACCTAGGCAGGTTACAACCTAAATTAATTAGTTCTGCCTGCTGAAACAGACTAAATAGTTTTTACTGGAAGCCAAGGGAGGATAGAGGAATAACCCAAATGTCTCAGAGAGAGAGAGCTGTAGCCCCTGATGCCTGACTGAGGAGTGGGGCGTGTGCAGCTGCTGCACCAGGCCCAAAGACATCCAGGCAGCTAGGTAGCACTGCAACAGCCAGGGCCAGGGAAACCCAGCCCAGCCCAGCAGCAGGCTTCCCCCAGTATCATAAAGATATTAGTGAGAGTGACACAGTGCTCCTGCCAACCCCAGTGCTGCAGAAGCAGAACCATGCTGCCCGGCCGTCCGCCTGCCTATGTCCAGAGCCTGAGTGCTGCAATGAGACAGGGGCAATGCAGCCTCCTGCGCCAGCTCCACACAAGTCCACTCCCTCACTCTGACAGACAAGCATCTGCAGCCTGGCCAGCCGGCCACACTGGTCATCCCCCATCCAGCCTACGTCACCATAGAGGACATCAGGCTGCACTCTCTATAAATCAAATGTAAGAGCTCTCATGGTAATCAACGGCTAACAATATCCAGCTTCAGGAGTTGAACAACCTGTGGTTGTTATGGCATGGCCCAAGTAGTACTGGATGGTCTTAATGTACAGTTCATTTCAACGTCTTTATATCAATTTCAATACATTTGTGTTTGCATTTTGGAAAGCTATACCAGCTTATCTTTCTGACAAGTTGACAAACACAAAATTAAGGGAAAATATGATGTAATTGATTTACAAAAAATATATACTTATTACAAAACATTGTCCCTTTAAGTATTTAGTAAAATAATATACCTCAGTATGAATAAGCTCCATGTTTGCATACAAATGAACCATGCCTATCAACATTATCTTGAAGTTCCACCATAGAACAAATAGGGTGATAACATTTTTCTACATTAACATGTTGTGAGGCCAGGTTAAGTATTTATGCCCTATAGTATACTGTATATGGCTGATCTATACTATATTCAGAGGTGCAATGGCACACTTCAACAAAAGGATTTACAATTACCCTCCAGACTGTGTTGAACTCCACCATTTATAGCCTTGCGGTGACAAACAATCTTATTATGAGATTTATCTTCACCCCAACTGGGCTTGAGGATCAACATGCTTCTTCTCCTTCTCCTGTGCTTCCCAACTGAAATAATAACCCGACGATTATGGTTAAAACGTGGTGTCAGCCCCGATATGATTGAAAAAAGAGCCCTGTCGCGGCATAATGGAAACTCCCGACTCCGGTTCGGGAATACATAAAGGGAAGGAGTGAAAGAGATTTCGATCAGGGCTCTCTGGCTTGAATTAATCACTCACTGTTTAATGGATCTTTGAGGCTTGTGCTTGACGCAGTGAGGAGCTGCATTTATTTTATTCCCGAGACCAACAGAACCCTGGATTTTTCATCAGAAACCTGCTGCCTCCTTGAAAATGTCTTGGGGTTCATGGTGACATAGGGTTCCAGTTTTTGATCGGGAAAGGCTAGAGGGATTCTGCTCCGCTGTTGTAAGCAGGTAAGCGCTTAAATGTTTCTGGTTAGTGGAGGAATGCTGTACTCTAATGCCGCAGTAAACACAATACGACTTAATTCTCTAACATATTCAATGTACACGTTTTAGTCGTGTCTTTCAATATCGGCACAGTACATTGAAAGTCAACGATGTAAAAGTGATTGCATTTTATTAGCAAGAATAGTTTTCACACTTGAGCCATATTCCAATGGCTATGTGTGTTAGCAACACATTGTAGCATATCACTTATCCTTGAGTTAACTGTAGAAAATGTAGGACTGGTTTGAAGTTGCATATGCATGCGTAAAACTTAAACAAATGTTGCACATGCCTTTATGGGGACATGCATAGTTTAAGTTGTTTGGAATGTGTTTATTTGATCAGTGAACGATCAAATCTAGGCATTTAAACTGTAGCACGTTAAAAATAATATTCACGTAGAGTGGTTTCTAAGTTATTGGATATAGCTTGCCTGAAATGCATTTCAGCACCATGGAGAGCGAACGGACACGCTTTACCGCTAGAGTTCGCCTTGAACCATAGAAGATATTTCTCTCATGGCTTCGCTTCATGCGTTTTCTGAGAATTATATGACAACTGTGTTACTTTCTTATTTGAATTAAATTATGAAAAATGTGCTTAATGTACACTAGTGCGCAGATCCTTGCTGACGTCAAGGCGACACCTTATCGGATAATTTCTCAGAGGTTTTAAACGTTCAGAATTTGAGTTTGCATGCAGGATGGTAGGTTACAGAATAAGCAACATACTGTATTACATCCAGAGTACAGCCCGATGTGCTAGGCGCGCCAGGTCCGTGAGGACACGAGGAACTGACCCAGTCAACAGGGCTAATCTGTACCGGTGAGTCTACATGACATACCCTACAGTACGCAGAAATACTTAGCCTACTGTAACATATTGCTGCACCATGTGCAGTTAAATATCGCAGGTATAATTAATCGGTGACTATGTAGACTCTTGGCTGCATGCCTCTGAGCATGGTAATACATTTTGTAATTCATGTGAAATAAGGGTTTGTGACGTATATAAACACCCAGGCAGGCTAAGTTAGGGTATGGATTTATCCCCATAAAAGTAACATCAGATGCTTGAATTATCTCAGAGATTTTGGAATGCAGTTGATTTTATTCAAAGACAAATATTTGTTTATATCCTGTGATTCATATCCAATGTCACAAATTCATATGGTTGAAGTCAGACCTACACAAACAACAATATGACCCTCTATGGATATAGGCAGAGCTAGTGCATGGGACAGGGGGTGCAGCCTACATCTACTTGGTTGAATATAAGGCGTCTTTCATATTCGTCTTGTATGCAAATGTATATTGTATAGCCTAGGTGTTTGTAAATATTGTTTACAAAACTTGTTGCAATATCTGTCTATCCGTCTTTTTTTGTGTGCAAATCTTCTTCTTTTTTTTTACCAATATGCAAATATTGTATATTTTATTATTTTTGTGGATCAACTGCACCACTTTGATGAATGTGTGACATTGATAATGAAATTCTAAATTGATTCACAATATTGAGTTGGCCTTATTTGCATGAGGGCTGAGAAAGTGGTGGTTCGCTTACAAAGGTTGCCATGACAAGAGCCTAATGCTCAGCTGATACTCAGCCAAACATATTACGACAACAGCTTGAGCTGTTGTGTATAGTGGAGCGTAAACCCTCGGCTTACACAGTTGACAAGTAAAATAAAAGGTATACTCATCTATTACGCGTGCACCTGACACTTGGCACAAGTGCTATATCAATATGATGAACGAAACATGTATGCATAAAGACAGTAGGCTACGAAGACAATAATTAAAACAAATCTATGTTCTTTTTCTTCCTTTTGTTTACCCCTCATTTTCATGACACCATTTACTTTCCACGTCTTTGTAAATGGTGTTGGGATGAGCAACCTAGCTTGATATTTGCAGCTAAACCGGGAGAGTTTTGACGATTTTAAAACATCCTCACACAGTTTCATAGCTGCTGTCGCTGGAGCTTTGCCTCACATTAGCATCCCGCATCTCCCTTTTCCTGTCCCTGTCTTTCTTATCTTGATTATGCAGCTTGAAGATTGAGTCAGCTATTTTGTATGCACGTTGCCTTAGCTTGGTTATTTGTGGACGAGAGTTAGATCGTGCTGCGGATACTGAAAAGAAGTACAGCTTCTCATGACGGTAAGGAGTGGAGGAGACGGAGCTGTCCTGTTCGATATTGCCATTGGAAAAAGACATACAGTACCTTCAAAAAGTCTTCACACCCCTTGACGTTTTCCACATTTAGTTGTGTTACAGCCTGAATTAAAAATGTATTACATTTTGATTTTGTGTCACAGGTCTACACACAATAACCCATAATATCAAAGTGGAATTAGGTTTTTTGAAATGTTTACAAAGTAATAAAAATGAAAATCTTGAGTCAACAAGTATTCAACCCCTTAGTTATGGCAAGGCTAAATACGTTCAGGAGTAAACATTTGCTTAACAAGTCACATAATGAGTTGCATGGACTCATTCTGTGTGCAATAATAGTGTTTAACATGATTTTGTACCCCACACATACAATTATCTGTCAGGTCCCTGAATCTGTGTTTGTGAATTCCAAACACAGACACAACCACAACTACCAGGGAGGTTTTCCAATGCCTCACAAAGAAGGCACCTATTGGTAGAAAAAAAGCAGACAGTGAATATCCCTTTGATCATGATGAAATTATTAATTACACGTTGGATGGTGTATCAATACACCCAGCCACTACAAAGATACAGGTGTCCTTCTTAACTCAGTTGCCGGAGAGGAAGGAAACCGCTCAGGGATTTCACCATGAGGCCAATGGTGATTTTAAAACAGTTACAGAGTTTAATGGCTGTAATAGGACAAAACTGAGGATGGATCAACAACAATGTAGTTAGTTCACAACACTAACATAAATGACAGAGTTAAAAGAAGGAAGCCTGTACAGAATAAAATACTCCAAAACATGCATTGTGTTTGCAACAAGGCACTCAAGTAAAACTGCAACAAAATGTGGCAAAAAAATAAACTTTTTGTCCTGAATACAAAGCGTTATGTTTGGGGCAAAAATAACACAAGAAATTCACTGAGTACCACTCTTCATATTTTCAAGCATGGTGGTGGCTGCATCATGTTATGGGTATGCTTGTGATCGCCAAGGACTAAGGAGTTTTTTAGGATAAAAATAAACAGAATACAGCTACAAACACAGGCAAAATCCTAGAGGAAAATCTGGTTCAGTCTGCTTTCCAACAGACACTGTGAGACAAATTTACCTTTCAGCAGGGCAATAACCTAAAATACCAGGCCAAATCTACACTGGAGTTGCTTACCAACACAACATTGAACATTCCTGAGTGGCGTAGATACAGTTTTGACTTAAATCGGCATTAAAATCTATGGCAAGACTTGAAAATGTCTGTCTAGCAATGATCAACATTCAACTTGACAGAGCATGAAAAATTGTACAAATAATTATGGGCAAATATTTTACAATCCAGGCGTGCAACGCACTTAGAGACTTACCCAAAAAGACTTACAGCTGTAATCGCCGCCAAAGGTGCTTCTACAAAGTATTGACTTAGGGGTGTGAATACTTATGTATTCAGACTGAAACACAACAAAATGTGAAATAATTTAGGGTGTATGAATATTTTCTGAAGCCAATGTAAGTAGTGATGATGATGATGAGGATGATGATGATGATGATGTGTCTACTGGTGGTGATAGGTTGTCAATTTAGTTGTAGAGCTAAAGTAAACTCATGCATAACTTTGTGAGGACATAGTACCTTTATTCCGGCATGGTAACTGGTGATTTCCTGGACAAGGCAACAAAGCATTATTCTCTTGTTGAAAAAAAGTGATATAAAGTACTACACAATAAGGAATCATACTGAAGATAAAATAAAACATGACTGTCTTGTAGAAGGCATCTATGCTTTGTTTCAGAATTGATTGCAGTAGATGCGCTGCATGTTGTAGAGAAGTTACCTAAGCATGACATACTGGCGTGCTCAAACCCAGATGCTCTGGGTATATGGTTAACAATGTGTAAAGTGTAATCAAAGAGACCAGTCATGCTTTGTAGACAGAGCTAAGAAACATATGGTAAAACAGCATGCCAAAATCTGCAGTTACAATACCACAATACTGTAGCGGCCCCAGCATCAGTACGACATCAGTATCCTCCTCAATAGGGCCTCTTAGGGGAATGTCTTAAACTTCTACACGCTCTACGCAGATGCAAGATTCAGTATTGTAATGCCGTTTTTCATTGCAAAAGGGGAAGCTCCTTGTAATACCTGAAAATTGAGAGTGAGACATGCCTTATTTGACATGGAGAGGTGGGAAGCTAAAAAGGCTAGCTAGCTTGCTATGTTTTTAGCCAGGCTAAAGTCAGCTAGCCAACTACTACTAGCAAGGGAAGGCGACTCTTCCTTGCTTTCACAAAATGAAAAGACAAAAATAAAAAACTTTGCTATCGCTCCCTTGTGAGTGGGAACGGCAAGGATTTCATGTTACCAAAAGGTTTTCGCTACTCCAAATATCCCACTCCACCCACGTGTATGCACGTAGACCAACGGAGTGAAGCTTGTAGTAACCTTTAGGTGTTGGATTGGCAGCTGCGAGGTCATGGAGTCCCATTTGGTCTAACCCAGAAGTGGGTTGGTGCTGCTGTGAGAGCATCAGTACGGGGCCTTGGCCTGAGGGACCATCACGCAGAGAAGCATAGGACCTGCAGCGATCACAGACTCAATACAACACCAACGATCTTGTCAAGAGGTTAAGACCTGTTGATATTATAGTTTATAGTACTGATGACTTTGAGTCCAGTTATGGCTACAATGCGATGTCATGAATAGCTGTTTGCATTGAGTGTTGACTAGTATGTGGACAAACCAAGAGCTTTTGAGTGAGACCAGCATAACCCAAGTCAACCTCATCACCAAGAGGTGTCTTGGTAAATTATGCAGTAACACCAGCTGGAATCTATAAGAATCAGATTAGTTTTTTCCATATTAATACAGTGGGCATAATACGTTATGTGCTTTACTTTGCATATTTCATCTCACCTCATACGGGTGAGGAATAGGATTAGGCCTGCTATGGAAAATAGATATCTGAGATGCTATCATGTCAAACATGTTACATGGCAGGATTATGAGAAGAGTTGTGTGTAATTGTGAAATAATCATCTTTAAAATTCAGACAAGATACTTAAATGGCACATGTGAGGGAAGTGTCTGTGGTGCTAATAGGATATCAGCTTGAAGTAGCATATGTGCTGCAGTTCCTCCCTCTCCTTTGGAATAACAAGCATCCCACTGGGCACACTATGCCATTTCAACGTGGGTAATTGGGTCATATTTGGCTGAGACGTTGATCAATGAAATTACAACCTATATTCACCCATTCAAAAAGACAGCCAAAAGTTAGTTGAATGTCCAATGTGTTATCACTATTCTTTCAACCATCTACAAGCCCAACCAAATACAAATGGAACACAATGTCGGGTTTGTGGTTTAGTTGTCACCCAAATGTCTATCCCTGTGTTTTCAACCAATATTTAAACCAATCATTACATTAGAAAACAATCAGAGCTTGAAACCCTTGGCCTATTGTATTGTCTATTTCTGGTTGAATTCTGGGTTGAAATGAAACAATTGCTATTGATGACTTTGTAAATGCTATATAGGCCTAAATAGCATCATTGATGATATACTGTAAGTGATAAAGTATGGTCACGTTTCATTTTCTCTGTTAAAACCTACCCTATGGAATGACTTTGACAGCAACAGTGAATCTATTTCGTTTTAAATGTTAGAGCTCTCAACAATTATTCTCAAAATAGCACATTGGCAATGGTCAGTGACACATATCTTAGTTTAACAGGGCTGGGCTTGGTTAACAACCTGGATGGGAGACCAAAGAGTCACTGTTGATATATCAATTCTCTTGTAGGACTTTTTTTTCTTCTGATAGTGGATATAATGTTGAAGATCTGACGTTGTTTGAAAGGTGAACATGACATATATTTTAAAGGTAAACATTGAATATATTTTATCAAAGGTTGGTCTATGCTGAAACGCTGGTTACCATGATGACATAATCACCCTCAAAACAAGTTTCACTCTCAAAACAAGTTTCACCCTCAAAACAAGTTTCACCCTCAAAACAACCGCTTTGATGACTTTTTCAAATCCAATGTATTTTCCACATAGATTCCACGTCACAATTCATTGACAAATTCCGTCGAAACAACGTTGATTCAACCAGTTTGTGCCTAGTGGGATGTGCCTTTGATAAATGTCTTTCATTATCATACGCAGACTGTAATCTGTTTGTTTGAAATGGATAAGAATTATTGCTGAATTAAATTGTAAATGTTGACAGTGTTTAAAACCTCTCAATTATAGTCAACATCACACCTGGTCTCTTGTCATTTAAAGACAATGAACACTGTGACACAGGCATTGTACCACACTGTGGTGGCATATGCTAGATTGAGCCACAGTTCTGTAGGTGAGATTAAAGGTGAGATTCCAGTTTGCAAATCCCAATTGAAGAAACTGCGTAGTTCCATACTATAAAACACAAGTTCAACATTTCATTGAAACATGGAGGGTCTATAAATGCCTCTGATTTGAAGGACATGTTTGTCATATAGGCATTGTCTGAATTGTATCTCGGGACAATTGAAATCCAAATGAAGTCTATTGACAGTCCCTGAGCATTCAGTGGCAAGAAACAATATGACTGGAGGTTGAGGACTTTCTGTATCTAATGGAGCCTGGAAGTTGCAGATAAGCTGGAAATACAAAGCTGATGTCCTAAAGCTGGATGGTTGCCCTTGGGTGCTGTTGTATTTCAATCCTGCAAAACAAAGATGGCACAATTGCCGAGATAGTATATTTTAGGAAGCATACAAAATGTCATTTGCAGACTTCACCTTGAATCAGCAGCTTGTTTGACTCATTAACTGTGTATGGCGTTTACTGAGCCGTGACCTGGACCCGTCTCAAGAAGAAATGTGTTGGCATTTACTTAGGAGACTTTATTGAAGGTGGCAGAGATGGCCATTTAGATCCCTGATACATTTAGAAACAAATGGGACCAGATGATGCAAAACATATTTTGCTTCCAGTGTCAGTTTCAGAGTGTTGTTCGGTTTACGATTAAGTGCTGTCTCCAGTTCACAAAGGTCTAATTTCCTCAAGATCACTGTTGTTTAAAAGCAGTCGAGCCCCTGATCATGCTGTACAACCCTGCTGAAGAAGAGTGTCCATGTGAAAAGGAGACAGATAAATTCTAATAGGAGTCTAATTGTTGAGAAGATTTCCTTCGCAGGGGTTGGCTCGGGGGGTAATTTTAATCAGTCACAACTCATATACGAGTGCACAAAGATGAAAATCGTTTTGGTGTGCAGTTCCTCAGCCTCATGCTGACTGCTTTATGACGGAAGAAAACCTTTAGCAAACAAGCATCACACAAGTGCCACGGCAGCGAGGCATATTGAACGTCCCTCTCCCCCTCCCCCTGTCCCCCTCTCCCTTGCCATCTTCTCTGCAAGTAATTACAGGGCAGGGCTACAAAATACCACGGGGGCTGTATACCTGCAGGCTGAAGCACCGCATGGGTTGATGAATATCCTGTGCATGAGAACCCATTAAAACTGGCGATACATAACGGGTTTGTCAATGTGCTCACTTCAGAGGCTTTCTTATTGATCTGGCTTTTTTGAGTGAGTGTACGAGAAAAAGTATTTCCTTCCTTCACTGAATGACGTACTCTTGGATGACGGAATGTGCATATGAGGCACACTGCAGAAATTCAGGGTGAAAAGGTCAACCGCATCATACAGAGGAAAGATAAAGCAATGTATGTACATGCCAAGAAACTGTCAGAAATAGTAACAATAATAGCAGATGTATTATTTTAAAAACATATTCAATCAGGCATAACAACACCACAATCTTTTTTGTTTACTTGTTTTAAAAACCTGTCAAAAACATATTTTCTTCAACACATTATACAGTAGTCCTATGCATACATTTACAAATGACATGAACATTGCCGTTTTGAAACAGCACACTGTCTGTGAAGTCTCTGCCTGAAAACATTGTTTGTGTCAATGCCTTATGCATATCAGATGATAGGAAAAGCTAAAGAAGTTGAAGCCAAATATATTGATGTTGTTCATATTGTTCAGTTGTATAGCAAAATATGTGTTTCACTAGGTATGATGCTTGAGTCTATCATTCACCCTTAAGTGAAGGTGGGACCAACACACACACACACACACACACACACACACACACACACACACACACACACACACACACACACACACACACACACACACACACACACACACACACACACACACACACACACACACACACACACACACACACACACCAGCAACATCCTGTTCAATGAAAAGACTGGATACCAATCACTTTAATTAGAACCTGTGTGAAATACAAAACCTCAGGAGTAAGACCCGCAAAGTCCAAATAATTATGGTTCCTCTGTAGCTAGGAAATAAATTGCATGAATGTATTAAAGCTGCAATATGTGACTTTTTCACATAGAAATGTGTGTTATAGATCTGTCATTCTAATTGAAAGCAAGTCTAAGAAGCGATATCTGTTCTATGTGCGCTATTTCGTTTTTGAGTCTTTTACTTTAGATTTTGTACACAAGCTTCGAAAAGCTGAAAATGTTATATTTTTGGTTATGGAAAATATATTTCACAACGGTTTAGATGGTACAATGATTTTCTATACTATACTTGCTTGTTTTGTCACATAAACTGAAGTTAAGCGAATTTTAGCAATAACAAAAAAAGGTGAACTATCAGTAAGTCTTAAAATAAATTACATTTAGAAATGCAGTGAATTTGCTGTCTTACTTCAGGAAAATATGTCTGTATTGACTGAAGTCTAACATCTCCCCTTTAGATGAGATTGGTTTCATAATAGTTTGATAATTACAGGAAATGCATGTATGGTATGAGGTGTGCGAATCAGAACTGCAAATATATTATTTAATATAGTCTATTGTCTTTACAAATCAGCAGTCTCTCAGCAAGATCATGTAATAATAGATCATTAAGATAAACACTTGCCTACCTAGATGGATTTTCCATACAGAGTTCCATCACAGTGTAGGTGGGTGAATCACTTTGCAGTAATGGCTGAGGTTCCGGCGGAGAGGTAAGTGTGCACTGCCAAACCCTGTGCTGCATGTTTTTACTGTAGCCGCTTCAAGCCGTGGAAGTGCCAAACCCTCCTCACCATAATCAATACTTATCTCTCTCTCTTTGAATGTCAAGTGATCACATTGCCTCAAATCTGCCCCTGTGCATGCTAATGCTGTGGATAGATGCTTGTCTTTGCCTGAGAGAGATTCTATGATGGATCAGATTGACAGTGCTTTCAATTTTTAAGTGAATTATTAAGAGATGAAATGCATGCAATAGTATATGCCTTTGTGGTTTTTAGTATGGATCTATATGTGTGGGCTTTTGATGATACACACCCTGTAAAGCAATTGGTATCTGTTTTTTATGACGCAGAGCATTACTCCCATTGGTATGTACAGCCAAACAGCTGAGACAACAGGTATGTTTTAAAAAGTGAAGAAGTGAAGTCAATGGAACAAGTGTGATTTGATGGAGACAGCCAGACTGCCATCTGCAATGAAATACTTCCTGCCTCTGGAATGGATTGTCTAATACCCCGCTTGCCTAATTAATAATGTGCTTGTCTGCTAAACAGACAAGGAAAAGTTGACAAAATATGAACGTTACACACTGTAATTCTGTCTATTCTACTGTGGGAATTCAAGAGAGTGAAGGAGAAACCGAATTGAAAGGAACTCATTGCCTTAGAGAAAAGTCCAAATTGGCGGCACAGCAGCAGACAGACGCGGTAATGTTTTCCCCCTTTTGATAGCATGTAGCTGCACTCCCACCCATATGTAAGGCTCATTTACACCCGTTGAGCCTGGCTTGTTTATCAGTACAAATTATACTTCCGCCCCATCTGACAAATCACAACGGGTTATTCTTTCAAGCTCCGTTTTGCATCTTTGCACGGCCATCGCTGATGGGTAATCTGGCGCCTGTGGCTATGAAGAAAATACTCTCCCTTTGATTTCAGAAGATTTCTTATCTCGCCCGTCGTCAGGGAATGAAAGGTAATGCTTTACCCATAAGGGATCTTAGTCAGAAGATTGACTTAGTTCATTGCCCTGCACATTTAAGTACCAACAGAGAAATTCAAGGATAACTCCTGGATTAGGGACATTAAAAGTCAGGAGATTTCAAAGATGTTGGTTCCTTCGGGACAGTGGTCACAAAACAATGTTCTTTTTCCTTCTTTCATGAAGCTGTGCCATATCAAAGTCTCTAACGTCTTAATATGAACTGTGTGATTGCTATATTTAAAGAGTTGCAGTTTGTTGACCATAGATGGAACACATCCCTTTGTATCATAGTGTTTTATTATGAGTTAAGCATTTAACTGGATTAGTGTGATGCGTTTTCCTAATGAAGAGTAATGCTACACAGGTGGCTGTTGGTGATGAACCATTTCATCCAATGGCAAATGCTTGATTCCTCCGATAGGCCACAGTGCGGCTGTCGAGGCAGAGTGCTTAAATCTGGCAAAAAAGTGAATAAATCATCAGCATCTGCTGTGCGAGGGCTAAGCCCAGCATCTGTTCAACTACTGGGAGCCCTCTGGTGTAGAAGGTCTAAGTGGTTTTTCCCTCTCTCTTAAAAATGGATCTCCAAACAAAACAAAACTATGATTCATGAATATTCATTTGGAGCACCATCAATAGTGTCTGTCCTGGTCCAGTGAGGTGTTTGGATGGGCGTGTGGCTGGATGAGCACCCCTCTGATGGATGAGGTGAGGTAGGAGGCATGGCAGTGAACAGTGGTGACAGCGCCGCTAGAGCCATGCCATCATCAGTCATAGGTAATGTGAGCAAGGTTCGTGAAGCATGACCTCTATGTTGAGCCTCTATGAGCGACCTTTGACCTCAGACATAGCATCAGTAACCACAGTGTCACACCAGACCAGAGAAGGGGGATGACACTTGACATCAATGCCTACGTCATTTGAAGAAAGGTTGTTGATAGCTTACAAAGCCATGGACAGGGAGCTACGTTTTCATGTGCAATATCCATGTTCTCAATTCAGCCCCATTTTTAGGGGCACCATTTAGGACCAGTGAGATAATTAAGCAAAATATATTTGAAATTCTATTGACTGCAGACTGGTAATCAGCTGTAGCTTTAATGCGTCTCTCAATTTATAAGGGTCTCTAAGCACTTCTGTCAAGATGCACCATAAATCAAAATTCTGGCCCGCTGAGGCTTCGCAATTACCTAAGCTCAAGTATCGATTCATAATTAAAGACTTTTCGAGTTTTAAAATCATTCATGCAATGTCCGCATTTGGAGTTAAGATAATCACTGTTCTCCTCCTCCTCCCCCTGCCCACCCAGACCCCCCCACCCCCCTTTTCCTTTATGGACATTTCTATTTACATTTATTTGTATTATTATCCATGTCTTTATTATATTTTTTTATTCTTTTATTTCAATGCATTGTTCAAGTTTGGCGCTCAAGAATTACATCTGCAACTATATACATGCGACTATTGAACTAATCTAATCTAACCTAAACTCAGGATTTCCATCAGTATTACTGGAGGAATCTAATGGGTTGTCAACAAGAGAGTGAAGAGATAGCATTGTTACCATAGAAACTGCCTCTAAACATACTAGCATCTACTTATTAAAATGTGCCAGTATTCACACCGTTTGCCGGCCACAGTGTATGATAACAATTATGTTGGAGAGCATGCTTTACTTACTTGTCCTCCCTCTTCCTTAGACTGTATGTATGGAAACCAGGTCATTACATTAAAACGTAGTGGTCTTTCAACTGCTTTTGCCATTGGTAGCGCATATGAAATAAAACATGATTTGCATATTGATTTGTTTGTAGAACAGTAGTGCTTTCATGATTTGCAGTACTGTCAAGTATTGTGTGTGTTGAAACCCTTGAAAAAAATGTAAATAAAACTTAACTTTGGAATAAAGTAATCCTTTTTTTGTCCCAGTTAGAAACAGTTTCTGTTGTCACTATTGTTTTGGCTGAGGTCTTTAAGAGCATGTAGACCACAGCCTAGTCATTTCCAAAGAAGTGGCCGCCCAGATGATGATCGATTGCAGAGTAATGAAGGTGGACACAGCATTGGGCTTTCAGGGCAACAACTTCACAGCAACACCAAATGAATTAAATACATTTAGCTCACTATATGTTGTGTGCCCTGAGCAATGAAGTCGATTCCTTGCCGTGCCAAGTTTGGAGAGTGCCGTTGCACAGAGCCACGCATCATGATTCAGATCAGACTCCTGATTCCGCTCAGCAGTTGCAGTGCCTAGTGAAAGCCTACCCACCCATTGCACAGTCTTCACATTTTGCTGCCGTGAAATGTTACATTAGGAATTACATTCGATTTATTTCCTACCGATGTACACAACCTACTCCCCAAGTGAAATAACTATTATAGAAAATTGTCCAAATGAATACAAATAATAAACATGTATTGATTACTTATATTAGTACTTGGTGAAAATACATTTTGCAGTCATTACAGCTGTGATTCATTTTGATGAAGATCCTACCAACCTTGCACAACTCTCAGGGCAACATATAACCATTGTTTTTGTCAAAATTGCTCAAGCTCAGTACATTTGGTTGGGAATCATTGACGGACAGCAATATTCAAACATTGTCTCTGATTTTCAAGTCAGGACTGGGACTGGACCATTCAGGAACACTCAACACCTCTTTCTCATTACAATCTGTGTAGTTGTCCAGATGTAACTGTACAACTCTATCCCAGGGTTTTCAGAAGACTAGGGCGTGTTTTCCTCTTTTTACCTGGGCTTTGTTACTTTCATATTTATTTTGATTCTGACAAACTTCCCAGCCCCTGCCAGTGACGGGCATACTGTACGAAAACATAATGCTGCCACCACAATACTTGAAAATACAGAGTATCAACCACGTTGCATTCACTCCACATTACTGGCCTCCGTGACAATGTCAAAATAATGAATCCACTCCAAATCATCTGTTCTGTTTGCAACAAGGCCGTTATGTAATACTGCAAGGCAATTTGGCAAATAAATACATTTTTGGGCCTAAATTAAAAACTACAGGTTTGGGACAAACCCAAAACAACACAACACAGAGTGAAATAATTGTGGTGGCAGCATCATGTCAGTGGCAGGATGGGAGTTTTTCAAGATTTAAAGAAATATGATAGCAGCAAAGCCAAGGTAAAAAGTTAGAGGAAAACCTGTCTTAGTCTTCCGAAAAGATAACTCTGAGATAAAAATTCAAAATATCAGCGGGACAATAACCCAAATGTTAATGCCAAAGACACACCAGAATGGCTTTCCAAGAGGTGTTGAGTGTTCCTGAGTGGTCCAGTCTCAGTCCTGACTTAAATTAGATTGAATATTGCTGTCCATCAATGATTCCTAACCACATTTACTGAGCTTGAGCTATCGTGGCAAAAACAATAAACACATGTTGCCCTAAGAGTGCAAAGACATTATAATAATATAATATTATAATAATATTAATATCTAATATTAGATATTAGAATTCAAAATGATTCACAGCTGTAATGGCTGCCAAAGGTGCTTCCACCAAGGGGGTGTGAAGACATATGCAATCAAGACATCTTCGTTTTTTGTAAAACATTTATAAAAACAAATCTTTCACTTTGAAATTGTGGAGTAGGTTATGTAGATCTTTAGAAAAAACATCTAAATGTAATTCCATTTTAGATGAAATTCTAAGGCAGCAAAAGACTGAAGAGTGTGCAATCGGTGTGTAGACTTTCACTAGGCACTGTAACTGGTGCATGTTCTGTAGACAGGAGCCACACACATTTCAATATTTACATGATGCAACCGCCATGAGCGAAGCCATGCAGTGTCACTTAACCAGAGGAAGGAACAACATCTCTATGTATATAACTAATTTTCCTTCCCGCCCATGTGATGCAGGAATAGACAAACATCTTGGCAGCATGCTAGGTTCTTTGCAAAGATCCCTTTTTTAATGATTATTATTCAGGCCGACAGCTGGCAAGAATAGTGGTGCTTCCACAGCTGCGGCGCATCAATCTGACGGTCCACCTGTTGTCTCCTCACTCACACGCCCTGCACTGTTCGTTAAACAGTGCTGCCTTTCAGGCCGCATCAGCTCAGCCTGGTGATCACCCACTGTGAGACCAGAGCACTGAGAGAGAGGGAGAGGAGAGGGAGAAAGGAGACAGAGAGGGATCTGAGGTGCCAGAATGCTGAGCCTGTGAGGTGTTATCCCTGAGATAAATGTGGAGATCTGTGTAAATCCTGCATGTCAATTATGCCATCCTACCTTTTTAGCAAGACCACGTGAGTCTATGTGCCGAGCCAGTGTGAGAGGGAAGAGAAATATAGAAGGATATGTCCATATCAAGGGGACATGGAGATAGATTTCTAAACTATTTTGCCTTGCAAAAATATTAGAATTCACTCGCAAACTCTCAGCTAAGAACTTCAAATGATATTCTTAATTAATGTGCACCAGTCTGGTTTCAGACCTGGACTAAGCACCATTGAAGCAGCTCTGTTTGTCTTAGATTCTGTGTTACATTTCTTATTTCATAGGAATCACTATGCTGCCACATTTATAGACCTATCTAAGGCCTTTGATACTGTCGACCATCCCCTACTCATTCAAAGGTTGTCTGAAATGGGCCTCGACCATGTGTCTTGCAAGTGGTTTGGGAACTATCTGTCAGACAGTACACAATGTGTGCTTTCTGATGGTGTCAAGTTACCTCAATAGTAATAAAGGTGTCCTGCAGGGGTTGATTTTGGGACCTGTCCTCTACTGTATATACATATTATTGGTCTATCTGCAAAAACCTGTAATATTCATCTGTATGCAGATGGCACTGTTATGTACGTTATTGCCCCTACTGCTGACCAGCCTATGTTAGACCTGCAATCTGATTTTGTTGCCTGGCAAAGACCTTGCTGATTTAAAATGGGCACTTAATGCGGTAAAAACTGAATGTATGATGTCTTCTAATTCTCAGAGAAATATTCCAGATGGTTTACACATTTATGCCTATAAATATCTATGCTTTTTGACATTTAAAAACATAAGGATGATCTAGTTAAGAAGCTGCAATTTATAGAAATAGATCACGCCTCTGTCTAAACAGAAGGAAGCAGGTTGTACAGGCAACCTTCCTACCAGCTCTTGATTATGGTGACACCATTTACCAGAGAGCAGCAGCCACTACTCTAACCCTTGGATACAGTGTGCCATAGCGTGCATATCACAGGTGACAGGTTAAATACTCATCACTGCATCCTTTATCAAATGGTCAGCTGGACCTCTCTAAATTCCTGTAGATCCCTTCATTTCTCCCATTTTGTTTACAAAGCTCTGCTGCACACGCTTCTAAAAAATCTCACTTCTCTGTTAAAGTAGAATAATACGAGGCACCGAACCCGCTCACAGGGTTGGTTAACTCTTGAGGTCCCTCGTGTCTCTACCAACCCAGGCAAATCAGCCTTTAGTTTTAACGCACCACATGTTTGGAAAAAGTACAATCCTCAGTACATCTTGAATGCCTGGTGCCAATAGTGTAGTTTAGAACGAGGAATGAATTCACTGTGGTTTGCGAGCATTTTGGTTGATTGGAATCATTTATTTGTGTTGTTGAAATGTAGTGTATCTGTTGTATTTTGTAACTTCTTCTCCCCCCCCCCCCCTGTTTTATTGAATTATCATGTTGATTTGTGAATTGTTTGTTCTCAGGGCACGATTGAGAATGAGAATGCAAGTTGAAAGTTACATTTATGAAACCAAATCCATTTGGAATCCACATCTGTGTTAGAATCAGCCTTCTTAATTTTAACTGCAGTTTTCTGTTTCCTTATTAGTATTATTGCAGTGACTGGACTGAACCTTTACTCTTTGTACCCACGGCCAGTAACCCAATGGCCATGTTGTATGTTAACAACTGCACACCATAATCACATTCCTGGATCATAATTAACCATGTCTGATTGCATTTTCTAATTTAATTCACTTAAATATTACCAGATTAAAGGATGTTTGATCTTTGAATTAATCATCAACTAGTATTATTTATTTATCCACCAACAGTATTAATTACATTACTTCTTTCCTGTAATAAGAGTGTTAACACATCCCTAGAAACACAGAAGTAAATAAGGGCATCTAAAGTGGTCTGTAATGCATAAATTAAGTTGGCACATTAATCACACCATAGAAAAAGGCTGAAAATCCAATTAATTATCTTTGATACTCCTATAAGATCTGGAGCTGATTATCAACTGTAATCCCTTCTGACCACCATGGAAAGCCACATTACCCACACCCCAAACACAGGAACCTGTTTCATCCTGCAGGGGCAGAAGAAAGTAAACCACGGCCGATGCTCGGCTTTGGCCCCTGTTATTTCTGAGATTTAAGCTCAACAACTGTATCCTTATATACTGTCTAATCTGATGTTCACGGCTAAATGCTTATCCTGGGTGTTACGTGCCCATGTCTGTTTACTTTTAATTAGGCCGGTTTTGGGCTTTCGCTTCTCATTACCCTGCCTGTTAATGGAGCTCCAGCATTATCAGCTGTGCTGAGACATGGCTGGGTCTACCAGGGAGAGATAGCAATGCCTCAGTATTTATAGTATACTGCTGGTCTCAGCTTGCTAAGAGCACATCTGAAGCCTGAAGGCATGCCGAATAGTGAACCGCATGACCAATGGAGGAGCAACTATGGTGGTTAAATATGCAACAGGCTCTGCTCTCCAACTCGTTTCCACAGGATCAAGAACCTATAGGCCTTCACCTGCAGTCCCTCTACTGTGTGGAGACATACTGTAGACACACATCGCTTTGAGCATACCTACCTTTCCACTTCGATTACTCCTCATGTCAACTCCGTGAACCTGTCCAACAGAAATTAGCAAAGGCGTGTCACCTGACATTCATCTTTTATTTAATCACTGTTAAAGAGGGATGGCGCTGTGCTTTTCCTCACACACAGTGTGAGGTGTGCAGAGGAACGTGGCACTGCTTCTCTTTCATTCAAAATGAAACATGAGTGCGTCAGTCTTTTTACTTCGGCAGAAGAATAGTGGGACTTAAAAGCTTTTCATGAGTATTTGTGCGTCATGGTCTCTCCGGGTAGAAGTGGCAAAGTCAGTGGGTTTAAGTGTGTGTGGACTACACTCGTAGAAAAAATCTAGCAGTCAATCAATCAAATGTATTTATAAAGCTCTTTTTACATCAGCCGATGTCACAAAGTGCTATACAGAAACCCAGCCTAAAACCCCAAACAGCAAGCAATGCAGATGTAGAAGCTCGGTGGCTAGGAATAACTCCCTAGAAAGGCAGGAGCCGAGGAAGAAACCTAGAGAAGAACCAGGCTCTGATGGGTGGCCAGTCCTCTTCTGGCTGTGCCGGGTTGAGAAAAAAGGGTTCCAAAAGGGTTCTTCGGGCTCTCTCCATAGGATAACCCTTTTTGGTTCCAGGTAGAACTATTTTGTGTTCCATGTAGAACCCTCTGTGTGAAATGTTCTACATGGAACTCAAAATAATTCTAGCCTAAACCAAAAAGGGTTCTTCAATGGGTTCTCCTATGGGGACAGCCAAAGAACCCTCTTAGGTTCTAGACAGCATCTTTTTTTCTAAGAGTGTAGGTGAGACGTCCAGGCTGTGAGCCCTGGGGCTGTAATGGAACTACTACAGCCATGGGGGCTGCTGTCTGTTTCTTTGTTATTTCTCCACCTAGCAGACTCTTTGCGTTCATACCATGCACAACATCCTTGTCTTGTTTGTCTGGTTGCAGGTGACACTATCCTAGATTTGCATGGTTTGACAATGGTTTGTGTCATTTCATGTCCACCTGTGTTAATTTCATTATGTATTGCCACGTAAGAGCTTGAAAATATTACTTTGAAATATATGAATGAATCCAATCTCTTTAGATACACAGCCAGAGGGGGTGAAATGTGTCACTCTCGCTGCACATTCACAAACAGAGATATTCATGTCCTTAAAACTGCATGGGGTAGTCCATAGAGATCCTATCTCATTTCTAATTCTGTGGGATATGAGGATGAAAACATGTATTTTTGTTGTTGTTGGGGAGACAAAGTTGCATCCAACATACATATGTTATTTTCATGATCAGCAGACATTTTTCTTGCGTGCCAAAATGCTAACTTATCCAAATCTCCTGGGATGTTTCATTTACTGTCTGACAGCGTCAGAATCTCAGCCTTTTGAGACAACAGTCTTTTCTTTTTGAGGATATTTGTTTTGAATACCTGTGTGTTTAGAACAAAGACAATCTATGAAGCGTTTTTTTCTCCTTGAGTATTTGTGGTTTGACTTCCAAATATGGAGCCCTAGTCTGTCTATTGCTCTACCTGTGATGTGAATGTTAAAATCCTGACAATCTTGGCTTCATCCGGCTTCTCAAACACATTAACAAAACGATCGTCTCTGGCCTGATTTTTTTTTTGATGCAGGCAGTTTTGGTGAATTGGCAGCACAGGTACATAGGACTGTACTGAAAAGCAATAGCCAAGTATCAGAGAAAGAGGCTCTTGTGGAATTACATAACAGTGCCTCTCTCACAACCCTGGAGCAGTGCCACTGACAGCCATGAAACACCAGCTAGGCTGGGCCTCTTTTCTCTCTCTAATGCCCTCAGGATATACTCCGGCAACAACCTCCCCTAGTAACCCGTCCTCCATTTTCCCCCATTTGTTTTGGCCCCTATTTAGAGATGTGCTCATTTCAAACGGTTAAGCTGTTAGTGTACAATTCTGGCCTTGACTCATTCTGTACACTGTGTTATTTGCAATGATTTAATACAGCTGGCGTTGTGTTTGATTCTACACTGTGAATGTAACAATTATACCGTCCATAGGAGAAACTAAGGAGTTCTAGGGCCTATTGTCAGTAGACAGCATGATAGACGCTACAGTGACGGTCACAACATTACGTTGGAACATTTGGAACGCAGCTGAGAACCCTGCAGAGCTTTGGCAGAGTCAATTGTTATATACCCCTCAAACCTAACTCTGGACCTCGAAGCCTGTTCCACTGTGTTTTTTCATTGTTTCCCTCTAATCAGGCACTGATTTAGACCTGGGACACCAGGTATGGGTAATTCATTATCAGGTAGAACAGAAAACCAGCAAGCTCCAGACCTTATAGGGTAAGAGTAGGAATCCTCCTGTTATAGACAAACGACTTCCTGTGAATGTTCAGAGTTTAGTGGTGGAGATTTTATTCTCCCATATTGTTAGTACCCTTAACATCCACTCATGTGGTTATTATATATTACATAATGCTACCTATTGTGGTCTATAATAGAGGAGCAAAGTGCTCCTGAATGAATTGCCGTGGCGGAACCTGAATCAGTGTGAGGGGGGGGCTCTACGTCTACGAATGCTCTGCTGAGGCTAGCTGCAAGCTGTAAGCTCTCCCATGCACTCGTCTGAATTACCTGTCAGCATCGATTAGAGGGAGTCAGCATGGACGGTATCTTGGATTTTCTTGCCTTCAGAATTAAGATAATCTCCCACCGTTCTGTTTGTGATGCCCCTTGTTGACCCTCCTTGAGAATGTGATGTGAGGTCTGTTTGCTCTGCTGTTGGTCTCCCAGCGCTAATATCCTGCAGCCACACACAGCCAATCTCTCCACCGCACACACTCTCGTCTGTTCATGTCTCCACTCTGCCCCCAATCCTCATCTCCTCTCACCTTATCTTTCACTTCTTATTTTCAGTTATTCTTATCTCCCCTCCTCTCTTTTACCTCACTTGTCACATTTCATTCGTCCTCACCTTTACTCTCTCTCTCTCTCTCTCTCTCTCTCTCTCTCTCTCTCTCTCTCTCTCTCTCTCTCTCTCTCTCTCTCTCGTAGAATGGTAGATACAATATGTTGGCAGAGAATTCTAAAGTGTGCCTTTTTACCATGCAGAGGCAGACGTCTAGCTCGTTTAGTACATGATATTGGTTTGAAAAGGGTCAAATAGCTCAATTGAAAATGGTCAATTAGCATTGAAGTGCAAAGTCCAAATGTAAGTGTTTAGCCGGTAGCAAAATATCACAGTTCATGGTCATTTTTCAGGAAACAGTCATTTTAGCTCTATATGAAACACAGGTCTTGTATCTAACCTGAAATGAGTGTCAAGTTAAAATGGTGTGCAAAGGTTGATTCAATGTTACATCATTATTCCTATTCTGCCGTCTTCTCCTTTCAAATCAGCAGACTCCAGTGGCCTCTTGCTTTGCCACGACTTCTTGTCTGTCTGTCTGTCTGTCTGTCTGTCTGTCTGTCTGTCTGTCTGTCTGTCTGTCTGTCTGTCTGTCTGTCTGTCTGTCTGTCTGTCTGTCTGTCTGTCTGTCTGTCTGTCTGTCTGTCTGTCTGTCTGTCTGTCTGTCTGTCTGTCTGGGTGTGAGTGACTCAGCCCCTTAACATTCTGCAGACGGACTCTTAGAGCCTTTATCAGCTGGATTCAAACACAGCACAGTCGAATGATAGTGTCCTCGTCAAGCCATTTTGTTATTGTGTTTATCATTCCTAATCCCCCAGGTAATCCCATCGACTGGCTCCATTATGCCCACACGGCCTATACCTTCCAGGGGGAAGGAACATTGCTGGACAGCTAACTCCCTCTCACTCCCTCTCACTCTCTCTCCATTTAACTGTCTGGCTCAGATATGAGTTCATTAGCACTGGATGGTGATGGTCAACAACTTTTCATTGTCATTCCCTGGGTGACGAACTGTCCCCAAATGAATAACTCTGTAGATTCATGAGGTCTGAGAATAACACTCCCTTAATTGGATTCATTTACAGATGATCATCGTCCTCATTAACACCATTTCTGCACAATGATGTAGACTCATCCTTTTATTGCCTCTCCTCCCTCCGGAAATATACAATTATCTTTTTTAAATTGATTTCTGCCACATGCAGAGTTGTAACAACTCACACATTCCCACATAAAACTGCTCCGGACAGAACACACACACGACACACGCACACTAGGTTTATCTCCCCTTTGCATGCACATACATCTAGGTCAGAAGGAGGTTCAAAACATATGTCTCTTTTCATGTTTGTCTGACTCTAATCCACTCGAATCCCTTATTTGTCATGCTTAGAGTGTGCTGTAAGTATTAAAGTTCAGGAGGAAAAGGAGATCATGGTGGGACTGGAGAACAGGACTTGGGGCCCTCTCTACTGCTAGCTGACATTATCACAGTCTACAGTGCCTTGAGCAGATCCCTCCCCCCAGTACTGTCCATTGATCTTAGATTTCCCAAGATCCCTCTGAAGGCTGGTACCTCAACCAACTGTCCAGGAATTTAGGGAGTAGTACACAGAAGTAATGTTATGCAGGACACATTTCCCTCAAGCGGCCACCGCCCTGCATCTAACCTTCACTTTGGCTCCTTGAAGTGGTCAAGAGGCTGCATTGGCTAATGCCTCTCCATTTCCTACAGAGAATCGTCAATTATGTTCTCAGCATGTCATGTTGGCACAGAGTTGGATTAAGTGCAAGACTGTTCAAACCAAGTGAGCAGTATTCAAATCACACTGGGATTGCTTTCAATGGTATTTCTTTCCTCTCCATTCTTTTCCTGGAAATTGTCAGGTAATCCAATATATATATGTAGATTGTTCTACTAAATTATATTGTATTTTATATTTCAATGTTCAATATAAACACATTTGCGTGGTTCCTTTAACTATTTTAGTTGTTATCTTGGGGTCTCCATTCAACATTAGGGCACAAACACAACATGCCTTTCCCACAGCCCTCAGAGATTCTTCACAGTATATTAGAATGAAAATGGTCATCTGCTCTGCTCAAATGCATGTTAAACATCTTCATATACTGTACTTTCGCTACGACATTTTATCTCACCTTTACCGGGTCACTTCCTTTTTAACACCAGTTTTCATCCATACTGCTCAAGAATTCAAGATCTGAATTCCTGTTACATTACGTGAATTCAGTCAGCCAGATGAAGACATCTAGGCGTAGCCGTGTCACTAGCAGCACCTCAACAGTGAGGTACAAAACCACTAGCTACTCATGTTCAGGAGTTGGACTCATTTGTGAGAGACTCATGGTTATCAGTCAAACAAGATGACATTTTCATCTGGGGATAATGTGTTAAGCAGATCCCTCTTCCCCGAGGCCTAGAGAAAACCTACTCTCAGACTGAAAGGTACATTTGTCACACTGAGAATTTGATCGGATTTGTAAGTTCCAGAGGTGAAACTTTGACCTGCATGCAGAGATAACAAGAAACTTGTGCTGGTTTGGGGCAACTTTGGATCCACATTGTATTTTGCACAGAGGAAGAGCTAAGGCAGAGTAAGAAAGAGAAGGCGTGGGAGAGAGAGAACAAAAACAGACTCTACTGCTCTACTGACAGACTGTTATAGTACCTTTCCAAAAGAAGGCTCAGTCAATCATAACTCAAGGCAGAGGGAAGAGGGGAGAGAGGACGACGTCCATCTCTGGGCCCTCTTTCTCCGCGGTGCTCCTTTAACACATTAGAGTGATGGACGTGTGTCAGCCAGCGTGGATCAGGGAGGTGACGTACGGGGATAATTTGCTGTCTTACGTCTCAGCTGCTTAATGGAACCCAGTGGCAGGAGAGCTGAAGGAGAGGCACGGAGGGTGTGGGGATACAGTTCACCAGGACAAGCTGTGCTACTCACCTCTTCCTAAAGCTCACCTGTCAAACACTTCTCACCTGTGTGTAGAAGCAAGGGTTCGGTTAAAACACCATGTACAAGGTCAATTTACAGTAACAGCATTTCCACACGACTTTAGAGATGTGTAAAAACATTTAAATAAAAGACAAAGTACTGGTAAATTTACATGACTATAGCATTCAATACCGTTTTGCCTGTGATTAAATTGTAGCATAGCATAATTCCGAATAATAATAAAACAATTCAAAAAGTAATACCAGCTTGAGTAGTGAGGATGTATTTCTCTCTAGACAGAAAAGAAAGATCTGCTTTGTAGTTGTTTGTGAAACCAAAAGGCTGTCCTCTTCCCTCAACAATTTGTTCAGACTTGCCTTTCCCACATTGCGTCTCACGTTGTGTCCCTTTTCCCTCATGTAAATTGTCTTTATAGGCTGCGTCATAATACAGATCAGTGGCACGCGTCGGAACATCAAAGGAGAGTATTAAAAGTGTTGTGACTGGACCATGTTTACAGAGAGATTATAAAAGCGCAGTGGAAGCTCATTCTCTGTCTATTGTTAATAAGCTGTGCTGTGTGATAGCTGAAATAAGAACAATCTGGAACAAGTCGTCAGGCCTTCATTGTTCCAGCTTGGAAAAGGTCAAACATTCCATTCCCTGAAGTTTACTCCTGAGGGCTCGGAGCTAAAACAAACAACCAATAAAGATATCTTCAAGGGGATATTTAGTTCACATTATTATCTGGGTTGGGTACATTTCAGGCTTATTTACTGATTGCAGGCATGGGAGAAATAATTAAATGAAAGACACCAAATGGGCACTCATTAGGGAAGCAAGCCATTTGTGGGCCTGTGGATGGTGCATTCTGCTGGCTCCTACAGGACAGAGCATCCTCGTGGAATCATTGTTCTAATGAGGTTGGCACTATGTTTCCCCGTGCCAGCACAATGACAAATCACTGTCAAGCTTCCACTAAATGAGGCATTTTAAAGACAAACAGTAAAATGCCCACCATATGCATTACATTACAGATAGATGTGTGTGTCAGGGAATGGTGCACTCTTGTTTTCTGTCTAGTGGAAAGGGAAGTAGACATCTCTTCTCTAACTAAACGTTTCTAATCCATTAAAGGTTACCCCCTTTGAATCAAAATAGCTCCCTTGTTATTTGAGCTTCATCAAAGTATTCACGTTGCATTAACATATTGAGAGCTTGGGACTGTAATGTTCTTAAAAGAGAATTCGTAGATAATTGGCTTTAACATTTTCGAACCCTCATTGGTTTGAAAGGTGTCAGCAATTTTGATCTAGTACTCTTTTGAACTTCACATGCATTGGGGGTACAGTATTTACAGTGCTATATAGGTAGAGAACAATGAACAGAACAAGGCTATGTCAATAACACATTTTTAACAGAAATGCAGATAGAACCTATAGACCCAAACTCTCGATATTATAGAAAGTTGATTGAATTTGCAAAAATGTATCTACAGTTGAAGTCAGAAGTTTACATACACTTAGGTTGGAGTCATTCAAACTTGTTTTTCAACCACTCCACAAATTTCTTGTTAACAAACTATAGTTTTGGCAAGTCGGTTAGGACATCTACTTTGTATATGACACAAGTAATTTTTCCAACAATTGTTTACAGACAGATTATTTCACTTATAATTCACTGTATCACAATTCCAGTGGGTCAGAAGTTTACATACACTAAGTTGACTGTGCCTTTAAACAGCTTGGAAAATTCCAGAAAATTATGTCATGGCTTTAGAAGCTTCTGATATGCTAATTGACATAATTTGAGTCAATTGGAGGTGTACCTGTGGATGTATTTCAAGGCCTACCTTCAAAGTCAGTGCCTCTTTGCTTGACATCATGTGAAAATCAAGAGATGAACGTACTTTGGTGTGAAAAGTGCTAATCAATCCCAGAACAACAGCAAAGGACCTTGTGAAGATGCTGGAGGAAACAGGTACAAAAGTATCTACATCCACAGTAAAACGAGTCCTATATCGACATAACCTGAAAGGCCGCTCAGCAAGGAAGAAGCCACTGCTCCAAAACTGCCATAAAAAAGCCAGACTACGGTTTGCAACTGCACATGGGGATGAAGATCATACTTTTTGGAGAAATGTCCTCTGGTCTGATGAAACAAAAATATAACTGTTTGGCCATAATCACCATCGTTATGTTTGGAGGAAAAAGGGGGAGGCTTGCAAGCCGAAGAACACCATCCCAACGATGAAGCACGGGGGTGGCAGCATCATGTTGTGGGGGTGCTTTGCTGCAGGAGGGACTGGTGCACTTCACAAAATAGTTGGCATCATGAGGGAGGAAAATTATGTGGATTTATTGAAGCAACATCTTAAGACATCAGTCAGGAAGTTAAAGCTTGGTCGCAAATGGGTCTTCCAAATGGACAATGACCCCAAGCATACTTCCAAAGTTGTTGCAAAATGACTTAAGGACAACAAAGTCAAGGTATTGGAGTGGCCATCACAAAGCCCTGACCTCAATCATATAGAAAATGTGTGGGCAGAACTGAAAAAGCGTGTGTGAGCAAGGAAGCCTACAAACCTGACTCAGTTACACCAGCTCTGTCAGGAGGAATGGGCCAAAATTCACCCAACTTATTGTGGGAAGCTTGTGGAAGGCTACCCGAAACGTTTGACCCAAGTTAAACAATTTAAAGGCAATACTACCAAACACTAATTGAGTGTATGTAAACTTCTGACCCACTGGGAATGAGATGAAAGAAGTAAAAGCTGAAATTAATCATTCTCTCTACTATTATTCTGACATTTCACATTGTTAAAATAAAGGGGTGATGCTAACTGACCTAAGACAGGGAATTTTTACTAGGATTAAATGCCAGGAATTGTGAAAAATTGAGTTTAAATGTATTTGGCTAAGGTGTATGTAAACTTCCAACTTAAACCTTACAGTACACAGTTTTCTCTGACTGTGCAAGATCTGTCTCATGTGTATGAAAGCCTCCTAACAGCAGCATCGTGTAGGAGCAGTGCAGGGGGAGCTACATGTACAGTGCTGCTAGTGTAACATTATGGTTGTTTTGCCCCAATGGCCGTTGTACGGTTCATAAGCCTGATTTATAGTCACATTAGCAGAGCCACATCTCCACTGACACGTAAAGGGCAGACCCGGGATTCGAACTGCAAACCCTCGGGCTGCTGGCTCGCCTCTCTTACCGCTAGGCTACTTGCCATTACAATGGTCCATAATGAACATGGTGCCACCATGGTCCTCTAGAGTGTGTCCCTGGAAGCTACGGTAGGCCTGTATTGCACACAGTCGTTTGCAGAAAGGAAAGTCATCCTGTGTAGCAACGTACCAATGTCCCATCAGTCCCCTGATGGTTGTCTAGGTAAAGGTGTTGGAGGCAAATCTCTCACCTCCCATCCTCAGAACAGTGCTACATATGCTGCACGTTACTCTCTCAGGTGCACACAATTTCTGCCATGACTTTCAAAGGTTTCCATGAATACTGCAATTGTTTCAAAGGAAAACATTTGAATTACCCAAGAGCAAAGACAAATACCTTTTAAGTTCCATTTCATATTACTTACTTTGGTGAATTATTCATTTTCTGACCTAGGCTTGCGTGGTAACCATGTGAACTGTGAATCTGAGTCTACTTTATACTCAGGCACTTATTACATTTCGATGAATCCACCTCTCGGTTCAGAAGGTATGGTACCTTTATGGCAAAGAAAGGCGTGGTCAAGACTTCCCTAGATAATGTGGGCGTGTCCTTTAAAGCTAGAACCTTAAAACCTCAGTTAATACTGAGGGAAATGCCATTATGTCGAGTATGTGTGATTGCCTTAGGCAGCACATCTTGGTTCTTTAATATAGCCCATGGCTGTTGAATGGTGGTGAGGAGATATGGTTTGTTAATGGGGTGTTAATGGACTGCTCTTTTGGTTATCAGCATAGAAACAGTATTACTACTACTAAGTGCTTATATAACCACATTAAGCACCATGTCACTCAGGCACGTACTGTTAGAATGTTTAGCTGGTAGAGTAGTGTGCACTAGTGCTAATAGTGTTTCCAGTCCATTAGCACTGAAATAATAGAAAAGAGAAAGATATATATACAGTACCAGTCAAAAGTTTGGACACAGCTACTCATTCAAGGGTTTTTCTTTATTTTTACTATTTTCTACAATGTAGAGTAATAGTGAAGACATCAAAACTATAAAATAACACATATTGAATCATGTAGTAACCAAAAAAGTGTTAAACAAATCAAAATATATTTTATATTTGAGATTCTTCAAAGGAGCCACCCTTTGCCTTAATGAAATATTTGCACACTCTTGGCATTCTCTCAACCTGCTTCATGAGGAATGATTTTCCAACAGTCTTGAAGGAGTTCCCACATATGCTGAGCACTTGTTGGCTGCTTTTCCTTCACTCTGCGGTCCAACTCATCCCAAACCACCTCAATTGGGTTAAGGTTGGGTGATTGTGGAGGCCAGGTCATCTGATGCAGCACTCCATCACTCTCATACTTGGTCAAATAGCCCTTACACAGCCTGGAGGTATGTTTTGGGTCATTGTCCTGTTGAAAAACAAATGATAGTCCCACTAAGCGCAAACAAGATGGGATGGCGTATCGCTGCAGAATGCTGTGGTAGCCAAGCTGGTTAAGTGTGCCTTGAATTCTAATCAAATAATAGACAGTGTCACCAGCAAAGCACCCCACACCATCCCACCTCCTCCTCCATGCTTCACTGTGGGAACCACACATGCGGAGATCATCCGTTCACCTACTCTGCGTCTCACAAAGACACGGCGGTTGTAACCAAAAATCTCACATTTGGACTCATCAGACCAAAAGACAGATTTCCACTGGTCTAATGTTCATTGCTTCTGTTTCTTGGCCCAAGCAAGTCTCTTCTTATTATTGGTGTCCTTTATTAGTGGTTTCTTTGCAGCAATTCGACCATGAAGGCCTGATTCACACAGTCTCCTCTGAACAGTTGATGTTGAGATGTGTCTGTTACTTGAACTCTGTGATGCATTTATTTGGGCTGCAATCTGAGGTTCAGTTCACTCTGTGAACTTATCCTCTGCAGCAGAGGTAACTCTGGGTCTTCCATTCCTGTGGCGGTCCTCATGAGAGCCAGATTCATCATAGCGCTTGATGGTTTTTGCAACTGCACTTGAAGAAACTTTCAAAGTTCTTGACATTTTCCGAATTGACTGACGTTCATGTCTTCAAGTAATAATGGACTGTCGTTTCTCTTTGCTTATTTGAGCTGTTCTTGCCATAATATGGATTGGTCTTCTACCAAATAAGGCTATCTTCTGTATACCAACCCTACTGTACCTTGTCACAACACAACTGATTAGCTCAAATGCATTAAGAAGGAAAGAAATTCCACAAATTAACTTTTAATAAGGCACACCTGTTAATTGAAATGCATTCCAGGGTCCGGATTCACAAAACCTTCTTAAGAAGGTTTTTTCCTTAACTATAGACTTAAGAAGAAAGTTAAGCAAAGTTGCCAGTAACGCTACTGTACTGTACACCAGATTCAGAAACACTACTGTACTGTACACCAGAGGCAGTAACGCTACGTACACCAGATTCAGTAACACTACTGTACTTTACACCAGATTCAGTAACACTACTGTACTCTACACCAGAGGCAGTAAAGCTAATGTACTCCACACCAGAGGCAGTAAAGCTACTGTACGCCACACCAGAGGCAGTAAAGCTACTGTACTCTACACCAGAGGCAGTAAAGCTAATGTACTCCACACCAGAGGCAGTAAAGCTAATGTACTCTACACCAGAGGCAGTAACACTACTGTACACCAGAGGCAGCTACAGTAATGGTAGTGGTGCATAGGAAACAAAGCATTTGGGCTTGAGGGTTTAGCTTCACCTCTTGTAAATTGTAGTCGTTTACTTGTCTTCGGTAATTAGTCGAAACCTTTCTGTTACTACGGGCTAACAAACAGCAGTCCACTGAAAATTAAGGAGGCTGGAGATGCTGGTACAGAGTACAGCTTGTGGACATGTTTTTGCCAATTACTCCAATCTGTAGCTACTCCTTGTCTGCGCTCCAGGTGCAATACATGTTGCACCGTTGAAAGGCGAGCTCATCAATCTATTTTGGGGCGCATTGACTGGCGTTTCTTTGCTTTGAGATTGTAAACGGCTCTGTCCCCTTGTGCTGCTGTTTGATTGACATGGCAGGAGTCCCAGTCTGGGCTAAGCCTCAGCAGGCTCTCAGAGTGTCTCTCTAATGAAGTCCTCACGCTTCAGGCACACGAACACAATACAACACAGAGCCCTGGAGCAGGCAGGGGGCAGGGAGGTGTGGCAACAACAAGCAAACAACGAATTGCGTGAATTTGCCGAGTCACAAGTCACTTGTGGAGTGTCTTGGAGCAGTGTTTTAAAACATTATTACAAAATCAAGACTGGATCTTGGGCTCAAACTTTGCCTCCTAGAAAGAGAACACTTTGAGCGAGCCAATATTATTATTTGACCCTAATAATTTAATGCATAATGTTTTCCTTTGTAAGCACTTCTGTGCAAGTTCCATCATGCTTCAGAATCATTCTAGATACATGACATTGACCCAAAAGATATATGAAGATTGTTTCGTGTCCCATTTTGTTTTGTGTCCTCTAAAATAGCAGAGAATGTGCAATTTTACTTTAATTTGGCATAATTATCAATTAAATGTAAGACAATTAATTTCTGCATCTTAATAGTTGAATGGCATCTACCCCTTGTATCAAAGCATAATTAAATAGGCTAGGGTTATGAAGGATGGTTAACATGTCAAGCAACCGTTTAAAGAGGTCCAAAAATCTTAGAAAAGACAGTCTTGATATTTTCTAATTACTGTATCAAACCTGTATGGTGTGAGCTATAGAATGCTAGACCACAGCTGTGTTTGGAACATGTTGTGGCACTGAGTTGCTCTGGATTCTAAGTTACAGCAGACGTCAACACTGTGGCTTTATCAGACCCAAAGGCACATTACCAGCTCTCTCAGGCCCTTTTATGAATCAAGTGTGGCAACAGTCATTAATATGAAGACGTTGTGTAATGCTTAGAGTGCAAACACTTAGCTACTGAATCTATCTATAGCTATTCATTACTGTTTCCACTACTGAGCACTCTTGAAGTAAACTGAAAAAAATCAGCTGCGGCACAATTTTATTACAATCTGTCCGTTTCTTGATTTAAGAATCCATTTGTGTTTGATCACTTAGAGAATCCAAGAGGCTCATCGTTTTAGAGAACCTAGTGTGTGATTTTCTGCAAAAACGAATGCTCTCAAGGCTAAAATAGTGTCAAGAATTGGTCCAGCAATATGTGCAAGGCTATTGACATTGGTGTCTATATTCAGAAGGGCCACCCAGCTCTTGTGAAGGATCCAGGTTATTGTGTGGTGATTTATTGAGCTTATACTGCAGCCAGAACAAAGTGCCCTAACCTGGCAAGTAGGATGTCGTGGTGGTGAGTGATTTCCAGAAACTTCAGTGGGCCACATTGCAGCAGAAGCCCAGTGTGCTCTGAATGATAACATGCTCATAACGGAATCAGAAGCAGGAAATTGATTTTCCACTTTCAGTTTTATCAATGTTGAATATTTGAATGGGCATACATTAACAGTGTGGGAGGGCTTAGCCGGATGGCTGGATGACTGTTCACTTTCACTCATTGCTTTGGAGCATTGGACAAGGATGTGTTTAAAGTACAGGGCACTTCTCTCTGTTCCGTAAAGCAGCTAGGAGATGGTGTCTCATAACATAAGCTTGTTAAACAAACTCCTGAAGCAGGAGCAGAACACTTGGCCCGCTACCGTCACTCCTGTAGAGAGTACTGTATGTGTGCATTGGGCTTGTTCAACACAGCCCTAATGATTGGTGCAGCCCTACAGTCAGCCACCCTCAACATTGCACGTCCTTACCTTCAACTCGATACTTTAAAGGAGTTAGGTGAAATAGGGGAAAGACAGCCTGGGTCATTTCTTCATTGTGGATTGTCCACAAGGAATGTACAAGCCTTTCGCATCGTTCACTACAATACAATTCAGTCAAGCCACAGGCACACCACTAGTTAAAGCTCTTCAAGTCATTTGCAATCTGCAATTGTTTTGTTTATGCATTTGGAGAGGACAATGTTATTTGTTCCGGCATCATGCCTCAAGCTTGCTGAAAATGTGAAGGACATCAACATGCAGCACAGAGTGCAGAGGACTTACAGCACAGCACAAAGGACTTCCATCAATTAGTGTGCAACTGGCCTTAATGGGGGGCTCACTATACAATATACTCATGGAAAATCATTCCTGTTTACAGGCCATTTACATCCTTCATTCAGATCTACATGCAGAACTTAATTCCTCACATAAGGGAGGCATTTATTATACATGTGTAAATGAGAAGATATTTGTTTCCATGGTGCTGTAGCTCATTATTCTGTGGCGTTGTGCGGTCCGACACGATACATCTGCAGGCCAATGTCACCAGGAGTTCATTTTGGATTCGCTAGTTGTTCTCCAAGTCTAGAATAGTACATTTTGAATATGTCCAACTTACTTTGATTAATATTCTTCTCAGACAGAGAGAGGAACTTTATGACTCAGCACTGTGATGCTCTGCAGTGCTCCAGTGATCCTGCTCAAGGTCCCCAGAATTCCACTGAGTCCAAACCCACTAATGGCACTGATGACAATAGTTATCGCCATCTTTTTCTGTCAGGGAGAGTTGTTGAGAGACCAGGAGGCACTGCAGGCCTTCTCATTCTAATTTCAAGTTTGGGCCATATCAGGAGAGGATCTACCCCTAACTGTTTGATGTTTTGCTGATATTCTCTGGATGAGATCTTCTTCTTGGACATAGTTCTGTTGTGCCTCCAGATTTGTGTTAACAAATTTCTTCCCACCTGACTTCCTTATAACATTTACTTGAATGTACATTTCAGTGAGAAGTGTCGGTTATCGACGTTCTTGGTTGTGATCCAGGTAGCAGGCTTAGCTGTATCCCTCAACGAAAGTGTACCCCGCGAGGACTGTTAATTAGCCTCACTTTTGTTTTGCGTTTCCTGATTAGCCCGCTACAGTACTCCAGCCCTGTAGCAGGGGTTACAAAGGAAATGAAATCTTCCACATGGAAACAGATACATAAATATGATGTGTTACTTGATATGTTTCATTAATGACTGAATACCAAGAGCTGGTTAAAAATAGATGTTCTTCAGGCTGCTATATTGTGATGAAAAATGCACCAGGCATCATTGAGCAGGCTACTCGTTTCATGGTGTTGTGTTCTAGTTTCAATGGATTATCTAATAATTATTTCAACCCGACTTGAAAAAGACTTCACACAAGGAGGTCAGTTGTTTGTGTCAGCATGGTGACTTTTAGTGTTTCAGAGGTTTACAGATGGGTTAAGAGATTTAATGACAACTATTCTAAAGCTCATCTCATCACTGATCTCTTCTGTTAATTATAGCGGGTCACACTTATAGCAAACTATACTATGAAGAAAATATCTGTTGAAAAGCAACTGTGTGTTAAGGTTACGTTTACGTTTAGGGTTAGGTTGATAATCAGGGTTAGGATACGGATTAAGGTTAGTGTTAGTGTAAGGGTTAAGTTTAGGGTTAGGATAAGGGTCAAGGTTATTGTTAGAACTAGGGTCAGGGTTAGTAGATAGTTAGCTGAAATGTCACTGATCTATCCAAATAAAGTGTTACCTTATAGTGTGCCGTTCATGTTCGAACAATACCCAATCCATCAGTCACTTGGTGTCTTCATGTAGCTTGGTCTTTGTTGTATTGAAAGCACACAATGTTGGAAGAATCCTTTCTATTCCTGAAAATAACCCCTATCCATTAGTGTCTTAAGGGCTCCCACACTTTCCTTTTTGTGCCTCAGAAGCAATCCTAGATTACCATTATACACTGGATTTCCATGCAACTCTCCGTAGCCTTTGAGGCCCCGGAGAAAAACTGCTCAAAGCAATAATAGCCCCAGAGTAAAAAACACATGCAGTGAGCCTGTTATACTGTCATGCTAATCTTTCCACCCTACATATCCAGTATAATAACACATTATTGCCTGTGTCACTTAAGAGATCCTGCTTTGATTAAGTATAAAAGCCATTATGGCCTTTTAGAAATCTCTATGAAGATGCTCTTGGTGAATGATTCTTGAGAGCAAAAACAGGCAAGGGAGTACATTAATATCTTTGTCACATCTGTGTGTATGAGGACATTTGCAGGAGCACATTACTATTCAGACACAAAGCCTTCGCAAAGAGGCAGAGATCAGCTACTAAATGAATAATTCCCCCGGCGAAGTACAAAGAAACCCCCTGAGTGCATGTCATGTAATAGCTTCCCCTAGCATTCCTCGGTGTACCATTCAGTCCTTCTTTACGTTAGAGCAGAACAGCCATGTTCACAACCACCAGTCCCTATACTCCATTTGAAAGTCGATGTAACAAAAGATGTTGAAATTCAGCCTTGCACAGATCTGCATAGTCCTCTTTTACAGGGCAAGAGTTAAGTGTACAGCTTTCAGGTGTTATAACATTGAGCGCGACATGTGTTACATTGATAGGTTGAAGCATTAACTCTCCATAATGGAATAGTGAGCAGACATCATATTTGGACATGACGAGCTTCTAATAGGACAGTGGGTGGGGGGGGGGGGGGGGGGGGTCCATACAGTCATGACAATGTCATCTTGATGTATTCATGACGCGATGACATTTTTAGATGGCTCATGAATGTTATATGAACGTTAGCATTTCAACGGACAGGTCGTAAAAGGTGAAAGCCATCAAGTAATGATGGGATGTTATTGTAAAACAGTGTACTGGAAGAGTTTCACTCTTTTTGTAATTGTAGCGTTTGTCAGAGGATTAACATTAGCAAACATGTAGGCGTAACAGTACAGTACACATTACACAAATGCGCCACTTGACCTCCAGAGTCCAGTTAGGACATAGTGTGCATGATGCCAACATTCGCTGCTATCAATTCATGCAACCCTTTCTAGAGTAGTCAGTCAACCTCACTATTACAGCTGGTCATGAGCATTAAGCTAAAAAATGAGTTAGTCAAGCTGACAAAAATTTCTGACAAAAATATCAAATAAAAAAACTTTGAACAGTGCTCCTCCCTTGTGTCCTGAGGTCCTTCCTTTAACTAAGGTAGTGCGTTAATAAGCATGTTGTTATGATTCGTTTTTAGCTTACTAGCATTTTGGTGGTTGGTAAAATGAGATCGCCTGAAGATTCCAGCTCCCCGTGGACTAAAGAAATGTATCTCACACGTGTTGTGTTGGTCTCACACTTCTTTCAGTATAACAACTCATCTTAACATGCACATGCTTGTACAATAATGCCATATACCTTCAATATTGAAACAGTAAACTTGTAGTAAAAGTATCTGTAAACCAATTTTGTTTGAAATGTATTTGGAAGGGCCAGAGAATATTTACATTGCCTGATGGTAGACAATAATACTGTATAATCTATTTTTGGCATGTTCATTTCAAGGATTTCGGTGTGTTTTGTTTTCCTAGTGGCTTACTGTTTGCAGGTGCATCAGAAAAGTCCTACTCTCTCAGTCTCCCTAGAGGGAACTAACAGTGTGGCTCCTCGCCTCCATGCCTTCAGGTCTAACTAACGGAGAGACTGACTCACTCAGATGTGAAATCAAGTTTACAAAAACAGGGTCTGTTTTCCTACTGGATCTTGTGCATAGCCCAACAAAGTGAGAATTCAACAAATACGAAAACAAATTGTTGCCTCGGAAAACGATCCATATGGTCTTCCTGGAATCAGTCTTTTCCACCCAAACTTAACTTAATCGCCTGAATCCATTGTTTTTAGATTAGCTTGGTTGCCCTGTATTTAGAAAGGTTGGTTGCATTGCACCACCACAGATATAGTCACTTTTCAATCCAACTAATGATTAATTGTGTGATCTAAATATTTCCATTTTAGAAACCAGTATAATGATGATTTAAATGGTTTGACTATCCAGATCTGTTTACACTTGATTGATATCCAGATACAATGGATCCCTCCAGAGGTAGTCAGGAAGATCTGATCACAATCAGATCACTAATGCGTCTTTTAATCATCTACACCTGTTTTAAAAAATGTGTGCACAATCACAATGTCGACAAGATCAGGACAAAGGACGCATGTTAGAACCAGGTGTAAACGGGGCTTCTGTTTCCATCATGTGGAGGCTGTTCTTTGTCTTAGGGTGTCCCCTCTATGATTGTCTAAGCATAATCCCAGTGTGTGCATCTCAGCCCATCACAGAGAATAATTATAGGGATACTCATGAACGCACGACTGCATACTTCTCCTCTTAAAAAGACCTCCAAGACGGCCAGCCGCCCTCTCTTATGGCCGTCTTTCTTTTAAGACACCTCAAATCAAATCAAAGTTTATTGGTCGCGTACACAGTTTAGCAGGTGTTATAGCAGGTGCAGCGAAATGCTTATGTGACTAGGTCCTAAAAATGCAGTAAAACCTTACATCATTCTTATGGTTTCACTGTATGTTACTGTGCTGTGTAGTGCTGCATCTGTCTCCAACTCCGCCTTTTGGGAATATTCCATTGGAATTATGCTCTTGTACAAAAAGCCACCGCACTTGGCAATTCACTTTCTTCTTCTACAAAGCTTTTGTGAGCCGATGGCATTTTTTCATACCTGGAAGATTATTTGAGTTTTAATCTCATTTTTGTATTTGTATTTTCTGCAGATCACACATGATTAAATATAGGATATTTTCAGAGCAAAGATACACAAACTAACCCATATTTTCTTTCTGTTCAAAATGATCTTTAAATTAATTGGCCAGGGGTTCTTTTATTACTCATTGAATTCTTGGGGACGTCCAGTGCTCTTTTTGTTTTCAGATGAGTCCATCCATTCCATTCTGGAATCTCTCATCCCGTCTCTGTTGTTTTCTTTGTACATTCGTTAAAGTCTCAGCTTTAACCAAGCACATTGAGGTCCCTCAGAGAAGGGTTGCAATGCAACACTAAGTTAACAATGTAATTACCATCACTATTTTGTGCCGCACTGCTTTGAAGTATTAAAAATAGAGGGGAATACACAACAAAATGTGTAATTGGGAAATGTTGGATTCCCACATTAACAGCCCCAGTTTTATTTTCTATTGTTCAGCCTTGTCATGTTCTTCTTTAGTACAAAATTAATTGTATTTACTTGTCGACAGACCGAGAGAGTGGAATGGACAGATGGTTATCTCACAACTAACTGGCAACATCTTTCTACTACACATCTTCCACAGTGAATCTAGTACAAGAACAACCGAGCCAGACAAAACAATGTATTGGGAATCCATATTGTTGACATTCCATCCAAGATGTAAAATCGATGTGATGCATGTAATCTGTGTGGCTTGAATCCTGGCTTTAACTTAATTCCAGTACCATGGATAACCAATGCCATGACATTACCGTTACTTTCTGTGCTTCCCTTTATAATTTGTGTGATATTTGACATTGAACAGATTATAATGCAATCGGTGTATCTTGGCAGACAGAATGTTCTACGTGCAGTATCTTCATAGCAATAATTTATTAATGGTCTAGGAAATTCAACCCCATACTCATGGGGAACATCATTAACTTGAGACAGTAATACCTAAGGACTTCACTAATCGCGTGTAGCAATGTCTTGTAATATTGCTATCATTATCACAAATTGAAACAGGGTATCCAGGGTGTCCTCAATAATGAAAACATTAGTATATTATTTCAGACACAAAGGGAATGCATTTCCAGTGCAACGTAGCTTCTTTTATGGAACGCTATCTTGGAGGAAAATGCATGCCAGTGATTTGTGAGCAATTGCTTCAAACTGAAGTGGACCACAGCAGGGCTATTTTGGTCCACATACCCCTGTGTGCCCCTCTGCACTTGTCAGCAGCTGAGCAGAGTCAGTCAGTCAGATCGGACTGAGTTGATGCCCAGCCTTCCAGTGCTCAGGGTCAGTGTGCCGGTGATGTGCCATAAACTCCTGCTCTCTCTCTCTCCAAGGCCATATGGGGCCTGCACCTCCTCCTGGGCTCCTGCTCCCCCCTGCGGCCTGCTCCCCACCCCCCACCCCCCACCCCACCTCAGAAACACTTACATCACAAATAGGTCAGAATCCTGTCAAAACTACATGTACTGTCTGAGTAGAGAAGAGCATCAGCCACTGAGATAACATGGGGGGAGGGGATGATTCTGCTCTAATAGGAGATGTGATGTGATTCCTGTTTACTTGCCATTTTGTTTCCTTCATTTAGTTACTACATTGATTTTTTACAAATATGTGCAGGAAACAACATTTACTTACATTTCAAGCCCCCCTGGGGTTTTGCGCTTCTCGTCCGTTTATATTTTTTTCTCTGTTTACATTTTTTCTCTGGAAAATAATGTATTGAGTTACGGTTGTGTTTAATAACAGTGAAAACCAATGTAGACGTGATGTTTTTTATGTCAATATTTGAGAGACCCTTGTATTCCCCCAGGGGTCTGAGTCGAGGGAAGGGTTTTCAGTTCTGCAGTGTAGGCTAGCTGGGGCAACTAACTGGGGCAGCTGCAGGATCAATCCTGCCAAGGACACAGGGCTTCCCAGGCCTGTTCAATGCCATAAAATGGGTCATTGAACAGCTAAATGGAGTCATTATGATGAGTAATTAAAAGAATAGTGCCCAAGACTCCCCAAACTCTTCTTTTGGTTCTTGTTTCCGCCGTTTTTGGGGGGTTTTCATAGGCCCGCCTGCACTATATGGCAGCTGCCTCGGGGCACTCAAACTATCACCTCTTTCAACAGAATGCAAATTGCATCCTTACCAACTAATTGAATGGTGTTATCTATCGTCCTCGGATTTATTGAAATTCTAGCAGTGTTTCAGATTTCCATTAGCTACTGTTCAACATTGCATTTCTGTCTGTGTTTTTCCCAAGATACTGCATGTCACGCAAACAGTGGATCACAGGAGAGGGGACTAGAGAATCATTTCATTTCGACAAGAGTACTAATATGAATACTGATAGCGCACTCATCTGAAGCTTGAGTTAATATGTATGTAGGTGTCTCTATATAGGAACTTTTCATTAGTGCAGTGTTGCATAGAGACTTCATAAACAAGATCATACCAACATGAGTAAAGACAACAGCAGGGCTATACATCATATTCTATTTAGCTAACAAATGACATATACTGGGTACAAAGCATCCGTTTCTCATCATTGTCTTGCCTTTCCGTAATATGAACAGAGAGAGCACCCATGTTCCCCCTGGGCAGTGAGTATGGAAAATAGTCATTGGGTTTATACGGGAAGCCATTTAGAGGGAGGAAAGCAAATTGAGTTTTGTTTAATTAGTACGAGCAGTTTGCTGATCACAGGAAATTGCATGGCCAGAATATGGTATACAGGATTTCATTAGCTTGTTCCTGTTAATTGAGGTTTATAGAGTGAATCAAATCAGTCCTTTAAAAAAGAGTTGTGCTGTTGGACGTGCTCATGAATTGCTATTGCAGAGAGCCCCAGCAATGATAGGTCATTATAGGTAATAAGGGTCACCCACCTAAGATGAATTCCCCTAATCAATCCTTTATGACAGAAATGTATACTGTTGGGGGTACTGGAGGACCGGAGTTAGGACCCACTCCTTTATGAGCACTAGGAAAACCAATGACCCTGTTCTGAACCAAAACAGCAGTGTGATCTGGCTAGATACTAAAATATTGATTTCTACATGGATTTCTATCTTTGTTTGGACAGAAATGTTTTAAAACCACTCAAAAGTTATTGAGAGATTCATTCACACATTGCACTCTGCCATATGTTTTCCTGTGCGTAGAGCAAAAAGGAGCTGTTTGATTTACCCTTGGATTATCTGCGTGTTTCCCCAGAGGACCAGAAGAAGGATCCATGAGGACTGGACTGATGCTGCTGGAGGATCCCAGAGATGCTTTTACTTATCGGAGACATTAACCCAGATAGCAGAGGTAAGTCCAGTGACTGGCATCGATTCAACCTTAGCATGACTCCCTCCAGGTGATACGCTGCCCTGTAATGTGTGTCCCTAAGAGGATCCCGGGGAATCTATCTCTAATCTACCGGTCACAATACGCATGGATAACTACATGAGACAAGACAAGCCCTCACAGGACATGGCATTCTCCAACAAAAGAAAATCAATTCGAAGGGTCAGTTCTAAATTCACTGGGTGGGGGTCATAAAAACTGTAAAAATACAAATGCACACCGCCCACCCTCATAGAATTGAAGATAAATTATGTTTAGGATCACAAGTAACAGCAACTGTAGCAACCCTGTGTTTATAAATGTGGATAAACATCAACTTTGCCATACTGGCATGTTTTTGTGACATAGTCGATGCCACGCAGGGCTACGGGCCAGAAGGTTGAGGGTTCGCAGACCACCACGTACGAGCTTGCTCTCCCTGCTTGTTTCACTAGGCCTACACTACGACCAGAGCTGGCTGCAGACCATGATAAGCTAGGGAGAAATCAGATTTTCTACATTTTGATGCCATATTTATAGTTATATAAAATATATGCAACACATTTTCCATTAACAGAATTCTGTGCCAATGCGCCACACAGCCAATTAACAAAGCATACCGACTTTGGGTGCTAAGAACAGCTCTTAATGTGGTATATTGGCCATATACCACACCCCCTCGTGCCTTATTGCTTAACTGTTCTTACCAGGTAGACTGTTATATTTAAAACAGTTAATATTACAGTCTGTGGCTCTGGTATTTTTCTGGTGGACAGCTCTAACAAATAACAAATAGTTGGATAGGTACCTGGGGGCTGAATCTGGGATAATTCTGTGGACCAGACCAAGTTGAATTAATACTACAATTTTTTTTCCACAGATAGCCATCCTAGCTGCTTAAAATGATTGACCTCCAGATGAGTATGAGAGGGTAGTTCAAGCACAATTCTTACAAGCTTGTTTTGGCTGGTCTGTAGCTTATTCTGTAGACGTTTGGGGCTGCTGTTGAACCGTGATGTGCAGGCATAATCAAAGTGACACTGGATTAGAGCACTTGCCAGAGTCTTTATGGTGTTTATAGCTAGGTTTCCATCCAATTGGCAAAAGATTTTCATGCAAATGTTCAAACATTTGCATAAAAACAATATTTTCCCCATCCAACACAATCTCACACTCAATTCGTGCAATATGTACAAAAAGTATTTCAGCAGATTCCGTGCATTTTTGTGTCTTAATTCGTGTGAAAAGACACACATTTATTTTTTGACTTCATTCAGAGGAAAATACATTTTGGGGAGGCAAACTTCGGAACAATGTTTTGAAAGTCATTAGAGCAATGCACGATGGGCAATGGTGTTCTACACTACCTTTTTTTGTTTCCCACTTTTATTTATATATATACAGTGCCTTCGGAAAGTATTCAGATCCCTTGACTTTTTCCACATTTCGGTACGTTACAGCCTTATTCAAAAATGGAGAAAAATAAAAAATACTCAGAAATCTGCACACAATACCCCATAATGACAAAGCGAAAACAGGTTTTTAGAAATGTTTACAAATGTATAAAAATCTAAAACAGAAATACCTTCTTCACATAATTGTTCAGCCCCTTAGCTATGAGACTCGATTTTGAGCTCAGGTTCATCCTGTTTCCATTGATCATCCTTGAGATGTTTCTACAACTTGATTGGAGTCCACCTGTGGTAAATTCAATTAATTGGACATGATTTGGAAAAGGCATACACCTGTCTATATAAGATCCAACAGTTGACAGTGCATGTCAGAGCAAAAACCAAGCCATGAGGTCGAAGGAATTGTCCGTAGAGCTCTGAGACAGGATTGTGTAAAGGCACAGATCTGGGGAAGGGTACCAAAACATTTCTGCAGCATTGAAGATCCCCAAGAACACAGTGGCCTCCATCACCACCAAGACTCTTCCTAGAGCTGGCCGCCCAGCCAAACTGAGCACTGGGGGAGAAGGGCCTTGGTCAGGGAGGTGACCAAGAACCTGATGGTCACTCTGAGAGAGCTCTAGAGTTCCTCTGTGGAGATGAGAGAACCTTCCAGACGGAAGCCAATCCTCAGTAAAAGGCAGATGACAGCCTGCTTGTACTTTGCCAAAAAGGCACCTAAAGACTCTCAGACCATGAAAAACAAGATTCTCTGGTCTGATGAAACCAAGATTGAACTCTTTGGCCTAAATGTCAAGTGTCACATCTGGAAGAAACCTGGCACCATCCCTACGGTGACGCATGGTGGTGGTAGCATTTTCAGCGGCAGGGACTGAGAGACTTTGATCGAGGCAAAGATGAACGGAACAAAGTACAGAGAGATCCTTGATGAAAACCTGCTCCAGAGCGCTCAGGACCTCAGACTGGGGTGAAGCCTCACCTTCCAACAGGACAACGACCCTAAGCACACAGCCAAGACAGCGCAGGAGTGGCTTCGGGACAAGTCTCTGAATGTCCTTGAGTGGCCCAGCCAGAGCCCGGACTTGAACCCGATCGAACATCTCTGGAGAGACCTGAAAATAGCTGTGCAGCAACGCTCCCCATCCAACCTGACATAGCTTGAGAGGATCTGCAGAGAAGAATGGGATAAACTCGTCAAATACAGGTGTGCCAAGCTTGTAGCGTCATACCCAAGAAGACTCGAGGCTGTAAACACTGCCAAAGGTGCTTCAACAAAGTACCGAGTAAAGGGTCTGAATATTTATGTAAATGTGATATTTCTGTTTTTTATTTAATACATTTGCAAAAATTTCAAAAAAACTGTTTTTGCTTTGTGATTGTGAGGTATTGTGTGTAGATTGATTAGGAAAAATAATTATTTATTTCATTTTAGAATAAGGCTGTAACGTAATAAAATGTGGAAAAAGTCAAGGGGTCTGAATACCTTCCGATTGCGCTGTATGTCGAATTTTATGAGGGTTGCCAGATAGGAGAAAAATACAGATTTTCTTTTTTTTGTGGTATCGATGAAGATATTTGACTGGGGAATATGGATACAATTTTATGTTGGGAAATTATATAATTATATAATACACACCATTATACACTTACACACCAACACACATATACACACACTCCCTTTTTTAAAAACTTATGTTGTAGCCAACTCTTGACTTTTGTATTCATAATTTTTAATAAAATATTTGTATCTAGTTGTCATGTGTTCATTATCTTTAGCTGGTTAAGTGTTTGTAGTTTGAATGTTTCAGTAATGATTAACATGGTTAAATAGCCCTAAATCTCGACCTGATTTAGCTTTTGGTATATTTGGCATTTTTATACATATTCTGTAATGAATATAATGAATCAACACGCTACTGTAAATAAATGGACACTACCTGTTATAAAACGGAAATTGCTCTCCATAAATAAATGAAGCAATTCGGCAATGGGTTTCACAGCCCTATAATAATGATGCAAGTTGTATCAGCTTAAAAGGGGTTTATTCACAACCTATGGGGTATAAGATGTTTGGAAATGTGGTATAGGAGAGTCTGAAATTAATTGAATATCCTTAACCTAAACTATGTTCAATGTCAGCAGTAATTTCAAGTGAGAAATGCTCAGTTTGGGTTTTGCAGCCCTATAATAATGATACAAGTTATTTCACCTTAAAAAGGGTTTATTTGCAACCTCTGGGGTATAACATGTTGGGCAAAGTAGTATAGGAGAGTCTGACATATTACCCCTAATTTGAGTTCAGTCTTTGCCAATGAGAACCAAGAGAGGCCTATCTTCATCCTTCATGACTGGGAAAGGCCTCGATTCTAGGCCGTAGAAAATCCTACATCCATCTCATTAGATCAGAACAGGATGGATCAACAGTGATTTCATATTATTGGTTTGCATTCTAAAAAAAGGATAGTTGTGTTTTGCTGCAGAACACACTTACATTATCTGTCTACCCATATGATGTGGATCATTGTCAGGTTATTAGATGTATAAGCTTTAGTAACAAAAGAACATCATGATTGTAATAACACTTTAAACAGGTACTTTGTAAATGTGTAGAATGTGTTTGTTTTTACCACACGGGTAAGTTAACTTGTGTAAATTAGACATACAGATGATTTTCTTCTGAATAACTGGTCTGGGCAAAGCACTTTCCACTCAGCAAGAGGCAACTTTGATGTAAGGCTTGATGACACCTGTAGTGACGACTTCTATCCGTCACGCCCAATGTTGCTTATCCATTGTTCACTAGATATATCAATGTAATTACAGCCAACACAATGTTGAAGAACAGAACGCTTCCCACCACTAGATCACATAACTAGGTGTGAGCTGAACGTAATCCCAACGCTGCCATCAATGTAGCGGAAGAAAGTGAAAGCCGCAACGAGGACTCTAACCAAGGCTCATACGTGGCAAAGTGAGCTGTAACAGCCGTTGCCATGAAAGCTTAGTAGGCCTCTAGGCCGAGGGAGTAGGTCTACAATGCTGGCATATGCCTTGTTACAACAGCCGAAGTATATAACATGATTGACCCGACCATAATAATCATTGTCAAACAGCCTTAGAAGTGCCATAAGTGTAAGTCAACATAATTCATTATTTTACATTAACCTGTTTAACTGCATTGATATGGCTTAATTGATCATAGTACAGACTCGTTATAATTGCAAATGCCATGCAGTTGCACCAGGGGAATGTAAACCAAACAGATTTTTTTGCGGGTCTTCTGTTTCCCCACACTTATTGGTTATTTAATTTCCCATCATGATAATGTATCCCCATTCCCCAATCAAATACCTTCATCGATACCACAAAAAAACAGACAAATACAGATTTTTACTCCAATCTGGCAACCCTCATAAAATCCGACATAGCACCAGATTCCCAAGTATTAAGCGAAAACAAGCATAGAAAACAATATTGGTATATCTTTAAAAGAAATTAAACCAGAGGCTACTATTATACTGTAAGTATTTCAGTGACTACCTGGTTGATATTTTTTATTACATTTTTTATTTCACCTTTATTTAACTAGGCAAGTCAGTTAAGAACAAATTCTTATTTGCAATGACGGCCTACCGGGGAACAGTGGGTTAACTGCCTTGTTCAGGGGCAGAACGATGTCAGCTCCGGGATTCAATCCAGCAACCTTTCAGTTACTGGCCCAACGCTCTAACCACTAGGCTACCTGCCACCCCTGATTAACAATATTGGGTTGTTAACACCTTTGTTTTTTTATATAAATACATTTGGGATCCAAAAAAAACAGTGTAGAACACCATTGCCCAAAATGCATTGCTCCAATAACTTTCAAAAGATTGTTCCAAAGCTTGTCCCCCAAAAATGTATTTTCCTTATGAATGAAGTCACACAAAAATGTGTCTTTTCCTACAAATTAAGCCACACAAAAACGCACAAAAACACACAAAATCTGCTGAAATACTTTTTCTACATATTTGCACGAATTGAGTGTGAGATTGTGTTGTCCCATCAGAGTTGTGTTTCCATCTAATTTAATTTGTTGCAGATAAAATTATGTGCATAAATACGTAGTGCACATAAAAATAACTTTTGTGGTTAAATTCTCATGTACCGGAATAAAAAAATACAAGTTAAATGGATTTCCATTGCATTTTCAACTCGGTCTAATGGTTTTGTCTCCAAAAATGTTGCGTACGTATAGTGAATGTGTCCACTCTGGTATTGGCATGTGTGCTCTAGACAACAGCTCACAGACACAGTGCGGGTATAGGCTACACGATCAGATTATTATGGACAAAAGTGCAATATTATTTTTATTTGTCAAACTGCAGCCAAGCATCGATCATTATGACACCAGAATAAGAATTATTGAAAGGCGCATCAAGCTCATCATTGTGCACTTTCACCACCCTGTGAAGTTCATCATTATTTCGTCTGTAACGTAATAAATTGTATGCTTTCCCATGATGTCCTGACATTTTTCATACAACATGTACTTTCCTCGCATAAGAAGGTTGGATGTAAACCTAGTTCATGTCAAGCCATTTTGAGGATGCTGAAATGATATTTTGGATGAACGTGAGCATGCCTACAAGAGACGTTTGAAGTAGCCTAATCCGATTCAAACATTGTGACTGGTTGTGTTTCTGCCACATATAAAAAGTAATACATTTTAATAGTTAAATTACAAATATTTAGGCTCGGGTTGGAGAGGAGGCAGAGCATGTGTTAAGCTTTCCTGAATAACTGGGACTGCCAGGAGCATATGTGGTCACACTATTATAGGACTTGGGAAAATGATGATCTGCAACAGACAGCCCAGCTTAGTAAAATAGAAAATAAAACAGAAGTAAAAATACACCCAGACTGGCTTGCTACTGTTCCTTTCTAGACCTTATAAACTGTAGAGAGAAGACCCACAACTGATCCACCGATCCCATAGGGCGGCGCAGAACTGGCCCAGCGTTGTCCGGGTTTGGCCAGGGTAGGCCGTCATTGTAAATAAGAATTTGTTCTTAACTGACTTGCCTTGTTAAATAAAGGTTAAATTAAAAATTAAAAAATACAAATTGAATGAAACATTCAAATTACAGGGCTTTTCCGTTGTTATTCAAATTACATTTTCCCTGCAGCCTAGAGTATAATAATACAATTATTCATTGTATTGTGGTGTTGTAGACTACTATAGGTAGGATACTAGAAATGTCCCTAAACAAGATCAATAGGAAAGCTTTTTGAGCTGCATGTCTCATGTCTTCACTGTCCTTTCATGCACAATTATGCACCTGGTTTCTCCGCTGCCTATCAGCTATACCTATTTGTTCTTGTGGATTCATATGGAACATTTATGAAGCTTTGAATGCTTTTATGTGTGGTATGATTGCTAGTTAGCCTAATGCAGATCTGGACAAACGATCCACCTACCACTATTGTCACTATGAATGGTGGATAGAGTACAGGATAGACAGTTAGTCTGGTAGACTTTATACAACGGATGGGTCTAATCCTGAATGCTGATTGGTTAGAAAAGCATTCCAGCCGGTGTCTATTCCACCAGCTAAATCTATGACGTTAAAATGACTATTTACTCTGTTCCATCTTACTGTGCTATCCAGTGTCTCATCAGCCCAACCAGGCAATTTATAAACTTGATTTCCACTATAAAAAGCATCTAGACATGTTCTTACATTTCTTTGAGCCTAACATTTAGCGGAGATTTGTATAAACCTTGCTGTCTCTCCAACATTTGCAACGTTATTTCCATATTACATTTCGATCTCCAGCTCTCCCATAGTAAAGAAGGTGTAGGGGTCGGGAGTCGGGACGAGACAGACAGGCAGACAGCGATTCTCAGCCAGTCGAAATCATGAATCAGCTGGCATAATTTTTATTGATATATACAAAGAAATGTCAATTGAAGGTAAAACAAAACGAAGTGCAGGTAGTTTGCTGTCTTTCCAGCTTCAGTTTGAAGTGAAATTGTTAGCTGTGTTGTTGGCTAGCTCCTCTGAACAACAGTGTCCTGATGAGAGAGCACATTTTCTATGCCAGGCAAAATCGTGCCTCATTAGCTCATTGTTATGGATATATCCAAATAAATGTCACAAGAAAACAGCTTAAACAAATGCAAATGCAGCTACTGTTGTTATTCTGGCTGCACTGTTTGACATGACTGTAAATTAGCTATAGTTGGCTAGCTAGCAAGCAAGGGATAAGAACGTTGCCAGCCAGTATGGCAATGTAACATTTAGAAAGAACGACTGGACCGCGTCCATAGATACAGAACAAAAAGACTGAATGACAGGGTCACGTCTCTGGCAACCGAACCGATAGAACGAACGACCAGCCGGCTTGGGTAGCAACCCTAGATTTTTGTCGGGACTATCTGGTGGAAGGATTAAATAGAATGATTCAATTCATTAAAACGTTTATTTTAATGAAAATATTATTTGAATATGTTGGTAACCCGTTGTATAAAAGTGATAATGCACTCAAAACCAGTGTTTTGAGGATATATTGGCACAGTTTGCCGGCCCTCCACTTCGTCTCGGGCCTAACAACACCCGTGCCAATATATCCTCCAAACACTGTCTGAGGGCATTATGACTTAAATATTAACCTGTCATATAGTTAGTGTATGGAAAGCGTAGTGCATAAGGGAAGTACCAAGCAGATGAGGAAATGTGTCTAGGATGGCAGAAAATATTTAGTAAAACCTGCAAAAGAGTGAATGTAAACCAGGGAAGAAACACACTACCCGCCCATGTGCCCAATATAAAAAAAACACAACCCTCCCTATGCTTGAGTACCAGCTCTAGAGACTGAATGGTAAAGTGATTCAAACGTGTCAATCTTGAAATTATTTGGTGGAATTTCACTAAAATACATACCACTACTATGAACATATTCTCTTAGAACTTGTAGTCAGTACCTCAATTGTCATGTTTTTCACATTGTGGAGAATCCGAGGGCAGTGGAGAATAAACAGCATGGCAACAGGAATTTAACCAAGGTTTACTGCTAGAAAGCCTCAAACTCTCCTTGTTAAACCCTAAAGGGATGGAATCTGTTGGTAGAACCACAGATAGCCATGTTGTCTGCTGCTAAGGTAAAGGCTCAAATCTCTGTCGTTTTTTAACACAATACAACACTATCAGAACTCAGGATAAGACCCAGACAGCTAGAGTCACAGATGTTTACTGACCCAAACAGGGGGCATGCAAAAGACAGGTCAAAGGCAGGCAGAGGTCCGTAATCCAGGGCAGATAAGGTACAGAACAGCAGGCAGGCTCAGGGTCACGACTGGCAGAATTGTCAGAACCAGGGAAACAGACCTTGAGAAAGCAGCTAGACAGGAAAACACACTGGTAAGACCTGACAAGAGAAGACGAACTGGCAACAGACAAACACAGAACACAGGTATAAATACACTGTGGATAACGAGGAAGATAGGCGACACCTGGAGGGGGGTGGAGACAAGCACAAAGACAGGTGAAATAGATCACGGTGTGACAAACACATGGTGGTATGCTGCTCTCTGTCAATCTTCGAAGAAGGCATCTAAGAACGTACACAATTGTGTATAGACTGAATTGTAGATACTATGAAGAGCAATCTTTCCTGAGTCCATAAGGTCAAACCATCAATAGTTATAATATGCTCACCAATGCAAGGGTCACTAAAATATGATATTCATTCTGCACATCCGGAGCAGGATTAGAACTCTTAAATCTATTAGTCTTTCATGTTTTAATGATTTTTACCTGTTACAATTTTTTATTATAATTTAAAACTGGAGCTAATATTGACACTGTTTCCTTTTGATTTCAAACAATGTCAGTGTCCATGGCAACTAGATTTCAATGTGAGCCAAATTGGCTTTTGATGTGTCTTTGTCAATCACGAGCGAGGGTGGCACATTTGGAAGGACTTCAAAATGTTATCACAGTTGAACACATCAATGTGAACGCCTGGATAGCTAGATCAATTGACTGGCGTTGATTTAATCTCTCCAGTATAGACAGTGGTGATGTACTGCCCTCGGGAGCGCTACTTGAGCAAAAAGCAACATGTTCACTTCTCATCTGAGGATGATCCAAAGGGTCAACTTCAAGTCCATGCACTCATTCTATTTAGCCTTGGAACTGAGGAGACAATACAAAGACTGTGAGTATGGTTTTTAATGACCACTTTGAACCTGTGATTGACACTTTGCTTTGACGGATGCTGAGGACGGCTGGAAGTTAAACAGTTGAAAAGAGGTGAGGGCCCTCTGTGCCAAGCTGCTTTCTTTGACACGTGTCACAAGGGACAGAGCCTGTCCAGAAAGAATGCTGTGGTAAAACTATGGAACATCGCCTATTGTTCCCATGGTACTGTAGAGGTGATTGAGATCAAGATTCACTGTGGCATTATGTGCAATATGACACAAAATGGAGAGTAGTAAGAAACCAGTATGGCAGTGTTTAAAACCTTTACCCTCTAAGTTATAGAGACAGGGGAGGTTTTATTTGTTTTTCTTTATTCTGTACATCCAGGCCCTATCATTAAAGCCCCAATGGGGACAGTAAATATTCCACTAGTAGTGAGACTAGAGGACAGAGAACCCCCCCTGGAAGACATGCTCATGACATCAGAGAACGTTGACTGACATAGACTCGGAATAGATTTCCACTGCTAACCTTCATGCTCCCTTCACCTATGGCCTTGAGTCACAGAGGCTTCCTATTTATTGTTTGTCTCATATGTTTGTGCTGCTAATATACTATCCCTCACACATATACTGTGCAGTAAGGTCATTCTTCCTCAAAATTGCATTTATCTGAAAACAAAAAAAAACGTATTATAAGAATATCATACTCTGTGAAGGCTACTGTATAGGTGAACTTATTGCAAAATACCTCAAGCGAGAATTGAAATGATGAGATCCGTCGCTGTAGGGCTGTTATTTTTCAAGCCACATGCAGTATGTCTCACACAACAAAATACTTTTTGTTGTAAATATGTTTCCTACTGTGTCATGAATGCTGTTCTGCAGCAAAAATCTGCACATATGCAAATGCCAAATATCACAATTTCAATCATCAAGGGGATCCCTGGTGCTTTTCCCTCCCATGGCCATTAACTCCCCTGCACAATCATTTTATCTATATGACTCATTTAAAAAGAGTAGAGTAGGTCTGTGCAGCATCAGCTTTAAACTGCTTCTCATCTCTACTGACTGACATTTAGCACCGTAGTGCCACTGCACACTGGATGGTGAGAATATGAAGAAACGCCAATCACACCTCTGATAAGGTTTAGTTTGTGAAAGCTTATCTCTATGTTAACCTCTAATGGTGAGGGGAACAAGAACTATCAGCCTGGTCTCATAGACTAGACGTAACATAGTAAATGTAAATCTGGGACACTCAAATGAGTATGATATGTTACGTTTGGTATGGTTAGAGCAGACGGTTGGTTACTTAAGGCTGGCCGAGGTGGATAAGTGGGTGTATAACGCAAATGTCTAGCAACCCAGAGGTTGAGAGTTTGAATCTCATCATGAACAACCTACTTTGTAGGTACTTTGCAACTTCTTAGCATGTTAGCTAACCCTTCCCCTAACCTTAACCCTTTTACCTAACTCCTAATCTTAACCCTAACCATAACCCTTACCACTAACCCCTAGCCTAGCTAGAATTTGTAGAATTTGTAACACGCCATAAGTTTTGCAAATTCGTAACATATAGTACATTTAGCAAATTCGTAACGTATTGTAAGTTAAGCAAATTCGTAACATATAATACGAATTGGAATTCATAACATATCATACAAAATCGGGGATGGACATCCACAAACTAATACATGCCATATATGAGGGATACAATCTTCCCAGCTCTGCTGATTTTGCTGCGAGGAGGCAGAGTCATTAGATCATTTAATTTGGTACTGTCCATACTGTATGTAGCTCGTTTTTTGGTCACAGGTCCAGGAATGGCTAAAGAATTGCAACATTTACCTAAAACTAATTTGAAAAGTCATAGTCAATCGATCAATAATTTAATAATTATTTTAGCAAAAAAATGTATCTTTAATTTACAATCTGTAGAAACTATGAGAATAGAAAGGTTCAGTACTTTTGTGAAGCACCACAGCACAGTTGAAAAATATATGGCAAATAGAAATCCAATATGGATGGTGTTAAGAGATAGATGGGAGGGGTTGAATGGAGCTGAACGGTGGGACTAATAACAACAAGATAACAAATGTAAAACATACTGGGTCTGTAAAATGAATATAGGATCAGAACTTTTGTGAAATAGCACAGTTACAAATATATGGCAAATAGAAATCAAACTGCATGAACATCAGAAATAGAGGAAGGCCAGGACTAAAAACAAACAAAATATAACTATTGTAAAATAGATTGTGTCTGTAAAATGTGTATAGTATGTTTAAGCCGGCAGTAGAAGCCTAAGTGTTATTGTTCATTAGTTTACTTTAATTGGGGGAGGAGTGGTAGGGTTTGTGGGGAATAATAAAGGAAGGTATATTCTAAAAAAAAGTGTGTATGTGTATATATGTATACATCTATGTGTATATATGTATATATATGTATATGTATGGATGTTTATATATATATATATATACAGTATATGTGGGTATGTGTATGTATGTATATAGATATATATATTTACCCCAAAATATATATGGGGGATTGGAAATGATGCAGACAATTACATTGATGGAAGCAACAATCTATACTCAATATTAAAGCTTTAAAAAAAAAGGAATACATGCCATACAAAGCATAACATATCATACTAAATGGAGAGTATTGGATTTACATACAGAATAATACGAAATGCTCTGAGACCAGGTCGGAACTATCAGATACCAGTCTTCTGAGTAGATTAAAAAAAAATATACAGTACCAGTCAAAGGTTTTGACAAACCTACTCATTCAAGGGTTTTTCTTTATTTTTAGATTTTTCTACAATGTAGAATAATAGTGAAGACATCACAACTATGAAATAACACATATGGAATCATGTAGTAACCAAAAAAGTTAAAAAATATATATATATTTTTATTTTATTTGAGATTCTTCAAAGGAGCCACCCTTTGCCTTGGTGACAGCTTTGCACACTCTTGGCATTCTCTCCAGCAGCTTCATGAGGTATGCTTTTCCAACAGTCTTGAAGGAGTTCCCACAAATGCTGAGCACTTGTTGGCTGCTTTTTCTTCAATCTGCGGTCCAACTCATAATAAACCATCTCAATTGGGTTGAGGTCGGGTGATTGGGGAGGCCAGGTCATCTGATGCAGCACTCCCTCATTCTATTTGGTCAAATAGCCCTTACACAGCCTGGAGATGTGTTTTGGGTCATTTTCCTGTTGAAAAACACATGATAATCCCACGAAGCGCAAACCAGATGGGATGGCATATTGCTGCAGAATGCTGTGGTGGCCATGCTGGTTAAGTGTCCCTTGAATTCTAAATAAATCACTGACAGTGTCACCAACAAAGCATCCCCACACCATCACACCTCCTCCTCCATGCTTCACAGTGGGAACCACACATGCAGAGATCATCCGTTCACCTACTCTGCATCTCACAGACACGGCGGTTGGAACCAAAAATCTCCAATTTGGACTTTCCAACGGTCTAATGTCCATTGCTCGTGTTTCTTGGCCCAAGCAAGTCTCTTCTTCTTATTGGTGTCCTTTAATAAATAAATAAATACATCTTTGCAGCAATTCAATCATGAAGGCCTGATTCACCCAGTCTCCTCTGAACAGTTGAGGTTGAGATGTGTCTGTTACTTGAACTCTGTGATGCATTTATTTGGGCTGCAATTTCTGAGGCTGGTAACTCTAATGAACTTATCCTCTGCAGCGGAGGTAACTCTGGGTCTTCCATTCCTATGGCGGTCCTTATAAGAGACAGTTTCATCTGGCTGTCATGGTTTTTAGCGACTGCACTTGAAGAAACTTTCAAAGTTATTGGAATGTACCGTATTGACTGACCTTCATGTCTTAGAGTAATGATAGACTGTAATTTCTCTTTGCTTATTTGACCTGTTCTTGCAATACTATTGACTTGGTCTTTTACCAAATAGAGATCTTCTGTATACCCCTCCTACCTTGTCACAACACAACTGATTGGCTCAAACACATTAAGAAGGAAATAAATTACACAAATTAACAAGGCACACCTGTTAATTGAAATGCATTCCAGATGACTACCTCTTGAAGCTGGTTGAGAGAATACCAAGAGTGTGCAAAGCTCTCATCAAGGCAAAGGGTGGCTACTTTGAAGAATCTCAAATATAAAATATATTTTGGGTTACTACATATGTCCATATATGTTACTTCATGGTTTTGATGTCTTCACTATTATTCTACAATGTAGAAAATTGTCAAAATAAAGAAAACCCCTTGAATAAGTAGGTGTGTCCAAACTTTTGACTGGTAGTGTATATATGTTGGCACCCAGAGAAAGACAAATGGAACCTATTTTTTTTTGTAAGATTCATACATAACTGATACAGGTATCAATACTAAATTGATACTGTGGGGGCAATGTATTCAGTGTTGAGACAGGTTAAGGGTTGGAGGCATAGGAGTGACCTTGTGATTTATTTGAGGTGCTTTTATCACTTTCAATGAAGCAAACATATGTAACATTTCCCCAGTGCAATCCTATCCACCTGACAGAGCCTGGATTGAGAGAACGACATTTTAATCAACAAACAGGCTTGAGGATGCATTCTGCCAATGTTTTTTCCCTGCAGCCTGCTAAATGTGATGCGTTGCGATTCATATAAAAACACAGTTATGAGAATTCAAATGAAAACATCCACAAACACCTGTGAAAAGGCCAGGGCCCAGTGGTGCTCAATCAACACAATTGATTTTCCATGTTCTATATTTAGTCTACAAGAAACAGACGTCAAATATCCTTGAACGTAACAGCTGAGGTTGAATGTAAAGCAGCAATGGACCTACAACACCATACACTACCCATTACTAGCCACTATGAGATGGTGGTCTAGCCGGCTCCAGTCCTAATGAGTATACAAAACATTAAGGACACCTGCTCTTTCCATGACATAAACTGACCAGGTGAATCCACGTGAAAGCTATGATCCCTTATTGATGTCACTTGTTAAATCCACTTCAATCAGTGGAGATGAAGGGGGTGAGACAGGTTAAAGAAGGATTTTTAAGCCTTTAGACAATTGAGACATGGATTGTGTATGTGTGCCATTGAAGGTGAATGGGCAAGACAAAAGATTTAAGTGCCTTTGAATGGGGTATGGTAGAAAGGTGCCAGGCTCACCGATTTGTGTCAATAACTGCAACACTGCTGGGTTTTTCACACTCAACAGTTTCCTGTGTGTATCATGTATCATGTATCAATGTCCCCTCGTTCGTTTACTCCCTGTTCACCCATGACTCCATGGCCAGGCACGACTCCAACACCATCATTAAGTTTGCCGACAACAGTGGTAGGTCTGATCAACGACAACGATGAGACAGCCTATAGGGAGGAGGTCAGAGACCTGACCGTGTGGTGCCAGGATAACAACCTCTCCCTCAATGTAACCAAGACTAAGGAGATGATTGTGGACTACAGGAAAAGGAGGACCGAGCACACCCCCATTCTCATCAACGGGGCTGTAGTGGAGCAGGTTGAGAGCTTCAAGTTCCTTGGTGTCCACATCAACAACAAACTAGAATGGTTCAAACACACCAAGACAGTCGTGAAGAGGGCACGACAAAGCCTATTCCCCCTCAGGAAACGAAAAAGATTTGGCATGGGTTCTCAGATCCTGAAGTTCTACAGCTGCACCATCGACAGCATCCTGACTGGTTGCATTACTGCCTGGTATGGCAACTGCTCGGCCTCCGACCACAAGGCACTACAGAGGATAGTGCGTACGGCCCAGATCATCACTTGAGCCAAGCTTCCTGCCATCCAGGACCTCTATACCAGGCGGTATCAGAGGAAGCCCCCCCCACCCCCTCTTTTACGCTGCTGCCACTCTCTGTTAATTATCTATGCATAGTCACTTTAATTCTACCTACATGTACATATTACCTCAATTACCTCGACTAACCTGTGCCGCCGCACATTGACTCTGTACCGATACCCCCTGTATATAGCCTTGCTTATTTTACTGCTGCCCTTTAATTATTTTTGATTAAAATGTTTTACTTTATTTTTTTACTTACTTATTTTTCTTAAAACTGCATTGTTGGTTAAGGGTTTGTAAGTAAACATTTACTTTCAAAGTCTACACCTGTTGTATTCGGCGCATGTGACAAATATAATTTGTTCTGATTTGAATGGTCCACCACCCAAAGGACATCCAGCTAACTTGGCACAACTGTGGGAAGCATTAAAGTCAACATGGGCCAGCATTCCTGTGAAAAGCTTTCGACACCTCGTAGAGTCCATGCCCCGACGAATTGAGGCTGTTCTTAGGGCAAAAGGGCGGTGGAACTCTATATTAGGAAGGTGTTCCTAATGTTTGGTATACTCAGTGTATACCCATTGATTCTTGAAGAATAGAACTTATACTGTAAATGCCTCATGAGCTTAGTTCAACAGTCGTACCCCATCAGAACCCAGAATACAAGCTTGTTTTACCCCAATGTTCGTAAACAATGTAAATGTAAACCAACACTGTATAGCCTTTAGAAAATTGTTAAAACTATAATGTTGATATCATGGATGGTCAGTCCTTGCATCCACATCTCTGTCTATGAATTTGAGAGTGGTTACATTTCTCCAGGTCCTCCCTCAGCTTTTTACCAAAACACAGGCGGGGTGTCGCTTTGTTATTGCTTCAATTAAGGATTCTAGCTTTAAGTGCCCGGTTCTAGTCCACCTGGACCAGTAATTAATTGAATTGAAGAGTCATTTGAATACCATCTATGATTAGCCTATGAAAGATGGAGTTCTAGAGGGAGCCTTTAGGTGGACACATAAAGTGATCATAAAACAACATCATAGAGTCAGCCATTGATGCTTCTCAAACTCAGCAGAGAGGGGATTTAACCCTTTCTTTCCCATTCTTCAAAGGCATACTCTCATGCAAGCTGCTGTTGTGACTTTGCAAACTGAAACATATATAGGCCTTGTTCCTGTGGTGATTTTTCCGTCCCTGCGTTCCAGTAATGCAAAGGTAGAAATGATCAGTGCTCTCAAGGGCGGAACGAAATAGAATGCCTGTTTATTTCTCAGTCATCCTATTTCATTCAGCCCCAAGAGCAGTGATCAGACCTGCTTATGTGCTCCGCAGGCACTATTAATGATTACGTTAGCGCCATATCACCATGGTAATGTCTTAAATGCAGTGTGACATCATAAAACCAAAGTGGGATATCGTTGCTTACTATTTTACTGTGACCTTGCCACAAGATGGATGAAGCATGCTGTATTCCTCATGAGGGGATTGTCCATATTGAAAATGGTAAATGGTTTGTTTGTGTGGTTAGTGTCGCGGCGCAAAGTAGCCTGCTAATAGAGGCTGGCGCAGCCTGCTCCGCAGCGAATTAGCATTGAGAGAGGCAAAATAAATGTAAGTTAAAACAGGGAGATGGATGCCGTGTTGAGAGACAGCTGTCACCCATTTCTTACAGACACCCCTGACGATTCTCTCCTCACTGCTGACAGTAAGCTGTGACTATGTTTCCCTGCGTGAAACTTCATTTGTGCTTCTCTGTTCCATCACATCACATTCACGTTGAAGCCAGCTAGACACCTCAGTTGACCTTCAAGCCATGTCAAGCTCCAAGATAGAGATTGAACGGTTGGTTGGGGGTGGGGCTTTGTAATATTGTGACAATTGGAAATCCATTTAACATATGAATAGCTGATGCTCTGATTCACATAATGAGTGACGGATTGCACAAGGAATGTTTTATTCACTCGCATAGTACATGAGATTGAAGAATTGCCTTCACTTCACTTTGTAGCGTACTCAGGCGAGGAAAGGAACGGTACAGGCTTTGGTTGATCTTTTACAGCTCACAACTGAAAGCTTAGACCTGAGGCCACTCACCTATGAAAACACATTGAAGGAACAATTGGGCATACCTGTACTTAAAACCATTAATACTATTTTGTGAGACCCTATTGGTCATAGCTGCTGCTGGTGACTTGTTACTATTGTCTCAGACATAAACCACTGTTAAATAAGTCTGTTCTGTAAATAATGTATGGCAACACTGAACATGACTCAGAATGCACGGTTCTCTGAAGGAGAACATTATTCTCCTTAACTGCCTGAGAACAGGCTATTGGCCAGACGGAGAGATGCGTGTTGGTGTTTTCTAATGTAATGTGATCTTGTGTTGAGAATTTCCTTGAAATTGCTTGACAGGCTTTAAAAAAAATAATTGGAAACTGTTTGTGCTGAATGTACAGTACTTGAAGAAAGAACATATCATAGACTGTCTCCCTTTTACAGGCTTCATTTTACATGTCTAGGCTGCCGTAGTAATGCTTTTGAGATGTTTGCAGTGATCTCAGTGATAACCGGATTGTGGGAGGTGAGATAGTAGACCGTGTGAAGTGGGAAAAGTGCCATCTACTGGCAGAAGAATCCTTTTTAACTTTGTTTGAATACTGGTTATCCTACTCCGTTTTTCCTCACACCAGGGCTTAGTCAACCCTTGGCTCCAACAATAGCTTACTATTTTGGCAAACACTTCACTGTAATATGCCTTTTCAGAGTTCTCACTGGTATGAAAGACTACATTTCTACTTTCCAATCTTTACATACTGTAGTTAGCTCATCAATGTAATATGAACGGATGAGTACAGTCATTCCGTGTTTAAATTCAATTCAGCCTAAATCCCACCACACACTGTGCTGTATAGCAGATGCTTACCCCCAAGGGAGACTCTTATTTGGAATAATACTGATGATCAATGGAAGAAAGCTACAGTTCAGGCTTCTCATTTCCCTGCAGGTATCAAACCTGCATCTTGAATGGGTGAGGATGACTCAGTTCACATGTCTTTCTTTTCAAAGTAGCCTAAAGGCACCAGTCTCTGTATCCCATCAAATCCGTATTGGATGAGGCTCCATTAGGCGTGACTAATTGAAACCTTAATTAATTTGGGCAAGTGCCCAGTCTGCTCAAAGGATTGGGTCTGGGGCAAAGTTCAGAGGAGAGCACTCTGACTGAGTTAAGAGGACCTTAGAGAGGACTCCCATATTGCTCTATACGGGTAATTGTGTCAAAAGTAATTAGAGAATGGCATCCAATCTAGTCTTGATCTTTACATCTATACCTGAGCCTCTCCTTCAGAATAGATTAGATTATAGTTGCTGACTATAAGCCAGCATTCTCCCCGCTGGAGCCTCCCTACAACTCATTCTGCACTGTAAGCTGGTTTATACTTCATCAGACATGCACTACAGATACATGTCATGACTATCAATTCTAATCGGATCATCACGTCAACCGACAAAATAAACTGCTGTCAGACCATCCAGGAGTGTGTCGACATACATGTGGATTTTCTTTTAAAGTGGCCCCCGCCATGGAGCCATCAATCCTAACATTCTGTGATTATTCCAGCGAGTGTGGAGGGAGTATTCAATGAAATAACCTGTCTTTTCTATTCGGCTGTCTCTTTCTGTATCTGCACCTTCTTGTCTCTCAACTATTTATGTAACAGGCAAAGACCTTGAATGTGTCACTGTGTGAACAAAACAGCTATGGGACCTCATTGTGCAACATGCCTCTGCAGTGAACCGTATTATAACTCGGTTCAAGGGAACTCAACAAAGATACTCGATAGCTAATTAAATTCAGAACATTATGAATCGAGGGATCATTATAGCACATGTACCCTTTGTACACTTCCTACAGTATTCATATTTTACAATGGACGCAGCTCCCGAATACACTTTATTATTAATGTTGTTGAGGCAATTATTAAAGAGTGAGTCTCAAAATTACAGAACAAGCGTTTGATTGAATCTTTTGTGAAGTTGGTTTAGATATAGTTCAGTATTATGGAGACAAATTCTTTTTGCTTTACATAACTCAAAATATTCAATTTTACTCTATTCCACAAAAGTAGCCCTCCTAACTTCATATTGTGATGTGAAGTAACTCCAGTAAGTGCATGAACATTTCAGAAATAGTAATACATGGCACTACTGTATGTATAATTGTTAGTGTGAGTAGCTGGGAAGCTGTCAGGCCATGAAGGCACCAGCCACTGGGAATATACTATGATATGACACCTGCCAGTGGAACACTTGCCGTTGGTTGGTTGGGTATTGGTGACTCCACCATCCTTGTTTGTGAGGGAACCTGTGGATCACTGTGGGTGGGCGGATGGAGGGTGCAGCTTCCACAGCCAGGCTGCTGCTGTGGAAGAAGACATGCTGCCAGGGAAGGGAACTGCTGTACATCGAAGCAGAAGGGTGCCGGCATAGCTGTGACATTACTTGGGAGGGCTGTAACTTAAGCACTTGATTCTTTCATTTCACAGGGAATGTAGCATCGCATTTGATGTCTGTACTGCCTTTTAGGTGAGGTAGCATCTGCTCATACACAGCCTCGCAAAATGCTCATCCCATTATCGGTGAGTTTTTGAGAGAACATTCAAATGGACAATAGCAATAAAAATGCAAATGCTGACAAGTTTTATCAGAACATTTTGTGCCAGATCAATTCTACCAGCAGTCAGCATTTAAATGCTTTTCAAACTGTTGCATCACTCCCACCTTAACTGAGATATTATCCTTACCACCAGCATGTTCTTGCCTACCTCCCCTCTCAGAGTATAACTTTACTATTCATTTTTTGTGATACTGTATGCCAGACATCCTACCCGTCAGTTCAGTATAGCTTAACCTTAACTAAAACATTTTTTCCCTTCCGTATTGTCCTCTCTGGAATATATGCCATGTCAAATTCTTTCATTTCAAAAGACGAAAACAATTTTATTCCCAAACATAGCCATCTCACTAGACAGCTTTCAATATTTCCATTTTGCCTCCAACCTTCCTATTTCCATCGCTTTCTCCAGCCAAGAGTCTGAGGCTTTCTGTATAGATCAAATGTGGACAGTGGAATCGTCTGACAAGCCCAATGTCCTTGCTGCCACTGTGCCTCTCAATGATTGATTCCATTCCTTACTATCTCATCCAATCCTGAAGCTTTCCTTCATTTCGTTGCTGACTGCTATCATCTGCTACTCATATCTTCTATGTTTGGGAATGGAGGTAGAGATATTGTACAGTATCTCCATAGTGACAAGGAGGTGTAGCCTATCATGTACAGTCACAAACATAGATTATTCTGAACATGCTTCTCGTACTGAAATGACTACAGTACCCTAGCAGAATGACTAAGTAGATTGTATTTCCTTATCTGTCGCTAAGTCGGAGGATACAGTATATTCAGTAAGCACTACAGGTATTTCCATCTTCAACTCTACTGAATCAGATGTCTGCATCGCCAAGTACTGAGGAGTCATACTACAAGCTGAAAGGAAATGCTCAGATAATTATTGAAGAGAAGTTGAAATAGACACAAAGTAGAAAATACGAGCACTGCAGAATACTGTATGAAACTAAAGTAAAACAAAGAAATGCACATAAAGGCTCACTACCTGTAGTCTTATGCTAACGCTTCTATGTTCCACGTCTTAACTCCCAAGCCAACTTTAATAAAGATGCATTGCACATCATGGTGGCGGCTGCAGGACCATATGTGTTTATGATACAGCTGCCATAGCACTATTATCAGGCAGGCTAGGGTTTCTTTATGGGTGATGTATTGGAGAGGGACGGTGACCTCTGAGGGCTGCCAAGGTCAGAGTGAATCAGATGTGCCATGTCTATTATTGGCATAGTTCCTTGTCACCAGAGTCTGGGAGAACATTGGGGGTTGATATGTGTAATGCAGTTCTCTGGTTCTCTGGAGCTTTTAAAGCTGAATAGTGACTTGCAACAATTAGCCTAAGAGTCTAGACTGCAGTTCCATTATTGGCGGACATATAAAATGTAAACAACCACACAAAGCCATTATCAAAAGACATTCTGCATGAAATATTCTGTCAGGGAATTGTGATTAGTATTTAAAAAGATAAAGAAAAGCAATTTGCTGGTGTATTCATATAAAAAAAAAGTTTGTATTTTTTCCCAAACCAACAGTGCTTTTGCCTTGAGCATTATGTACTGTTTTTTTAACGTCTACAAATCATCGACCATAGATTGCCGAAGTACCTTCCTTATCTCCCAACATTCCATGTATTAATCAATAGCTAAAATACCACAACTTAATATGTACATTATATACAGTAACTCCACCGAGTGCTGATAATGTAAAATGCTTGGCACAGGGACTACAGACTGTGTGCGTAAGATTCTGGCAGAGGAATGATTCAAGGAAACAACAAATACATCTCTGAAATAAGCCCCACATGTTGGCTGTGAAATAGCTTTTCCCCACATTCTGCAATGTTATGTTGATGTAGGTACTTGGTCCTTGGGCAGGTGAGTCACAGTGTCACAGACATACAGTGTACTCTGCTGTAGTGGTTCCAGGTGCTGTTGGGATTTCAACAGAGAGAATCTCTTCGCTAGGTTAAAGGTCCCGAACAGTCATTCTGAAAAGTTCTGAAAAGTACTCATGGCTAACTACCAGGAAGTTTGAGAAGACGGGCTGAGTGGGCGGAGAGCTTATATTCATGAGCTCACCTTGACTGACAGCTCTTTGAAACATCTATGTCAAACAACGTGGATGCAGTGAGCAGTGTTGCACTACAATCATCTCAAGCTAATTTGGTGATACACAAAGCAACTCAAACAACATTGAAATTGCATAAATGATATATATCTTTATTTATACATCTCCCATTTGGAATGTTTCTTTTGATGCCGTTCACAGCAACACTGACAGATGTGTTGACTTGACAACTGTGTCTGAGTTTTGAACGATAACCCCCACCTTTTTGTTCCATGTTTGCTGAAGACCTATTTAGTCAGTAACTAGCTAACACCAGATACATATGACAGGTGAAACATATAAGTATCTTTGCCATAGATGAATAGGGTAAACTCTTAATTATATTTGCTGACACCCTAGTCAAGCTCTATAAACCACGCCCCTCTGCAAACACACCGATGTTGGTTACAAGCAAGTACAAGTACTTATTTCAATTAGGTAAGAGAATATCAAGTTACCATTGATGTATTAAAATGAGAGTTAAGGTGATGTCACCTTGTCCCCTTAATAATGAATCAAAGTGTTTGACATGTGGGAGGGGACCAGTAACTTTATGATCAAACTTTGTCAATGTAAAAGCAACTGTCATTTTTCCTACTTCGGTCATCATATTTTGATCTGGTTTCCTTCAAATATCATCCAATTTCAAGAAAAACATGATTTTGACTGTTCATGACCTTTAAGCTCAGGCCCCCAGGTGTTCTCTGTCTCCCACCAATCTGTTTTTGGCCACGCTGACATTTGTTTTTGGCCTAGCTGGATATCACACAGTGTCAGTGTTCTGTCCCTAAACACGCCATGTAACCTCACAGGTTCCTGGACGGATAAAAATGTTAATGTGTAATTTGATGAACTTGAGTGGAGAAAAAGGAGGAGACAGTGAATCATTCTGCTCATATCCTCTTAATGAGAGTGCTGAGGCAGGGTTCGCTGTCACTCAGAACCCTGGTTCTCTCCCACAGCATAATTTGATTGAGGAACTCCACTCGGTTTCAGAAGGTTAATTGGTGGGGTAGAAAGCTGCGTTGGCAGAGCAAAGTAATTGACAAAAAGAGGAAATTAGTGCCGTTGTTCCTGTACGTGCATAGTTAGCATACTTGAACTTTAGGCACTGATTTTACCTCACATATTCAGTATGACACAACATGTACTGACAACAGCAGCAGGACGGTGCAGCAGGCAATACAAACACTCAGGCTTTACAATATGTGCTCCGTCTAGAGTCACACTTAAAGGGATAGTTCACTTAAAATACAAAATGACACATTGGTTTTCTTACCCTGTAAGCAGTCTATGGACAAGGTATGACAGTAATCCATGCTTTGGTTATATTTCCCTGGTACCTTTTCTAAATGCTAACCTTTTAGCATTTTTAGCACAAATCCCATTCAAGTCATGGTACCGATATTAGCATTATTCGCGCATCATGTCCAAATCCCCCGAAAGTATCGAAATTGATTGTGAAGCTTAACAAAGTCACAGTGATTATTTGAATACAATGTGTGAAAAATGCTAATATCAGTACCATGACTTGAATGGGATTTGTGCCACAAATGCTAAAACGTTGGAAAGATTGCCAGGGAAACTAAACCAAAGCATGGGTTGCTGCCAAACCTTGTCCAAAGACTGCTTACAGCGTAAGGAAACCAATATGTAATTTCGTAATTTGGGTGAACTATCCATGTAAGACTGTACAGTAGATCCCAGTTTAGTCTGCCATGTCTTGAGTCAGCAGCAGAAGAGGTGTCGGCATACATCCTCCTGCCCCCCGGCAGCTGGTGGGCTCAAAGGCCAGAGAAGTGAGTGCTGAGTTGATGGTCTGGAAAATTGCAATAAAACCTGCAGGTATTATCCCAAGTTGTATCTTACTCTTACATGAACGGAATTAAATTAAACTGTAAGTGTTGGTTGTGCTCTCCCTGTTTTTATGACAAATACAGGCTGTCTACAACCTAATTGTTTTCTCATTGGATTTGTTCTACTGTTGTTGGTTAAGACAATTCTGACAATACCTCAATTGGTTTGTCGGTTTGTAATAGGCCTTAGTATAATTGAATTGTCTACAAGTTTACTCAATACAAGTCTGTGGCATAATGCACAATTATTGTTGGGACAAATCCCTAACCTTTTAGTTTGTTTATGTAGCAAATCAATGAATGTTGTTAAAGGAAGGTTTTGTATATTAGATCTACAGTTTCAGACGATTATATTTTCTTTTTTTGCTCATTGTACCAACTGAGCAAACTGTCCGAAGTGCTTTCATACCACAGTTCCCCATAACTCCACCTTGGATATGACTTTAGCTCTAAAAGCTCTATCCATTAAGGCTACTGTTTCCATCAGTGCACACTGTAATTCTAAGCCATTCTCCATGGCTTATCATCTTTTTTTAAAGGGCCATCCAGAATGGAGTTTGTGCTTTGTAATGAGATTTCTTGCTCCCTGGAAAGGTGAGAATCGTACTAGGTCATCAGCCTGTTGAAGGACTCGATCCACTGAAGAACAATTGAGTGTGGTATTGGGAATTTACAAGAGATGCCAGAGCAGTAAGTCATTTAAAGTTTTACAAAGCATCACACCGTCAGGAATACCAAATAGCCTGTTGTAGAATAGAACATTTGTGTCAAATTCTAATTCTGGAGGTCTGGACTTGCATAGTTGGCCTCAACCCTTGGCCCTCAAGCTCTTAATTAGCCCAATCATTCACTATTTAAGCAAATTTTCTACCTTCAAAATGACCAAATACACTACACTTAAGCTAGATTTATGACGGAGGTGGATGTATGAAATGCTAATATATGTGGCTAATTGGCTATTTAGAGTAATTAGCTTGGGGAGATGGAAACAGGCATGCAAAAGGGTGAGCACAGTTTCACCCTCATTTGGGTGGGCAAGTGGAGCTGTTTTTCAGAATGCCTTTCAGCAACTTAAAAAGTGCTCTCCCAGCAGATATGCATTTGAAATAGATTCCGCACAAATGGTCAACATTTACATATATTAGAGTTCATCCTGACGAAAGGATAACTGTTGCTCTTTAGGATTCCCCCTGTGGGGAAGAGTTGTGTAATGCTGCGTTTACACAGGCAGCGCAATTCTGATCTTGTTCCACTAATTGGTCTTTTGACCAATCAGATCAGCTCTTTGCCAACAATTGGGCAAAAGATCAGCATTGGGCTGCCTGTGTAAACACAGCCTTACTTCCTTCTACCAGCACGTCATAAAGATGCAAGATCTTAATTTGATCACCCAGTTGCAGGAGAATGTTCAGAAAATGTCAAACTTGTAGTGTATTTGAGGTTTAAAAAGGCTTCTGAGGATTGTAATTTCAGACTTGATTTTCCCTTACGTTCCTGCTGTAGAAAACTGACTCAAATTAAGATCCTACATCTTTATGCATTGGTTGACCTTTTTTCCCTTGCTGCTGTCCATCGTGCTGAAGTTGTTAGCTGGTTTGTAGTGCACTGTCCATACATAGTGCAAGCGTGTCATTCCACCACAACCACCATCCCTCAACACCACCACAGGATATACCGTATGTGACAACACTGAAAAGCAATCTAGCAAAACATTAAGAAAACTGGTATAGTTCTTGCTACACCTCCTTTTCTGCCTCTGCTGTGGAAGGTCATGATGTCTGTAGAATGTCTGAAGAGCACGTTGAGAGCACAAACTGTGGAAATTGTGTGCATCTCCACATACAGTACTTTATCATTACGTATTTCCTTTGTTAGTTTTCGTCACGTTTCTGATCACTGCGGTGACATACATTCGCCTCCATTGAGATAAATACCATTGTGAAAGCTTTTCCTGACTGAATTTATATGAGGCGATTCCAACTGTCATGGGGAAAGAAAAGGGCTTTGTCTGAAAAACAATTCAATGCACAGAGCTGCGGCACAATACCCCTCACTTATCAGGGAAGTAAAGTTAGATAAAAACTCATTAGTGTGCAGTGCCTTGCAGCTGTCTGTGCTCCTGTACGAGGCCCTTTTTCTGAAGAAGCCTGGCATGTCCACAAAGTATGCCATTGATGCCACAAAGGAAGCAAGCACATTTCCAAACAAACAGGATTGGGGGCTAGAGAAAACATTCCATTCAATTCTAGGCAATATTCCTTTTAGTAATTAATGCATGACTTTAATATCTTTGGATATAGCTGAAGCATGAATCCACCTCCTCCCTTTCTCTCCAAAGCAATTCAGTACCTCAGTAAGCACAATGTTTTCCTTCCCCAAGAGAAGCAGTTCCATTTCAGCTCAATTGATTCTCCACTCTGGTCGCCCATCTTTACCTTTTTCATTCTTTCCCAGCAAGAAGCACATGCATTTTCAATGACATCAAATAAAGGGCAGTCATTGGGAGGGATCAGAGGACTGAGGCACCTTCACCATCCAACAGAGAAAGATGGAGCAAGATATAAAGACGAACCGCAGAGACGGGGGGGGGGGGGGGGGGGGGGGGGGGGGGGTGAGGCCTTGGACACAGACATGAGGGAGATAACATGACTATATATAGCAGGACAGATATGACCAGATTAATCTGAGAATCCAGTCTCGCTGTGTCCTTCTGACCAATACAGGCTGTCTAATACAATTTGCAAATGTGTGTTTTCCTCCGAGAGAGAGGGAGAGACAGAGACCGAGAGAGAGAGAGAGAGAGACAGAGAGAGAGATAGTGAGAGAGACAGTGAGAGACAGAGACAGTGAGAGACAGAGAGACAGTGAGAGAGAGACAGTGAGAGAGAGAGAGAGTGAGATATCAAATCAAAACAAATCAAAGTTTATTTGTCACGTGCGCCGAATACAACAGGTGTAGACCTTACAGTGAAATTCTTACTTACAGGATCTAACCAATAGTGCAAAAAAGGTATTAGGTGTCTGAGAGCCGTTAGATAGGATACAGTATGACAGCTTTACATTCAGTATACCTCATTGGGAGACAGTTGCACTAGTTACTGTATCTGTTTCATCCACGAGGCTTATGGGAGATTCTGTCATGTCTTTGCCTTGAAGCCCTGGCTCTCCGCTGCGGAGGAGAGCACCCCAGAGGCTCCGCATATGAGAGCAGAAGCCTGTCTCGCAATCACAGACTTGAATTCAGTGCATTGAAAGACTCCCTTCAAGGTAACATGAGCTCTCAGCTCCCGAAGCACCCTCGTCTGCCCCCTCCTATGAAACAGTAATACTAGTTGGCCTCACAGTTACGCTGTGTTATGTCAGTTGTCAAATGGTAAACATTGGGTCTATGTATTGCCCCAATATGTTTATTGTTGGCACTTTGAAGGCAACTACTTACAACGAAGATCAAATAGCATCTACACTCTCAATTAAACATCATTTGAAAGAAGTATCTTTCCTCAACGCTGACTGCTTATGGAGAATACAGTAGCTCTCTCAAATAAAATCCACCAATAAAATATTCAATGCAAAAAGTGTAGCTATGTAAGTGTATGAAAGTGCCCTGAGCAAGCAAAACAGTGGGAATTTACAACAACTGAATGTACGACCATTGAATCAGGGCGTCATTGGTTGTTCACAGGGGATGACAAGAAAATACATCATTACCCTGTATGCAGCAGGGCCCCAATGGAAACAAGAAGACTGGGGAATGGCTGCCTGGGCTGCCTGGGGGTCCACTGGGAGAGGAGCTTGGCTCTGATGCCCTGGGTGTTCTGGCCTACTGCCCTCGGGGCTACACTACCATTGGACCATAGAGATTGCTGCCAATGGGGATTGCTGCCAATGGGGATTGCTGCCAATGGAGATTGCTGCCAATGGAGAAAGAGTCCAGGGCTGCAAATAGACCTATAGGCTCTTCGGAGGACGTACATGCCATGCTGCCTTAAGCTCATTTGCAGTATGTGACACGTTTTACAAGCATTTCGCTACACCAGCAATAACATCTGCTGAACACGTGTATGTGACAAATAATAACATTTGATTTTATTTAGGTGAAACTAATGCATACACATGGTTTCCAACGTTTGTTGTTCTTTTCCCACCATCTCCAAGCTGTTTCATCCACGAGGCTTATGGGAGATTCTGTCATGTCTTTGCCAGTTAGCACTGTTGGATAAGCATATAGGCACCAGGGTGGCATTAAAGCACTCGGAGACACTAAACCTGAATGTATGATGAGAGGTTTGTTTATGCAAAAGGTAGTTACCTAAATCACTAACATGCATATGCAACAGCGGGTTACTCTAACAAGGCGAACTAGCAGGGTTGTAATTTATGCTGTGGACCACAGTAGCGGTGGTGGAATTGATGCGGAGCCCACTGGAGTGAGTCACAGCGGACAAACAAACCCCTCTATGCATTATTAATGAGAGAAAGTCTTTTCAGGTTTAACTTCAACTTCCATTTAACACCTAAAGGGGTCCTTCAACAACACCATGCTAAGAGATAGCTGAGGACAGCTCTCAGACACTGCCAGCCGGTATTTACGATAAAGGTTAGAGAATGAGGGGACAATGATAGGAGACAATTTTCTCTTTAAAAGTTTTGCCTCGCCAGATATTTCCCAGAGCCATACTTCTCATATTAATTTCATGGAACATTTGGTTTGGGTTTCCAAACAGGAACCTTCTTTCTTTCAGAGGGTTTAAAAAGTGATTACATTTGAATGCCCCTTGGTAAATGCACTTTTGTGGTAGGTGGTTTTGTAGTGGTAGCCTTTGGCATTTCCTTGCAGAGCGTTCCACACAGTGCATGGAGGTGCACAATGTACTTCCTTGTTCTATGTCTAGGTTAGCAGGTGACAGAGTAACTCCACCCACTTTACCATGCCCATGATGTAGTGGGAAATAGGTATACTAAACTAAATGTCAGATGCCATCCATGTACTCAAAAAAGGCCGTCTTAATGTGTTTTTGATTAAAATCTGGGCCACATGCATTTTTCAGCCAACGGGCAGGGCACAGTCCTCTTCAGTGCGAACAAAATCCTCCAGTTTCAACGGACAGACATTAAAAGAGTGCTCCACATAAAGTGTGGCCATCAGTAGTGCCTGGTGGGAGGAGGTACAGGAGGACGGGCTCATTGTAATGCCTGGAATTGAATCAATGGAACGGTTTCCACGTTTAATGTGTTTGATACAGTTCCACTACTGTATATAGATAGCCTCGCTACTGTTATTTTTCACTGTCTTTTTACTGTTGTTTTTATTTCTTTACTTATCTATTATTCACCTAATACATATTTTTTACTTAAAAATCGCACTGTAAGCATTTCACTGTAAGGTCTACACCTGTTGTATTCGGCGCATGCGACAGATAAACTTTGATTTATTCCATTCCAGTCTTTACAACGAGCCCATCCTCCTATAGCTCCTCCTACCAGCCTCCTCTGGTGACCATGTCATACAGCAGTAGAACTCAGTGATGTGAGGGGGCCGGCACGGCCCCAGCCTTATAGAAACCTGTCAAACCCAAACATCCACCTAACATTTTATGTTGAGCAGCTCACAGCATATTACTGCCTCAAGACATCCCCAAGCTCAATGGAAACTAAGTAAATTATTGTAACACTGCTTCGAAGTCCCCCACAAAACACATACCCAAAATGGAGGATCTTTGGTATGTGTGGGGACAGACTGTGTATGGGAATGGTGAGTTTGCAGAAATGTGAGAAGGGGAGACAACCCAGTTTGCTACTGTGCTTCCTGATTTAGTATTCAAATGTATCGGGTTTACGATTCACACATAACACAGGCACGAGTAGACAAAGCTGGGCTTTAGATGTATGTGTAATCTCTCCCTCAGGGCTCATACAAATCCAAGCAAAACAAACAGTCCCTCAGTAGGTTACTTCAGCACTGCTCCCTCCGATCCAATGGTGCATATCTACTGTCAGAACTCATCCACAGCCACAGTATATGCTTTCCCCCCCATACAAGACAGCGCTACGAATGGCTCCACTCTTCTGTTTTAGTTAGCTTAAACACCTCAATTGAAATGGAAAATGCATATTATTTGTAGAAGTAGCTTGACTCAGTTACAGCAGGGATTTGAATGAAAGGTGCTAAGAGTATAATTAATCATTGCACGGATATAACAAATGTTCTTTTCAAGGTAGAGCATATTTAGAAAATGAAAACACTGGAACATTTCCACTGACTGATGACTGTGTCAGTAATACATAGTGATGAATCTTAGCCTCAACAACCCTGTTTCTGTCCCAATCAGCACTTATGTGCAAACACGCTGACCAGTGTAGTCCTGAATAGGTTTATGTTGAACAATGGACATACTTCCTCTATTATCAGTGATTCCCATTAGAATCAAGCCAGCATCATGTACACTGTGCGGTAAGAGAATACTAAACAATGGAAATTGTATTCATATTGTCCTTTAGTTGTGGAATGTGGACAGTTTTGTTTTTGAATATGAACAGTTCAGTATTGTGCCCTAGAGATCATGGTATGGCTGTTAGTTATTTTGACTTCCTGAAAACATATACTCACTTCCTCATTTATGATAGCAATGCTAGATGGCAACACAACATTTGTTTAGGCCTAATTGGAGCGCTGTGGGCAGACTACACAAAAGGTCAACAGACTGCTGGAATGACCTTAGGTCCACGGTTCCAATTTGAGGTGTATTCCCTCTGCAATAAACTGTCACAATTATCCTGTTGTAGCAACATGATTGTCCCCTTTATGTAAAGGCCTATGTCCTCTACCACCTAGGGACACCTTTCTTCTCACTCTCTGTGGCCTCCCACGAGGCAACGCATCCACTGGCCTGTGTCAGCAGATGCATCAGAGGGCTAAGAGAGGCTAGTGATGAGGGCGCACAACACATACCTCTGGGTTTAAAGTATTCAACTGCTGTCCTCTATGATTAACCTATCCATCACTTGAGTTTCCAGCCCACTTTCATGGTCAGTCACTCCCACACCATTCGCAATGAATTAATGGCTATAATAACACAGTCACCGGATCTAGAAGAGTTGAATATGTGATGTTACTTAAGGGAAGTCCACAAGTACCATTTCTCGAACAGTGACTTGCATTTCTAATATATTGGATTAGATTGGATTAAAATTTGATTTGTTTTCATTTTTTTTAAAGCGTTATCTACAGCAGGAATCCTTCCAGGTCTTAATATGAATAATATGTATAATATGAAAAAGAAATTACTTCTCCTCATAAACATGATTTTCATAATTGAAACATCTCTCATTGGCTTTGTTAAATTATGAATATATACAAATCCCTCTCTGTCTTTGCAGGTTAGAGGTTGGTTGTCTTCTTGACTCTCATTGTTCTTAGAAATGTTCAAATGTGAAAGTCTAAACAAATATCTCCCTCTGAGATGTCTGGGCTGCTTTAAGAGGACCGGAGAAGAGAACATGTAATTCATCGCTCTGAGCCGAGACCCCTGCCTTGGTGGTGAGCATTCCTTCTGTGGCTATGTTTGCCATCATATTGAATTTTAACAATGAAAAATGAATAACTGACTGAGTCCAATCTGATTTGAAAGCTAGTTAAGTGGCTCAGGTTTGGATAAAAAAGCAATACTAGGTGCCACTGACAATGAAGTATACTGTAGCCCTTGGGTCAGCAAGATGTATTGACTACACATTAGTGAATGCAGATTAAATGTTTCCCCTCTCACTTAGAAATGTCTGGCATGCAGTAAATCATTTTCATTCCTCCATAGGCATTTTGTAGCCTCAGTTCTTATTATCAAAAAGGAGAACAAACACTTTTATGTTTGGCATGCAGTCATAACATATAAATCAATATCGTAATTGGCACGTGCAGTAGCCTACCCCATATTTTTTTTTTTTTTCAGCACAATGAAATCCGTTAAGAAATGGAAAAAGCATCATGATTTAGTATGGTGGGAATATCAAAGTTAAAAGGTAGTTCTTTGAATGGAACTAGTGTATGCAATTCATTGTCCAAACACTATTGTTCCAGGAAGACGAAGTGTCTCAGTGTTCCTCGCTGGCCACTGCTGCTGATTATGACCACGGCTGTGCTGGTTGACCGTGGTGCCACTTATTACCTAAGACTATTATGAGAATGACTCATATACTTAAACATTTAACTTTCATTCCTCTCAGCACCTCCCATGCTGAGGTCACCTGCTGTTTATGACTAATAATTCATTAATACCTTTCCATAAAACCAGGATCTGTAGGCTACACACCCAGCTCCAAGGTTTCTCCTGCAGCTATCAACTTTATTCGGAAACCTTGGGCTGTTGATAAAATTGATTGGGTCCAATTATGTAACCAGACCAAATGGAACACTGCAATTTCCCGGGGGAGCTATCTGACAGGGTTAAATTGACAATGAACAGTTTGCTATTTTTGGTTCACGGTTTGTATCCTCAGTAGTTACCGTAAGATGTTTAAGAGACACATCCATTGCACTGACAGCCATTAAGTTCTATTTCTGTTGTCAAATTAAAACATCAATACGGTTCTTGAGAAGACATTTTAGTATGGTGCAGAGTAATTAATTCATTGAATGCTGCATCTAAACATTAGTTGGACTCAGTTGTGTTTGACAGTCCCCAGGTTAATGGTGTGAAAATAGGGACCCTGCTTTCCCCAACCTGTCAAGTGGTAATTGGCCAAAGGTTTCCTTTAATAGCAATATGCCACAGGGAACGCAAAGCACCTCTGAAATTGTGTACAAAATAATTGGATGGCAATGAAAGAGGAAGCATACACATTTATCCTAATTTGCTTTTAAAATTATATTTACTATTTTTACTTAACGTGTAAAACAAAAATGTGTCTTGATTATTTGTATCCATTTGTGCAGTATACATGACAGATGATTAGAATGTAGAATATAAAATACAGATTGGGTAACATGTTATTTGACTGCTACAAATGGTCTATAGAGGAGAAATATCATTCTACTTGTGCAGCATGGTATGCATTCTGAATATTTCTGGCCCCAAAAATATATACTTTTTTAAACGTAGTGGTGTAAATGTGGTTATATTCAAATTGCAAACCTCACATTCAAGCAGTTATTGATTCCCCTGACGTGTGCCTGCTTCTTTTTTCTTCACAGGGAGTTCCTCTGAGCCCATGAATGCGACCCAGCAAGAAAGACAGAGGGAGAAACAATAGGATGAGACCGATCAACGATGTTATCCCTGGGGAAATAAGCACAAGACAATCTGAGGTGGTGAAATACTGAATCTCAGCGAACCATCTCTAAAACTTCACTCCAGGTTAAAGTCATTGGATGGATGCTGGTCTAAATGCACATGCCCAACATCTTTTTGTAAATGGCTGGAACATTGAGACCGAATTATCCTTCCCTGGACAGAAGGCCAATATATTGATTGTCTTCGCTAAGGAGAACACTTGAAAGTCCAGCTAGATTACAAAGAGTTCAGTTCAGCATCTTTAGAAGCCACAGTGGTGTTCCCGTCTCAGAGCTTTTGGGCCCTGCCCGTGACATCAAGAGGAGCACCAATGGCCTGCGGTGGAGCTATGGTAATGAGTGCCTTTTTCTGGTCTGTGGCCATAGTATATTTGACCCATATAGGCAGAGTCAATGGGGACTGCTGGCTCATCGAAGGCGAGAAGGGTTTTGTGTGGCTGGCCATCTGCAGCCAAAACCAGCCTCCATACGAGGCCATCCCCACGCATATCAACAGCACCATTGTGGACCTTCGGCTCAATGAAAACAAGATCAAAAGTGTCCATTTCTCTGCCCTCAGCCGCTTCGCCAACCTGACCTACCTAAACCTGACCAAGAATGAGATCAACTACATAGATGACGGGGCCTTTTCTGCCCAGTTCAACTTACAGGTCCTTCAGTTAGGCTTCAACAAACTCCGTAACCTTACTGAGGGCATCCTCAGGGGTTTGGGCAAGCTGCAGTACCTCTACCTCCAGGCCAACCTGATTGAGACTGTGACACCCAATGCCTTTTTGGAGTGCTATAGCCTGGAAAACATCGACCTCTCCATGAACCGTATCCAGCAGCTAGATGGGACCACGTTTACCAGCCTGACTAAACTGACTACATGTGAGCTGTACACCAACCCTTTCAACTGTTCCTGTGAACTACTTGGCTTTGTGAAGTGGCTCTCTGCATTCCCCAACAGGACAAATGAACGGATGGTCTGTGACTCCCCATCAGGTGTCTCTGGCTACAGTCTGCTCAGCCAGAACCCTAACAACCCGACTTTTCGGAATGCCCTCCATATGCTCTCCACTGTGTGTACAGACGACTATGTGACGCCGTACATACCTGTGCCTCCTGAGACCACCACACTCCCACCAGACTACACTCCCTGTGGGCTGGAGGACTGTCCCTCCGGAACTGAGCCAGATGAGAGTATGAGTATCAACCCAACGGTGATTCATGTGGATGTAAAACCCAGTATGAAGCTCAAGCAAGTCTCTAAAACAAGCGCCACCATCACTGTTCAGATCCCCCATCCCTTCAAGAAGATGTACAGCCTGGTTCTCTACAATAACAGTTTTTTCACCGATATTCAAAACCTCAAAATTCAGAATGAGGACATTGAACTTAAAAACCTGAAACCCCATACTGAATACACGTACTGTGTCGCTTCTATAAAGAATAATCTTAGATTCAATCATACTTGTCTGGCAGTCTCCACAGGACCCTGGAATGGGAAAGAGACATCACAAAACCATGCAACAGCTACCCACTACATTATGACCATCCTAGGTTGTCTCTTTAGTATGGTGATTTTCCTAGGGGTGGTCTACTATTGCTTGCGTAAAAAACGTCAGCAAGATGAAAAGCACAAAAAGGCAGGCAGCCTAAAGAAAAGTATAATTGAACTAAAATATGGACAAGAGCTCGAAGGGGGAACCATTTCCAGGATGTCACAGAAGCAAATGATGGCTGGGGAGAGTATGTCCCGCATGCCATACCTACCATCTGGTAGTGAAATGGAGCAGTACAAACTGCAGGAGATAAGAGATGACACTCCTAAAATGGCCAAGGGAAGTTACATAGAGGTGCGAGGAACCGGGGACCACCATGAACGCAGAGAGTGTGAGATGTCCATGCCTGGGATGTCCATGCCTGGGAACAGCCAAGGGTCAGTGGCTGAGATTTCAACCATTGCAAAAGAGGTGGATAAGGTCAATCAGATCATTAACAACTGTATTGATGCTCTGAAATCAGAATCCACATCTTTTCAAGGGGTGAAATCAGGAGCTGTGTCTACCCAGGAACCCCAGCTGGTCCTAATATCAGAACAGCCGCAGAGCAAGTCTGGCTTCCTGTCCCCGGTGTATAAGGACAGCTACCACCACTCGTTACAGAGGCACCACACCTCGGATGTCCCGCCAAAGCGGCCCAGCACTGCCACTGGAGGTCCAATGCGGAGCCCAAGGCCTTACCGCTCAGAGTCCAAGTACATAGAGAAGACCTCGCCAACGGGTGAGACCATCCTCACTGTAACGCCAGCCGCTGCCATCCTTAGGGCAGAGGCGGAGAAGATCAGGCAGTACAATGATCACCGGCACTCCTATCCCGACAGCCACCAGCTGCAGATCGAGGAGCTGGAAGGGCCCGGAAGCCACAAGCCCTCCATCCTGGAGCCCCTAACTCGGCCCCGCCCCAGAGACATGGCGTACTCTCCACTCTCACCTCAGTACCATAACCTCAGCTACTCCTCCAGTCCTGAGTACTACTGCAAACCACATCACACTATCTGGGAGCGCTTCAAACTCCGTGGCAAACGGCACAAAGACGAGGACGAGTACATGGCTGCAGGGCATGCGCTACGTAAAAAAGTGCAGTTTGCCAAGGATGAGGACCTGCATGACATTTTAGACTACTGGAAAGGTGTATCTGCTCAACAGAAATCTTAATCTCTCCAAGTATTTTCTACTGGACCACAACTTTCAGAAATGACACAGAAACCTTATATGTGAAACTCACTATTGATTGGATGGATACGTCCATATTGCGATCAACTACTTAAACGTATATATAGCAACATATTTTGACTGTGAGTAAAATAGGAAAAGAACCTTGGAAATGACCATCTTGGAAATGACCATCTTAAATTTGTCACATTATGTATGGAATTTATGGGAATAAACTGTAATCTAACGTTTCAAGAAGAAAACATATTGCAAATTAAGAATATACATATTATATGTTGCAATGGATTATAGGTATTTGGGTATCGCATGGCCAAGTCCTGTGACAGTGGATTTGCTGTTGTGTACTTTGAGAAAATTACTGTAACAAATATTGAAAAACACGTCTACTGAAACCTCAATATTTTTCTTGAAGAACTACTGAACAATCATACGAAAAAGAACATTTTTTCTCCCCACATATATTTAATTCTACAATGGAACTATGTACTGATACAGTTTCTATATCTGCAATGTTTGCTGTTAATAAGATTTTTAAAATTATGTTTGATTCAGATTTAGCCCATGGATTTCAAAGACAGCTACTTTATTTGTTTTCTAATGATTTCCGTGTCCTAACTGATAAACGTTACACTGGTCAGATAATTGGTATTATATTACCCAGACCACTTCACTTTCCCTTCCCCTATTTACAGCACTATCACATAATACATTTTAGAGGCCACTAAACAAACTGCACAATATTAAAAGGCTGGAATTTTCTAAATGTAATATTCCACATAAGACAGTTCATTGTATTATTCTGATGCTGATGATCTGTCTTAGGCATCGGCATTGTGAGCCATTAGTCATATCTTTAGAACCAAAGTAGAAAAGGCTGAAGTGTTTACATTTTCTTTCTGCATGGTCTAAGAAAGTGTTTCCCAACTCCCGTCCTCAAGTACCCCCAACAGCACACATTTTAGTTGTAGCCCAGCTCAAAAACCCCTGATTCAACTTGTCAAGGGCTTGATGATTAGTTGATAAGTAGAATCAGGTGTGGTTATCCGGGGCTACAACAAAAGTATGTACAGTTGGGGGTTGGGAAACACTGGTCTTAGATATGTGTGAACATAGTAAATCAGGTTCCATATGCATTTAATTTGAATTTGTTCTACTGTGTTTCAAAGAGCCAAAACATTTTAAGAGTTACTTTTGTTGAAAGTGTAATTGACCATTCACCTTTATATAACCAATATTTTCCACAGAAGGCACCTTTAGTTTCCCACCTGTTTTTTAGGCAGAATGCTAAGAATGCAGTTCACATTCTTTACTGGAATATCTGTCCTATAGCCCGATGGATGAATGTATAATATAGATGATGAAATCTGTATATGGCAGCTTTTTAATTTTATTTCAGAGATTCTTTTTATTTGCTATTTACAACCATCATCTCCAGTTTCCTTTGTCTCTACTTGGTTTATCAATGAATATATTTCCCATAACTTATCATATTTTATATTTGTCTGCAATTCTCAGCCAACAAAGGAAAAACAGCAAAGTTGTTGGTTTCACTGAAGGCTCTTGTTGAAGGGATATTTTCCTATATTGTGTGGCTGTTAAGACACTTTTGTAAATTAGACGTCACCAATCAGAGGTATATCAACATGCCATGGTTAACTATTAAATAATATCCCATGAATGCCTGAACTAAACTTCTGCCGCTGGATTTGTATATTATCTATACACTATTTTTGAGTGGATACAAGAGGTAACTTGGCTGTCTGAGTTCTTATTTTAACCGCCTTAAACTTCTGAGACTGTAATTTTATTTATTTTTCTTTCAGTGTTGATATTGTTAACAAGTCCTTATTTGATGTAATTTTTCTAAATGCATTTCAATAGATTCCAAGAGCTGTCAGATTTATAGATAAATTAGCAAGTAAGCTACATGTTTTTATACTGCATATTGTAGCACTTCTGTGGCTCATAAAAGTTAGAATTGTTGGGAAACCGGTGGAAACAAACAAGAGCACAATAAAGTGTTTCTATTTCATTTCTTAATACTATGTTACCTGCTTTCAGACAAAGTACTGTGAAATAAAGAGAAGGGTGCACCCATCAGTATCCTCATTATGTTCTTTTCTTGTTTTTGAAATCTGAATCAAGATATGAATCCTGAATGTTTGGAATCCTGAATGTATGAGAAAACGTGCTTATTTGTATCACACACATCATTATCATGTTTTTATGATAGTTTAGTGGTTCTACCAAACTATGAAATGTTCACAATATTCTGTAGTTCAGGAATTTCAGCAACTTGTACCATTCTTCATGCATAGCTAAATATTCAAATGTAGGCTACCCTGTAATACAACACCTTTTCCATCGGAGTATTGGCAGTGTTTCCAATGCTCTGCTGAACATATCCAAGCAAGTGCTTATGAAGAAGTGACCGCATGCATTTATCTTGGGAGTTGAAGATATTTATTACGTTCACAAAATGCTGAGGGCTCGATTCAATACGTAGCGCCTTAGACCTACGCTGAAGCGCGATATACATTTAATTTAATGTTCCTGCGTTCACGGAGACTGCATTCACGATAAATGCTACATGTCGTCTCAATCGGAAATTACCTTAACATTTCAATCGCACTACAGCGCTTATCTTCAGCTGCATGGATTGAATCGAGCCCTAAGACTGCCTCTCCTTTGAAAAACAAACATCAATTTGTCTTGTCCCCAATGGTTGTCAGATATCTTAACCTTAAAAGTGCCAACTGTGGAACACTGAACTTAAAAACCTGAAACCCCATACTGACTGCACATACTGTGTCGCTTCTATAAGCAATGCTCTTAGAGTCAATCACGCTTGTCTGATAATCTACACAGGACCGTGGACTGGGTAAGGAAACCAATACGCTTCCAAAACATTCAAAGCAAAAGCAGGTTGGCATTTATTGTCATGAATCTTGCCCTGAAGAAAGAACTGAGCAATTTTCCGCTATATGGGCAAGCTGCTAAGTCAAAATTGCCTATATCATAAAAATTCATGAAAACAAAATATAAGGTTAGGCATTAGGGTTAGCAGTGTGGTTAAGGTTAGGGTAAGGTTTAAAATCTGATTTTATGACTTTGTTGCTGTGCCAGCTAGTGACCACTCTGCAGAGCTGCCTCCAGGGCAAGATTCATGACAATAAATGCCAATCTGCAAAGCAAAATCTAAAGCATGGATTGCTGTTATACTTTGTCCATAGACTGCTTACAGGGAAAGGAAACCAATATGTAATTTCTAATTTGGGTGAACTTTCCCTTTAAGTGTATTTGGCTTAGAAAGTGATATTTTAATTTACCTTTTGAGGTTATGCCAATATTTCAGCAAAAGTGAAGAGGAAGTATTCAGCACATCAAAAACAAGCAGGGGACACAGTTATTGCTTTTCTTGAAAAATCACTATAATTTCACAAAACGTAAGGGTCACCTGATACATATATCTATTCGATTTGTTTGTAGGTTGAAACAGCAATTCTATTTGAAATGTGTGAGGAATGATGGGAAATAACACAGGTACTTGTTATGAAAATGTATCTTCATATCTCAGATAAGATTTCAGCATCTGAAACTGACTGGAAAGCATCCAATAGATAAGGAGTCAGGAGATTGTTAGCAATTGTGGTACCATTTGAAAAAAGCTATTTCCTTTTCTCTCAGACATGATGTAACTGTCTCCAGAGAATCTCAAGTGTTAACAGATTACAGAGCATTCTGAAAATATTCAGACCCCTTGACTTTATCCACATTTTGTTACGTTACAGCCTTATTCTAAAATGGATTAAATAAATATAAAATATCATCAATCTACACACAATACCACATAACGACAAAGTTCGTAGACATTTTTTACTTAAGTATTCAGTCCCTTTGCTATGAGACTTGAAAGTGTACATCCTGATTCCATTGATCATCCTTGAGATGTTTCTACAACTTGATTGGAGTCCACCTGTTGTAAATCCAATTGATTGGACATGATTTGGAAAGGCACACACCTGTCTACGGTGCCTCCGGAAAGTATTCAGACCCCTTGACTTTTTACACATTTTGTTATGTTACAGTCTTATTCAAAAATGGATTGAATAAATGTTTTTCCTCAGCAATCTATAGACAATACACCACCAAATCCTCTCCCCTGTAACTATTCCCCAGGTCGTTGCTGCAAATGAGAACGTGTTCTCAGTCAACTTACCTGGTAAAATAACGGTAAAATAAAAATAAAATAAATAAAAAACAGCTTTTTATAATAAAAAAATAAGTATTCAGACATTTTGCTATGAGACTCGAAATTGAGCTTCGGTGCATGCTGTTTCCATTGATCATCCTTGAGATGTTTCTACAACTGGATTGGAGTCCACTTGTGGTAAATTCCAATGATTGGACAGGGTATATTTAAGGTCCCGCAGTTGACAGTGCATGTCAGAGCAAAAACCAAGCCATGAGGTCGAAGGAATTGTCCGTAGAGCTCCGAGACAAGATTGTGTAAAGGCACAGATCTGGGGAAGGGTACCAAAAAATGTCTGCCGCATTAAAGGTCCCCAAGAACACAGTGGCCTCCATCATTCTTAAATGGAAGAAGTTTGGAACCACCAAGACTCTTCCCAGAGCTGGCCGCCGGGCCAAACTGAGCAATCGGGGGAGAAGGGCCTTGGTCAGGGAGGTGACCAAGAACCAGATTTTTTTATTTTTTATTTAACCTTTATTTAACTAGGCAAGTCAGTTAAGAACAAATTATTATTTACAATGACCGCCTACCCCGGCCAAACCCGGACGATGCTGGGCCAATTGTGCACCGCCCTATGGGACTCCCAGTCACGGCCGGATGTGATGCAGCCTGAATTCAAACCAGGGATTGCAGTGACCCCTCTTGCACTGAGATGCAGTGCCTTGGACCGCTGCACCACTCGGGAGCCCAGACGGTCACTCTGACAGAGCTCTAGAGTTCCTCTGTGGAAATCAGAGAACCTTCCAGAAAGACAACCATCTCTGCAGCACTCCACCAATCAGGCCTTTATGGTAGTGGCCAGACAAAAGCCACTCCTCAGTAAAAGGCACATGACAGCCCGCTTGGATTTTTCCAAAAGGCACCTAAAAACTCTCAGACCATGAGAAGCAAGATTCTCTGGTCTGATGAAAACAATGTTGAACTCTTTGGCCTGAATGCCAAGTGTCACGTCTGGAGGAAACCTGGCACTATCCCTAAGATGAAGCATGGTGGTGGCAGCCTCATGCTGTGGGGATGTTTTTCAGCGGCATGGACTGGGAGACTAGTCAGAATCGAGGCAAAGATGAACGAAGTAAAGTACAGGGAGATCCTTGATGAAAACCTACTCCCGAGCTCTCAGAACCTCACACTGGGGCGAAGGCTCACCTTCAAACAGGACAATGACCCTAAGCACACAGCCAAGACAACGGAGGAGTGGCTTTGGGACAAGTCTCTGAATGTCCTTGAGTGGCCCATCCAGAGCCTGGACGTGAACTCGATCAAACATCTCTGGAGAGACCTCAAAATAACTGTTCAGCAATGCTCCCCATCCAACCTGACAGAGCTTGAGAGGATCTGCAGAGAAGAATGGGAGAAACTCTCCAAATACAGGTGTGCCAAGCTTGTAGCATCATACCCAAGAAGACTCAAGGCTGTAATCACTGCCAAAGGTGCTTCAACAAAGTACTGAGTAAAGGTTCGGAATACTTATCTAAATGTGATATTTCAGTTTTTTACTTTAATACATTTGCAAAACTTTCTAAACCTGTTTTTGCGTTGTCATTATGGGTTATTGTGTGTAGATTGATGAGGGGGGAAAAACTATTTAATCAATTTTAGAATAAGGCTGTAATGTAAGAAAATGTGAAAAAAGACAAGGGGTCTGAATACTTTCCAAATGCACTGTATATATCACACTGACTTCTGCATGTGATATCATGTTCTCTATTTCAGAAATGAAAACTGAAATGCTAGCCCTTGCACGCTTCAGCAGCTATACAGATAATACTATACACAAAAGGAAAGCTAATATCCTTGAATAATTTATCTGTACTACACACCTGCCATCTCCTGTTACTATTGTGATGGAGTGAGAGGCCTCTTATAAGTGTTGAAATGAAACTCGGTGTACACTAGACAACAGTTTCTTAGGTAAAACTAAAAACACATGTACATTTGCAAATTTTTGTTAATTAAAACAATAAAGTAATGTCTACTCTGTTCAAATTCAACTCCGTATGCTCATTGAAAATGTTTAAAACAATTGTCTCGGGCTCCTCTGGTTTAAAAAAAGGAATAATGATAGATAATGCAATTTAAAATAGGTTGTATGTGGGCTGCAAAGACTTCTAGATTAGACTATGTTTAAATGTATTAATAAATCTATTAGCCTATATGGCTTATCAGACTCATGAAAAATATTCAGATTCAACTTAGAATAATATTTATATTACCCTGCGTATAGTACTTTCAGAAAGTATTCACACCTCTTGACTTGTTTCCCATTTTGTTGTGTTACAGCCTGAATTTAAAATGGATTAAATTAAGACTTTTTTGGCAGTGGCCTACACACAATAATCCATAATGTCAAAGTGGAATTATGTTTTTAGGAATTTTTATACATTTAAAATGAAAAGCTGAACTGTCTTGAGTCAATAAGTATTCAACCCCTTTGTTGTGGCAAGCCTAAATAAAGTCAGAAGTAAAAATGTGCTTAAAACCTCTTAAGGATTAACCCCTTTTTTTCCATTTTCAAACTAAATTGACACCCAAATCTAACTGCCTGTAGCTCAGGCCCTGAAGCAAGGATATGCATATTCTTGGTACCATTTCAAAGAAAACACTTTGAAGTTTATGGAAATGTGAAAGCAATGTAGTAGAATATAACACAATAGATCTGGTAAAAGATAATACAAAGAAAAAAACAACCATTCTTTTGTATTTTTTTGTACCATCATCTTTGAAATGCAAGAGAAAGGCTATAATGTATTATTCCAGCCAAAGTGCAATTTACTTTTTGGCCACTAGATGGCATCAGTGTATGTGCAAAGTTTTAGACTGATCCAATAAACCATTGCATTTCTATTCAAAATTTTGTATCAAGACTGCCCAAATGTGCCTAATTTGTTTATTACTTCTTCGGGATCGGTGTCCCTTCCATGGGACTGTTGAGGTAACGTAGGCTAATGTGATTAGCATGAGGTTGTAAGTAACAAGAACATTTCCCAGGACGTAGACATATCTGATATTGGCAGACAGCTTAAATTCTTGTTAATCTAACTGCACTGTCCAATTTACAGTAGCTATTACAGTGAAAAACCTACAGTGAATGTTCATGCGAGGCCGAGTTACAGTTTTGACTTAAATCTACTTGAAAATCTATGGCAAGACCTGAAAATGTTTGTCTAGCAATGATCAACAAACAATTTGACAGAGCTTGAAGAATTTTTTAAAGAACAAAAGGCAAATGTTGCACAATCCAGGCGTGGGACGCTTTTAGAGACATACCTACAAAGAGTCACCGCTGTAATTCCTGCCAAAGGTGCTTCTACAAAATATTGTCTCAGGTGTGAATACATGTGTAAATGAGATATTTATGTATTTAATTTTCAATAAATGTGCAAAATATGTTTTCACTTTGTCATTATGGAGTATTGTGTATAGATGGGTTACAAAAATAATTAATGTAATAAATTTTGAATTCAGGCTGTAACACAACAAAATGTGGAATAAGTCAAGGGGTATGAATACTTTCTGAAGGCACTGTAAATGTTTTCATAAGAAGGTAATTATTGGAATGTATCATTCCGGTGCTTCGACCTGCTCCTAATGGTTGCGATTAGCCAATGTTATTAGAGGCAATTTGTATCAGAAATCTGAGTCTAACATCAAGGTGTTATTTGATTGCTCAGTCAAGGGCTAATTATGTTGACTTGATAAGCATTTTGTTGTTGGAGGCTTTGAATGAATTTGAAAAATAACACTTACGAGTAGTTAACATATTTCCTCAGTGTGATACAGTTAATAGACTACCTTTTACTCCTCTGTAAATCCCCTGTCAATATCAATCTTCATCCAATTTATCTAAAACTAGAGACTCATATCTCCAGGAAGGTATGGTACTTTTGACAGCAGAAATAATAGGATGGGTAGTGTCATCAGAGATTATGCTGGAAATAACTGATAAGTATGGAACCATTGCTTTAGGGCTTTATGGAAAATAAGATAAACCAGGCCCTCTTTGAAAGCATCCAAGCATCAGCTTCACACTGCCTTTAATCTAGCCAGGCTCCAGTTTTTAAAGGAATATCAGATTTGAAAGTGCACTGTCAGGGAGAGAGCACACACCCAGCCTTAGGGTTCGCCCAAATTAATTCAGTAAGCTCAGTCTTTTTTTGCAGTAATTTACTTGCTAGTAGTAGTATATGTACAGATATTGCAGCATTTAACAAAGAAATCTAAATAAATAGTTTGGTCTAAGATGTTCCTATATGGCCAATTCAGATTTCTATTCATTGTGTTTACTGCTTTTAACCTTATGCTAAATTAATCATTGATAAAGTGAAACTTCACACATGAAATAATTAGTCAGCACATGCCTTTCTTCCACCATACCATATCCAGGGAAATTAATGAGGTTTTACTGGCAAAAATTTCAAAAGGTAATTCAAATTATGTGGCCTATGTCTCTAAGCACTAAATGTCTTATTAATGAACTACTATTACATGTCGACAGCTAGTTGTGTGAGGAGAAGCACTGTGTGTGCACTACTGTACACTGTCAAACTTGTTTTAAAATCTCTTAAGCACTTACAACCCTCACATTATCCATTGTCAAATAGTAAAGAGCTGGTGGTGCAGAGCTGAGTCACTTCTTTTGAATTGTGAGTCTCAAAGTGGGGATATGCCAACTAGGCTGCACAATGGCTGTACATCATAGGCCGGTCTGATCATCATTCATTTGAATTCACAAGGTTATTTTAATGGGAAAAAACTAATTGGAATATATAAGTTGTATTAAGGCTGCAATGGGCTAAAACAAACGTTTTGTCTCGTCAAATCCTTCCCCACTAGGGAAGATATGGTTATTTTCTCCCAGCCAGCCTCTCCGTCATCCCCCACAAAAGTTAAGAGATGGAAGCCAACGAGTTTCCCCTGGACATGGTGGAGAGAGCATTAATCAGCTGTAGACAGAGCGTGACTAAGGCTCAGAGAGGAAAAGTTATGAAAAGTGGAAAAAGAGAGAAAACACCAAAAGTTCCTCTCCACTCTTCAGAGATGTAGCTATTATTTAATAGGATGTGGGTGATCAAGTACAGAGTACACAGGATCTCCGGTGCACTTCCAAATGAGATCTCCACTGGCAAAGCTCAAAGCTCAAATGGATGGTAGAATTACTAGGTCGTGTCCATATAAAACTCTTAAGAGAAGAAGAAAAGCTAACAGATGATGTGATGATATTCAGAAGATTACATACAGTATAGCTAGCTATACTGTCTCACTTAAAAAGCTTTTCGAAAATAGCAAATTCCACTGTGTGATTTGATGTTTGCACTTCATAGATTTGCTTATAGCTAATTTGATTGGAAGTGCTTCAGTCAAGATCAGGTCTAAATGAATCTGAAAATCCCTTCCACTTTCTATGATGCAAAAAACACAACTGTTCTAAAGTAAATTAGTCAATCTCGATGCATTTGCTGCCTTATGCAAAGGTATCTATCCATGAGTCTATTAGGTTATTATTACCAAAGGGGCGTCTTGGCCTGTGATGTATGAGTGTCTCGATCTTGTTGGGATGAATCCCTCCACTCTAGTTAAAGAAGATGGATGTTGATGGATGTTGCAAAAGGAGCCAGGCCCTGCTCATTAATACAAGACACTGCAACCAGAGTGAAGCCCCAATGACAAGCAGAGAGAGCGAGTTAGCCAACCGTCAAATGAGCGCTGTGCAAAGGCAGGTCACAGGGACCGCCAGTAAACCCAAGTGGCAGGTAGAAAGAAGGGGAATCGCTGAGCGCACCATATGTTAGAGCAGGATTAAACCGTATTGCTCATTAAGATATAAAAGAGTGAGCAAATCAAAGAGCCTTCACACCGCAGACAGGAGAAAATAAGAAGAGTACCCACACAAGTCACATGACTTTCTGTTCCAGGAACTTTTGTTTCTGGTGATAATGAGCACGCCTGTCTCCTCTCCACATCTCGGTCCTAATTTTTTTTTTTCACCAAACAAAGACTCTTCTGATCATAGATCAGAGGAAGCTGGGGGAAGAAATCAATGGCTCCATTCTTGTGGAAGATAAACAGCTTTTAGGCTTTAATTATGTCCCCCTTGTAGCTTTATTATTTGCTTACAACTCAATGCAGAGGTGAGAGCTCCCCTGCAAATACTTACGATAGATGAAATGCTTTTCATTTAAAAAAAATACATTAAATAGTACAGTATATTAGGGATAACTCAGGTCAGTACACTCATGTTTTAACAACATTGCCCACAGATATGCACAGATCATGTACTGTAGGCTACTACACAAAAACAAAACACTGAGCATCACACTTCTCTTTAGGAAATAAGGAAATCAAATTATTGTATAATATCTGAACCACTTACAACGATAGCGATTACAGTAAATGCAAGTGTTCACAGTTAAAGTGCTATGAATGTAAAGGACTGTCCCCAGGAAGAAAAAACGCAATGGCTGACACGTGGGTAAACATAACAGGAAACTATCCAATCTACTGTCTAGCAGGCAGGTTGAAAACACTTCCTCAATGCAGAATCTCTCCACTATCAAGACAACCTCTCTATCGACTATAAATCAATACACCTGCAATTAGGAGTCTGAGATGGTGCTTAATGCCTTAAACAGAAACATTGTCAAAATATAAAAACCGAAGGCAAATGTTCTCATTCTCTGTTATAATCATAATTGTATTTTTGGCTTAAACTTAAGGGTTGTTGAGCACCCTCCTGGAACAGCTACTACAGACATTTTATTGTTGTGGTGTGTAAGTGATAATATATCAAACACTGCAATCATAGACTTGATTTGGACCCTACGGGAGTTCATTTGTGATTTCTGAGGCTCTTGTTCTTTCCTTCCTGGGCTGAAGCCTCTCTGATGCACATGCCAAAATCTACTCTTCAAATCCGTCCAACAATCCGACGTACCGACTGAGTGTCCAGAAGCTGTCACTGATTGCAACGCAGACAGTGTAGTGATTGGAAGAAATTATACCTTTTTGAGGATGATCAAGATAACTATTAATTCACTCTGAATGTATGTTGGCTATACCAGCCTGGCCTCAGAGCCATACGAAACATACTATGTGTATTTCTGAGAACCTCCAAGATGTATGATAGCTACTAATGGTGTAGTTACTTAAGAAAAAAACAAAAGTAGGGAGATTGGTCGGGGAGGATGGGTGGGCGTAATCCGCGACCATCTAACAATCCAAAGGTTGTGTGTTAGAGTCTCGTCAGGGACAAGTGTAACATTTTATTTAACCCTTAATCTAAACTTAACCCAATTCACCTAATCAGCTAAGTCAATTCCCCTAATCTTTGTCGTTTTTGTTCCCTTAACTTTCCACGTAAATTATCTTAACCTTTGTCGTTAGGTCACCTAACCACCAAAGTAAATTCTCTCCGTAATTCTCCTTCGTTGTTAAATCCTTCAAGACATATGATACGTTACATCATCCAATTCGTTATGCTTTTGTATGACCGGGTAAGACGCATGATACTATACGTCCTCTAATATGTATGATATTGTATAACTGCTATTCCGTTCATAATGTATGTAACAAAACATATCCTACAAATGGAGTGTCACAGATTTACATACAGAACAATATGAATTTCCGTGAGACCAGTAGTCAAAATTGAATTAGTTTGAGTACTACCGTTTGGGACCAGGAAATCATACATAATATGGCTATCATGACTACTTATGCATTCATCAATGCTAGCAACGTCCCATCTTCATTGTTGGTCACAATATTTTCTTCCTTATGCAAGGGAAAATGGAGGATGACTTTGCCATCTTAGAACAGACAGATCTTTGGTTTGTATGGCAGCTAGCTATCTTTGAAGCATCCTGCAGATCAGAAATGGCTTCCTATTGAATAATATACTGTATTTGTGCAATGATGAATGCAATTCACTGTGACTTGGGGTAGATATCCAACTGAGATATCTATGGTTCTGTATGGAACGAAAGCATGAATTAACATATCAAACCAAATTTGAATACATTTTGTTGCTATTTACATAGTAAATACACTTTTTGTGGTGTGAAAAAGATTCAAGCAAAGAGGAAGAGACTCTGGGGTTTGAGTTGATTGCAATCCATGCTGAAATTGCAACACACAATAAAGACTAATGACTGCCTAGGCCATCTCCAGGATCTTATGTACAGTTGAGGGACATCTCTAAATTTCCCTCTTTAGTCTACAGTGCCTACCTTACGTCAACCCTGATTCTCTATTCTCTCATTTCTATTAGCTACTGAAATCTGCTCACACCATCAGCATATAATAAGAAGCAAAATGGAAAGAGCTTGTCAACAAAGAGAGCAGTTTGAGTCACTCAGGAAATGAGAATACTGTGCACTTCACTGCTTAAAACTCTCATCTTTGAGACGGGTGTATCCTCTTAAGTGACACAGCTCCCTCTGTGCAAATAAATGTTACCATAAAGCTGCCTCTCCATAGCGATAAGTACTGTTGCTCTTCCTCTCAGTTCTCCCCTTAATTTGTATATGAAAATGCGACATCAGAGTCTGGCAATAGAACTGCTGTGGGGTAGGAATGATATGGAGGATCGGAGGGACATGAATAGAACATTTGCCTACAGTATGATAATTGTCACATAACTAATGTAGTTTTATTTGTCACCGGACAGAGTAGTTTGAAAGAGATAGTTCTCACAAATGACTAAATGACTAATTTGTTTCCTTATATGTGTGACCTGTCACATCTACACTACCAGTCAAATGTTTTAGAACCCCTACTCATTCAAGGCTTTTTCTTTATTTCTACTATTTTCTACCTTGTAGAATAGTAGTGAGGACATCAAAACTATAAAATAACACGGAACCATGTAGTAACCAAAAAAGTGTTAAACAAATCAAAATATATTATATATTTGAGATTCTTCAAATAGCCACCCTTTGCCTGGATGACAGCTTTGCACACTCTTGGCATTTTCTCAACCAGCTTCATGAGGTAGTCACCTGGAATGCATTTCAATTAACAGGTGTGCCATCTTAAAAGTTAATTTGTGGAATTTCTTTCCTTCTTAATGCGTTTGAGCCAATCAGTTGTGTTGTGACTAGGTAGGGGGGTATACAGAAGATAGCCCTATTTGGTAAAAGAGTAAGTCCATATTATGGTGAGAACAGCTCAAATAAGCAAAGAGAAACAACAGTCCATCATTACTTTAAGACATGAAGGTCAGTCAATACGGAACAATTCAAGAACTTTGAAAGTTTCTTCAAGTGCAGTCGCAAAAACCATCAAGAGCTATGATGAAACTGGCTCTCATGAGGACCGCCACAGGAATGGAAGACCCAGAGTTACCTCTGCTGCAGAGGATAAGTTCATTAGAGTTACCAGCCATCAGAAATTGCAGCCGAAAATGAATGCTTCACAAAGTTCAAGTAACAGACACATCTCAACATCAACTGTTCAGAGGAGACTGTGTGAATCAGGCCTTCACGGTCAAATTTCCACAAAGAAACCATTATTAAAGGACATTAATAAGAAGAAGAGACTTGTTTGGGCCAAGAAACACAAGCAATGGATATTAGACCGGTGTAAATTTGTCCTTTTGTCTGGAGTCCAAATTGGAGATTTTTGGTTCCAACTGCCGTGTCTTTGTGAGAAGCGGTGTGGGTGAACGGATGATCTCTGCATGTGTATTTCCCACTGTAAAGCATGGAGGAGACGGTGTTATGGTGTGGGGGTGCTTTGCTGGTGACACTGTCTGTGATTTATTTAGAATTCAAGGTACACTTAAACAGAATGGCTACCACAGCATTCTGTAGCGGTACGCCTTCCCATCTGGTTTTGGCTTAGTGGGACAATCATTTGTTTTTCAACAGGACAATGACCCAACACACCTCCAGGCTGTGTAAGGGCTATTTTACCAAGAAGGAGAGTGATGGAGTGTTGCATCAGATGACCTGGCCTCCACAATCCCCCGACCTCAACAAAATTGAGATGGTTTGGGATGAGTCGGACCACAGAGATTTGGAAAAGCAGCTAACAAGTGTTCAGCATATGTGGGAACTCCTTCAAGACTGTTGGAAAAGCATTCCAGGTGAAGCTGGTTGAGAGAATGCCAAGAGTGTGCAAAGCTGTCATCAAGCCAAAGGGTGGCTATTTGAAGAATCTCAAATATACAATTATTTGTATTTGTTGAACACTTTTTTGGTTACTTCATGAATCCATATGTGTTATTTCATAGTTTCGATGTCTTCACTATTATTCTACATTGTAGAAAATAGTCAAAATGAAGAAAAGCCCTTGAATGAGTAGGTGTTCTAAAACTTTTGACCAGTAGTGTAGACAAATTTAAGCCTGATGCACCTCCTTATCAGAGTGCAGGGTTTGCCTTGTAAAATACCAGTGTTTCTCTGTGGCCATCTGCTGCAGCAGATTATTTTTACCTGTGAAGGTTTACTGACATAAAGCACTCTAATTTCACCTAGTATACACTGTGCAAGAAAATGTGATGAATACAAAGGATGAAACAGCTCTTTGTGATTTCCCTCACATCTTCGTAGGATACTGTATTGTAGAATGTCATGCTTCCTTTCTTTCCCTGAATAAGAAGGTAGATACTCACATATTGTCTGTGGTTAAAAGGAACAAGAGTTTCCCCTCTTTAGGGAGACAACATACAGGAATCAAATAGATGCCTGTTTATACTTGGCAACCAGTTCCAACACCTACATAATAACAGTTTTTCCCCACTGCTCATTTATATTATTTTGTGTTTGCTATTTTAGTCAGTTACCTTAGAGACAGACACAACTCACTTCTGGTGGCCAGTCATTTTGGGGTCATTCAGAGTTCAAAATACAAGGATGTGGCTCTTAGGGCAAATCTGCTCTGTCTGGGGAATAACAAGCTAAGTGCTTCAAAGTGTTGATGGAGCAATCATTACTTCTTGGCTATTAAATATTTGTCATAGCTAACCTCTACCACTGAATGTTTGGGCCAGCTGCTCTACCCCATCATCACCTACCACTGTGCTCCTGGGCACTTGTGAGAACAGATCCGACCCATGTAGATATTAATGCACTGTCAGACTACTTCACAGTGGCTGCACTCAGGACAGAGGATCATCAGTCTTACACCAGGGTTTGCAAATTCTTCAATGACCTCCTTCGGCTTGTGGCATTTCAAGAGTTTTCCCCAGTAGCTAATCTAACTTGTTCAGTCAACCCTACCATCTCTGCATAATTCACTAACTTTTTCAAACGCAACGGCGACTGTTACGTTTACAGATATGAATATAAACAAAATTGTAATAATATGGGTTTACTTCAAGGCAACTTACTACATGAGACATACTGTATCATGTATATTATTATAAACTGTTCAATCCCTGAATGCTGATTGGCTGAAAGCCATGGTATATCAGACCGTATACCACGGATATGACCACAAAATTGCTTGTTTACTGTTCTAATTCATTGTTAACTAGTTTATAATTGCATCAAGGCACCTTGGGGGTTAGTGATATATGGTCAATATACCATGGCTAAGGGTTGCATCCAGACAATCCGCGTTATGAAAATTATGTCATGGCTTTAGAAGCTTCTGATAGGCTAATTGACATCATTTGAGTCAATTGGAGGTGTACCTGTTGATGTATTTCAAGGCCTACCTTCAAACTCAGTCGCTCTTTGCTTGACATCATGGGAAAATCCAAATAAATCAGTCAAGACCTCAGAAAAAAATTGTAGACCTCCACAACTCTGGTTCATCCTTGGGAGCAATTTCCAAATGCCTGAAGGTACCACGTTCATCTGTACAAACAATAGTACGCAAGTATAAACACCACGGGACCACGCAGCCGTCATACCGCTCTGGAAGGAGATGTGTTCTGTCTCCTAGAGATGAACGTGCTTTGGTGCGAAAAGTGCAAATCAATCCCAGAACAACAGCAAAGGACCTTGTGAATATGCTGGAGAAAACAGGTACAAAAGTATCTATATCCACAGTAAAATGAGTCCTTTGTCGACATAACCTGAAAGGCCACTCAGCAAGGAAGAAGCCACTGCTCCAAAACTGCCATAAAAAAGCCAGACTACGGTTTGCAACTGCACATGGGGATAAAGATCGTACTTTTTGGAGAAATGTCCTCTGGTCTGATGAAACAAAAATAGAACTGTTTGGCCATAATGACCATCGTTATGTTTGGAGGAAAAAGGGGGAGGCTTGCAAGCCGAAGAAAACCATCCCAACCGTGAAGCACAGGGGTGGCAGCATCATGTTGCGGGGGTGCTTTTCTGCAGGAGGGACTGGTGCACTTCACAAAATAGATGGCATCATGAGGCAGGAAAATTATGTGGATATATTGAAGCAACATCTCAAGACATCAGTCAGGAAGTTAAAGCTTGGTTGCAAATGGGTTTTCCAAACGGACAATGACCTCAAGCATACTTCCAAAGTTGTGGAAAAATGGCTTAAGGACAACAAAGTCAAGGTTTTGGAGTGGCCATCGCAAAGCCCTGACCTCAATCCTATAGAAAATGTGTGGGCAGAACTGAAAAAGCGTGGGCGAGCAAGAAGGCCTACAAACCTGACTCAGTTACACCAGCCCTGTCAGGAGGATTGGGCCAAAATTCTCCAAACTTATTGTTGAAAGCTTGTCGAAGGCTACCCGAAACGTTTGACCCAAGTTAAACAATTTCAAGGCAATGCTACCAAATACTAATTGAGTGTATGTAAACTTCTGACCCACTGGGAATGTGATGAAAGAAATAAAGGCTGAAATAAATAATTCTCTCTACTATTATTGACATTTCACATTCTTAAAATAAAGTGGTGATCCTAACTGACCTAAGAAAGGGAATTTTACTAGGATTACATGTCAGAAATTGTGGAAAAACTGAGTTTAAATTTATTTTGCTAAGGTGTATGTAAACTTCCGACTTCAACTGTATCACTAACCCCCAAGGTGCCTTGATGCAATTATAAACTGGTTAACAATGTAATTAGAACAGTAAACAAGTAATTTTGTGTCATATCCATGGTATACGGTCTGATATACCACGGCTTTCAGCCAATCAGCATTCAGGGATCGAACAGTTTATAATAATACACATTATATGTCTCATGTGGTAAGTTGCCTTGAAGTAAACCCATATTATCACAATTTTGTTTATATTCCTATCATCTGTAAACATACAGTCGCCACTGCGTTTGAAAAAGTTTGTGAATTATGCAGATTTGGTAGGGTTGACTGAACAAGTTAGATATACCCCCCGTGCCTTATTGCTTAATTATATACCGAATAGTTTGGGCCCCGGATGCTGATTGGCTGAAACAGCATTTTACCCGTGTGTATAGCAGACATTATACCACAGGTATGATGTAAAAGTACTTGTTTACTATTCTATTTATGTTGGTAACCAGTTTATACTATAATAGCAATAAGGCACCTTGGGGTTTTGTGTTATATGGCCAATATACCACGGCTAAGGGCTGTTTTAGCACGAAGCAACTTGGAGTGCCTGGATACAGCCCTAAGCCGTGATATATGGCCATATACAAGGTGTCTTATTGCTATTATAAACTGGTTACTGACCTAATTAGAGCAGTAAAAATAAATGTTTTGTCATATCCGTGGTATATGGTCACCACAGCTGTGAGCCAATCAGCATTCAAGGCTCAAATCACCCAGTTTATAATAGCCATCGTGCCTAAACTATCCGGTATATAATTAAGCAATAAGGCACGGGGGTGCGATATATGACAAATATACCACTGCTAAGGGCTTTTCTTAGGTACAACGTAGCACGGATTGCCTGGATACAACCTTTAGTCATGGTATATTGACAAAACATGTATTTTTACTGCTCTAATTACGTTGGTAACCAGTTTATAATAGCGATAAGGCATCTCAGGGGTTTGTGATATATGACCAATATACCACGGCTAAGGGCTGCGTCCTAGCACTCCGCTTTGCGTCGTGCTTATGAACAGCCCTTAGCCGTGGTATATTGGCCATAAACCACACCCCCTCTGGCCTTATTGCTTAAATATACCACACCCCCTCGGGCCTTATTGCTTAAGAATATGTTGCTGACTACAATACTCCTATCCTTTCCCTCAATATACCATTCTACCATTCTGCTCTGTCACTGTAAACACATAACTCTGCACTTAGTGAACTTTTATATAGCCTTTGACTCCCCCCGTTTTTGTTGTCAGATTATGGTGCAATGGTACATTGTGGATTTATTAAGATGTTCTTAACATCCATATACATTGGAACAAATGAAAAGAGGCCCTTGCAAGGATTCTTAGCCACAGGCCTAATTGGACAGCTGACATATGCTCAACACTAAGGCAAATGAAGAGTAGTTGGATAAATTGTCAGGAGGCATTAGACTATCTGCCTCACTAACAGCCCTCCTTGATACATGTAACAACATCATCGACATAAAAGTGCAGGAAAATCAAACACAACAAAACAACAACAAATAATTGCATTGTTTTGTTGTGTTTTGTTTTCCTGCACTTTTATGTCAGAATCCAGAAATGTTGCAGTCAACAAAAAAAAAGAAAATGTGTTATATTTTTCATTGAAAAACAGAGACAGGAACTACATCAACTACTGTCAACAACTGTGTGTCATACTTTAAGACCAGGGCTACATTTATGTAGGATTTGGTGTAGAGAGAAAGGGCTTGATGAGATAAGGCTTCGTTCACTGTTGGTGGGCAGATGTGGTGTGTACAGAAAGCTTTTCTTCCACAGTAATTGCCTTGAAACAAGCCTGCCACTATCTGGGGAATATCACAGATCCACTGTTGTGAGGAGCTGCACTCACAACATGGCCAGCAGCTGTACTGTACAGCCGTGCATATACTTTTCTTTGAAAGCTAAATACGACGGGGCCTGTTCGGTACTTGGAAAATCAATGTTCCACAACAATGTCCTGCAAAGGGTGCTGTCTAGTCACTTTTGAGATCCCGTGGCATTTATTGAGGGAGAATGGATTGGTACAATTTCTCATTCCTCACTTCTCTAATGAGATTCCCTATGAGCGTTCTGGCATAAAATGGTGGGCTTGTATCAAACACATTTAAAACGGAAATATCCTCTCATGACAAAAGGCTATGTTTAGGCTCTTTGTGGAAAATTTAAAGTTTACATTTAGCAAAGGATTATCCATTGTGAATGTCTTGTTACAATAGCAGCATTATGCAGGAAAGTTGGCGACAGAAAGTCCTTATCGAAGAACACAAATCATTACTATTCCATCAGCCAGGTAAAGAAGCTTCATTTAAAGAATATCCCACAGCAGACTAAGTATAGGGGCAATGTGAAAATTATATACTTCCACTCTGATAATTGGATCTCAAAGGTTGAACGTAAATAATATTCAAATGAGGGGTATGGCCTTCATACTGTATGGGGTTGAAATAATTCAAAGTAGCTTATATATGTGTGTTGGCTTGCAATTAAGTGAATAGAGTCATCCATTGATCCACTGGGGATTTATACATACCTTAGCTCAACTTTACATCTAACCTTTCTAATGATTGTCAAGGCAAAATGCTAATTTCATATTTTCACACAGGTGAGAGAGAGGTGGTACGTTCTGAAGGCATGACTATCACGTCTGTAGAAAAGCCCTAGAATGTGTCTGTACTGATTATTTTACGTTTAGGGAGTAATATTTCCACTTCTTAGATGTGTTTTTCAAATTTCTTTTATATATTGACTGGTAATTTCTCACATTGTCCTCATTTTATGCATTTGCTTTTAGCATTGTTGTTATAGTCTACCTAGGCACTTCTAGCTGTTAGCTGTAGAGATACAGGAGCCAGAGCAAAGAACACAGTTTTAGGTATAATATATTTTTATTGACTCATTGAATGAGTAGCAAAGGTATAGCTAGCAGTGGGTGACATTCACTTTTAATCAGAACCAAAAATGACAGCAGCATTCACTCAATTTCACAGTTGAAATCAATAGGTGTGCTCTTGTGGAGAGCTAGGCATGAATTAGATGAATATGAAATGCAAACTATGATTTTGAGTAAACCTTTCATCTATGAGGCAGGGGACAAAAATGTCATCAAAAACAACATGAGCGAAAGCTAAAAGCAAAGGGATACAAGAATGAATCCACAGAAGGATGACATGTAAACCAACCTTAAATAGTATTTTCATTTGCAAATCATTAGTAATCCCCACATACTGGGCCTTATTCAAGCCATTTGGCAGTCGCAATTCTCTCTGGAGCACTCCATGTGCATACTAAGGCAGGCATATCAACTAGCTAGCCCGAAATCCCTTTCACTTTGAGCTCAACAGTTAGACAGTTAATGGAACATAAACACTCTGTATGACACTTGCAAATGAAACCCTATTTTGCCCCCAGTCACCTTCAAGTACACTCCTATCTAGAATCTAAAAGAGTTCTTCAGCTGTCCACATAGGATAACCCTTTGAAGAACCCTTTTGGTTCCATGTAGAACCCTTTCCCCAGAGGGTTCTATATGGAACCCAAAAGAGTTCTACCTAGAACCAAAAAGGGTTCTACCTGGAACTAAAAAAGGTTATTCTATTGGGACAGATGAGGATCCCTTTTGTCTAAGAGTGTAGTCTATTTAAAGATAAGTTATCATTCCCATTCCAGTCCCTCTGCTTTAATCAGGAAGCAAATCTGTGTTGTACGTTGTCCATATTAGGACAGCATCATACATCATTGTGTCACGGCCGTCGTTGGAAGGAGACCAAGGTGCAGCCTGGTGAACGTACATTTTGGTTTATTATTGTAAATGTCGCAAACAAAACAAGAAACAAAGAAACGACCGTGACGCTTAACAGGGCTATGGTGCCACTAACAAAGATAACTACCCACAAACACCAAAGGAAAAAAGGCTGCCTAAGTATGATTCCCAATCAGAGACAACGATAGACAGCTGTCCCTGATTGAGAACCATACCCGGCCAAAACATAGAAATACAAAACATAGAAATAAAGAAACTAGAATGCCCACCCTAGTCACACCCTGGCCTAACCAAAATAGAGAATAAAAGCCTCTCTATGGTCAGGGCATGACACATTGGATGTTGACTCAACACATACAGATTCCATGATATCAACAGGTTCATAGCCTATTGTCTGCAAGTAATGGCCCTTATTATATGTCAGACATAAAAAATCAGTGTGTGAATTTGGCACCATCACTGTACCCATTATTGTACTTACCATCTGAATGGCCCATTTCTCCATTGACATAATATTCGTATTTGTTCCACAAAGCGAAAGAAGCAGCATTTTCCTAGGTCCTGTCTGGGCATCTAATTGATTGCTGTTGTGGGAGGGATGACAGATAGTACTGGAGCTGTCAGCTTCTCTGATGTCTTGCCCCTATTTGTGATGTGAGGGCTGATCTTTGACTATTTGTCATCAGGGACAGCTGTTTGTCCATATCTTTCAGGCCTCATTAATCAATGTGCAACAGTGTAGAAGATAGTTATTTGTTTTGGAGGCTAGTTTTAGCATATTCAAATACTGCAGATCACCCAAATCCATGTTTTATGGGATTGAAACTATTGATTATTTGTAAAGATTTTCTTCTTCTTCTGATGAGGAATATGAAGGATCAGACCAAAATGCAGCGTGGTAAGTGTCCATGTTACTTTAATATAACAGAACACGAAAAAATACAAGAATGACAAAGAAAACCGAAACAGTCCTGAATGGTGAAACAAACACAAAACAGGAAACAACGACCCACAAACACAGGTGGGAACAGGCTACCTAAGTATGGTTCTCAATCAGAGACAACGATTGACAGCTGCCTCTGATTGGGAACCATACTAGGCCAAACACAGAAATACAACACATAGAACAAAACATAGAATATAGAGCATAGAATGCCCACCCCAACTCACGCCCTGACCAAACCAAAATAAAGACATAAAAAAGGAACTAAGGTCAGAACGTGACATTATTATAATTTTCCAATGAGCTATAATGATACCTATAAACACCTCCCCCTTCCAATATACAGTAATCAACAGTGGCGTCGTAAAAGTTCTTAAAGAATGAATGTGCATCATTCATTAAAAGTACAATTGAACAGGTAAAGAGGTATGCTTAGATACCCTATGCAGAAAAATATACATATTTTAAAATAGACATAGAATCAGGCATAATGATTATGACTCTAGATTGCAGAAAAATATGTTTCAGGGATTTGAAAACATTTCAAATTCCGCAGCCCCCTCGGGGCCAACAAAATGGCGCCGACAGACACGGTCGTCTTGTTTCTAGCTCCTAGCCAACTTTGCAGTATTTTTATCCCGGGTGCCACACCAAAACGTTGACGCCCGAGAAGTGGGGTCCAATTCAGGCTCAGACAGCGAACAAACCATCCACCGCTTCCAAGTATATTACTCGCTAACATTCAGTCCCTGGACAACAAAGTAGACGAGCTCAGGGCAAGGATCTCCTTTCAGAGAGACTCAAGAGACTGTAACATACTCTGTTTTACGGAATCATGGTTCTCTCCGGATATATTGTCCCCGTCCATAAAGCCAGTGGAAAGAACGCGGACATGAAGAAAGAACTCTCTGGGGAAAAAAGAGGTGGAGAAGTATGTCTCATGATTAACAACTCATGGTGTGATTGTGGTAACGAACAGGAACTCAAGTTCTTTTCTTCTCCCAATCTGGAATACCTCACCATCAAATGGCGACTGTATTACCTCCAGAGGGAATTTTCTTTGGGTATTGTCACTGCCGTGTATATTCCCCCCAAGCCTACATTGCGACGGCTCTCAAAGAACTCCACTGGAAACCGCATTTCCTGACGCATACCCATTCATTGTAGCTGGGAACTTTAATGTAGGAAATCTGAAGAAAACGCTCCCGAAATTCTATCAACACGTCCCCTGTGCTGCACGCGGAGAGAACATGCTTAACCATTGTTACTTTCCTTTCCAAGATAGCTACAAGGCCCTCCCCCGCCCTCCCTTTGGGAAATCAGACCACGCCTCCATCCTGCTCCTCAATGCCTATAGACAGAAACTTAAGCAGGAAGCATTCGTGGTAAGGAATGTTCAATGTTGATCTGACCAATCGGAATCTATGCTGCAAGACTGTTTTTATCACGTGGACTGGGACATTTTCCGGGTTGCCTCTGAGAATAGTGTATACGTACGTATACACTGATTCGGTGAGATGGATTCATCAGGAAGTGCATAGAGGATTTTGTTCCTACTGTGATGATTAGAACTTATACAAATCAAAAACCATGGATAGATGTCAGCATTTGCGCAAAACTTAAAACATGAACCACCGCATTTAACCACTGCAAGGTGACTGGGAATATAGATGTGTTTAAAACTTCTGAAAGTGCAGGGCGCCAAATTCAAACAACAGAAATCTCATAATTAAAATTCCTCAAACATACAAGTATTATACACCATTTTAAAGATAAACTTGTTGTTAATCCCACCACAGTGTCCGATTTCAAAAAGGCTTTACGACGAAAGCATACCATGCGATTATGTTAGGTCAGCACCTAGTCACTGAAAAACAAAGCCATTTTTCCAGCCAAAGAGAGGAGTCACAAAAAGGGGAAATAGAGATCAAATGAATCACTAACCTTTGATGATCTTCATCAGATGACACTCATAGGACTTCATGTTACACAATACATGTATGTTTTGTTCGATAAAGTTCATATTTATATCCAAAAATCTCAGTTTACAATGACGCATTATGTTCAGTAATGTTTTGCCTCCAAAATATCCGGTGATTTTGCAGAGAGCCACATCAATTTACAGAAATACTCATCATAAATGTTGATGAAAATACAAGTGTTATACAGGGAATAAAAGATAAACTTCTCCTTAATGCAACCGCTGTGTCAGATTTCAAAAAGCTTTACGTAAAAAGCACACCATGCAATAATCTGAGTACAGCGCTCAGGCACCAAAACAAGCCATACAGATACCCGCCATGTTGTGGAGTCAACAGAAGTTAGAAATAGCATTATAAATATTCACTTACCTTTGATGATCTTCATCAGAATGCACTCCCAGGAATCCCAGTTCCACAATAAATGTTTGTTTTGTTCGATAAAGTCCATAATTTATGTCCAAATACCTCCTTTTTGTTTCGCACGTTTAGTTCACAAATCCAATTTCAAGAGGCGCAAACACTTAGTCCAGACAAAAAGTCAAAAAAGTTATATTACAGTTCGTAGAAACATGTCAAACGATGTATAGAATCAATCTTTAGGATGTTTTTAACATAAATCTTATCAATAATATTCCAACCAGACATTTCCTTTGTCTTTAGAAAGGAAAAGCAACGCAGCTAACTCTCACGGGCACATGCCTGACGGAGCTCATGGAATTCTGCCAGACACCTGACTCAAACAGCTCTTATTCTCTCCCCCTTCGCAGTAGAAGCCTGAAACAAGGTTCTAAAGACTGTTGACATCTAGTGGAAGCCTTAGGAAGTGCAATCGGACCAAATTTTACACTGTATCTTGGATAGGCAAAGACTTGAAAACCTACAAACCTCAGATTTCCCACTTCCTGGATTTTTTCTCAGGATTTTGCCTGCCATATGAGTTATGTTATACTCACAGACATCATTCAAACGGTTTTAGAAACTTCAGAGTGTTTTCTATCCAAATCTATTAATAATATGCATATCTTAGCTTCTGGGCCTGAGTAGCAGGCAGTTTACTCTGGGCACCTTATTCATCCAAGCTACTCAATACTGCCCAACAGCCATAAGAAGTTAAACAGACCAGCTATGACCGTAAGGCAATCAAAGAGGCAAAATGACAGTGCAGAGACAAAGTGGAGTCGCAATTCAACGGCTCAGACACAAGACGCATGTGGCAGCTGACTCCAGACAATCACGGATTATAAAGGGAAAGCCAGCCCCATTGCAGAAACCGACGCCTCACTCCTGGACAAGCTAAACACCTTCTTCCCCTGCTTCGAGGAAAACAACAGAGAGCCACCGATTGGGTGCTCACAATCTCCATGGCTGACGTGAGACATTCAAGCAGACAACCAGGCAGCATTCCAAGCCACGTCCTCAGAGCAGAGGATATATTGACACAGGTGTTGTTAGGCCCGAGACGAAGTTGAGGGCCGGGAAACCATGCCAATATATCCTCCAAACACTCGCTTCGAGGGCATTATCACTTCTATACAACGGTTGACCAACATATTCAAATAATGATTTACATATTTTCAATAAAAACTTTATTTTGATGAATTTATTCATACTATTTCATCCTTCCACAGGATATAGTCCCGAACACAAATCTAGAGTTGCTGCCCAAGCCGGCTGACCATTCGTTCTATCGGTTCGGTTGCCACAGACGCACACCAGTCATTAGGTATTTTTGTTCTGTATCTATGGACGCGACCCAGTCATTCGTTCTAAATGTTCCATTGCCGTACTTGCTGGATCTGAAAATATTCAGGGATGATGCTAACAAAATACAAACTAACATATATCGGAAACCAACAGAGAGGATTACTGTCCTCCACTTCAACAGTAATCATCCGCAACATTACAAAACCAACATACCTACAGGACAGTTTTTACACCGGAGCTGCTCTACACTCAAAGAGTTTGATGCTCAGGCAAAAGACATAACACATAGGTTTGCTACCTAGAGGATATTCTGGTCCAATTATATAGTGTGCCCACGTCTGGGCTCGGGACATGCCCAGACCGTCACTTCTAACTCAGAAGCCCTAAAAGGACAGCACGCCAAGGCTGTGCTTTGGTAACAGACATCAATCATTGCTTGAACAATATTAAAAGTGCAATCTTAAAACACTGGCCTTTTCTACAAACAAATTCTCCAGTCTCTGGCGGATAATCCCCTTCTTTTCTCATACAGACAGGCACGCACGATCAGGGACACACTGGTTCATTCTTTCCAAAAGTCTGACCATTCAAACTGGTTACAAGGGACGTCTAGGTGTGGAAGAAGTGCTCAATGTAACAACACGGTAAACTGTAAATACTTTACACACCATCCTACAGGCCGAAAGCTCTACCAGAGTCATTTCATCAATTGTAACTCTGCCAATGTTGTGTATATGCTTATGTGACCGTGTGGTAAAGCCTATGTGGGCCAAACAAAAATATGTTTAAAAATAAAAGTATCTGAACATAAAATAGCGATCCGCACTGGCAATATTGAATATGCTATGGCAAAACACTATTTAGAAGTCAAACACAGCCCAGTGTCTTCTTTGCGCTTTGTGAGCCTGGAACAGATCCCATCTATTAGAGGCGGTAACCTCCCTAAAATGCTCTCACAATGAGAGATGTTCTGGATTTCTAGGTTAAAAACCATCCTCGAGGTCTAAAGTATTATTTCTCATTCAGAGCTTTTTTCTAGATGATATGCTGCGCTGTATTTTGAATGCTTATGTACAGTATATGTATATTTTCCTACATTCAATTACAATCTTTCTATCCAGATGGCATTTTTTTATACCCCCAAACATCTATTTTTGTAGGCGTTACTGTGCAATAGGAAGTAACTAAATGCACCAAACATTTCTCAAATTTCGTATGTCATGATACCTAAAGGCTATTTATCAAGTTTATTCTGTTGAACTGTGTATTTGTATATGTATTTGTATGTATATTGTAATAATTGTTGGTTCACTAATGTTTTTATTACCACTTTATACAACGGGTGTGTCTAATCCTGAATGCTGATTGGTTAAAACCGCCTTCCAGCCAGTGCCTATTTCTTAAGTTACCACCTTGTGGTTAAAATGACTATTTACTCTGTTCCATCTGACTGTGCAATCCACTGTCTCATCAGTCCAGCCAGGCAATTTATGAACTTGATCTCCACTATAAAAAACATCTAGACATTATCTCACATTCCTTTTTGACAAAATTTTTGTTTTCAACAGAGGAGATTTGCATAAACCTTGCTGTCTGTCTGTCTCTCCGACACTGTTTCAATATTCAAATTCGATCTCCAGCTGTCGCATAGTAATGAACATGTCGGGAGTTGAGATGAGACAGACACGCAGGCAGCTTTTCTCAGCCAGTCAAAATCATGAATCCTAATTTCTATGGATATATACAAATAAATATCAATAGAAAAAAGGTAAAACTAAACGAAGTGCAGCTGGCAGCTGGTATTAACACACTGGGTGTACTATCTAACCAACCCCAGACACGGGGAAAAGGAACACAGTCCAGAAAACACGTAGCACACAATCAACACCACTACTTACAAGCAAACAATCCCGCAGCGGCTCCCGCAGCGCGCCGACACCGGCCTCGAGGTCGACCCGGAGGACGAGGTGCAGGGCGATCCGGATGGAGGCGATGGAAATCCCTCAGCATCGACGGATCCAAAATGTCCCCCACCGGTACCCAGCACCTCTCCTCCGGACCGTACCCCTCCCAGTCCACGAGGTACTGAAGGCCCCTCACTGAAGGCTGGTACCCCAATACACACTGAAAGGGGGACACGTTAGTAGAGGAGTGGCGTAGTGAGTTCTGGGCCATTTCAGCCCAGGGAATGTATCTCGCCCACTCCCCTGGCCGGTCCTGGCAATACGACCGCAGAAACCTACCCACCTCCTGGTTCACTCTCTCCACCTGCCCATTACTCTCAGGGTGATACCCGGAGGTCAGGCTGACCGAGACCCACAAACGCTCCATGAACGCCCTCCATACTCGGGATGTGAATTGGGGGCCCCGATCAGAAACGATGTCCTCCGGCACCCCGTAGTGCCGGAAGACGTGGGTGAATAATGCCTCCGCAGTCTGTAGGGCTGTAGGAATACCGGGCAACGGGAGGAGACGACAGGACTTCGAGAACCGATCCACAATCACCAGTACCGTAGTCTCTTTCCCTGAGACGGTGGAAGATCGGTCAGAAAATCTACGGACAGGTGCGACCAAGGCCGTTGTGGAACGGGGAGGGGTTGTAACTTCCCTCTAGGAAGGTGCCTAGGAGCCTTACTCTGGGCGCATACCGAACAGGAGGAAACATAAACCCTAACGTCTCTCGCCAAGGTAGGCCACCAATACCTCCCCCGAAGACTCCCCACCGTCCTCTTCACCCCAGGGTGACCCGAGGAGGGTAGAACGTGAGCCCACCGAATCAATTTGTCCCGAACACCAAGCGGCACGTACTTCCGCCCCACCGGACACTGAGGAGGAGCGGGTTCCGCCCGTAACGCCCGCTCGATGTCTGAGTCCACTTCCCACACCACTGGTGCTATCAGCCTTGAGGCGGGAAGGATGGGAGTGGGTTCGGTGGGCCGATCGTCCGAGTCGTAAAAACGGGACAGTGCATCCGCCTTTACGTTCTGAGAGCCCGGTCTATATGTTAACGTAAACTGAAATCGGGTAAAGAACATGGCCCACCTTGCTTGACGTGGGTTCAGTCTCCTAGCTGCCCGAATATACTCCAGATTCTGGTGGTCGGTCCAGATGAGAAAAGGGTGCTTAGCCCCCTCAAGCCAGTGTCTCCACACCTTCAGGGCACTGACCACTGCTAACAACTCCCGGTCCCCCACATCATAGTTACGCTCCGCTGAACTGAGCTTCTTCGAGAAGAAAGCACAGGGGTGGAGTTTTGGTGGCGTACCAGAGCGCTGTGATAGCACGGCACCTACCCCAGCCTCGGACGCGTCCACCTCCACTATGAATGCTAGAGAGGGATCCGGATGCGCCAACACGGGCGCATCCGTGAACAGCGCCTTCAACCTGTTGAAAGCTCCGTCCGCTTTTGCTGACCACTGCAGCCGCACCGGACCCCCCTTCAGCAGTGAGGTAATGGGAGCTGCTACCTGACCAAAACCCCGGATAAACCTCCGGTAGTAGTTGGCAAAACCCAAAAAACGCTGCACCTCTTTTACCGTGGTCGGAGTCGGCCAATTACGCACGGCCTTAATGCGGTCACTCCCTACCACCACGCCCGAGGTGGAAATGCGATAACCCAGAAAAGAGACGGCTCGTTTAGAGAACACACACTTCTCAGCCTTGACATATAGGTCATGCTCCAGCAATCTACCAAGCACCTTGCGCACCAGAGACACATGTGCGGCGTGAGTGGCTGAATAGATCAGAATGTCATCGATATAAACAACCACTCCCTGCCCGTGCAGGTCCCTGAGAATATCGTCTACAAAGGATTGGAAAACGGCTGGAGCATTCTTTAACCCATATGGCATGACGCAGTACTCATAATGGCCCGATGTGGTACTAAATGCGGTTTTCCACTCGTCTCCTTTCCGAATACGCACCAGACTATACGCGCTCCTGAGATCCAATTTTGTGAAGAACTGCGCTCCGTGAAATGATTCCATTGCCGTAGCAATGAGAGGTAGTGGGTAACTAAACCCTACGGTGATGGCATTTAGACCTCTATAATCAATACACGGACGCAAACCTCCCTCCTTTTTCTTCACAAAAAAGAAACTCGAGGAGGCGGGTGAGATGGAGGACCGAATGTACCCCTGTCCCAGAGACTCAGTGACATATGTCTCCATAGCCACCGTCTCCTCTTGGGACAATGGGTACACGTGACTCTTGGGAAGCGCAGCGTCTACCTGGAGATCTATCGCACAATCCCTTCCCGGTCGATGAGGTGGTAATTTAGTCGCTTTCTTTTTACTGAAAGCGATTGCCAAATCGGCATACTCGGGGGGAATGCACACCGGGGAACCCTGGTCTGGACTTTCCACCGACGTGGCACCGATGGAAACTCCCAAACACCTTCCAGAACACTCCTTTGACCACCCCTGGAGAACCCCCTGTCTCCACGAAATTTTAGGATTGTGCCGGGCCAGCCAGGGAATCCCTAGCACCACTGGAAACGCAGGCGAATCAATAATATAAAAGCTGATACGCTCCTTATGATTCCCCTGCGTCACCATGTCCAGGGGGACAGTGGTCTCCCTGACCACCCCTGACCCTAATGGCCGGCTATCTAGGGAGTGCACGGGAAAGGGAGAATCTATCGGCACAAGCGGAACCCTTAACCTAAGAGCGAGTCCGCGATCCATAAAGTTCCCAGCTGCACCTGAATCGACTAGTGCCCTATGCTGGGAAGAGGAGAAACATTTCAGAAATAAAAAATCAAGACAAACATGTGACTAACAGGGGGTTCTGGGTGAGTTTGGTGCTGACTCACCTGGGGTGATCGAGAAGCGTTCCGCCTGCCATCTCGACTCCCAGACGGACCCCCCCAGCACCGATCGGCCGTGTGTCCTCTCCGACCACAGCTGGTGCAGGGAGAGCCTCCTCCTCCGGTATCCCTCGGCCCAGCCCCTCCCAACTCCATTGGAATAGGAGCGGAGGGGCTGGGTGGTGGAACGTACAGGACCCTCTCAGAACGCCCGCAGGCAGCCAGCAGATTGTCCAGACGGATGGACATGTCAATCAGCTCATCCAGAGAAAGAGCGGTGTCCCGACATGCTAGCTCCCTGCGGACGTCCTCCCGGAGACTACACCGGTAGCGATCAATAAGGGCCCTGTCGTTCCACCCAGATCCTGCAGCCAGGGTCCGGAACTCCAGCGCGTAATCCTGGGCGCTCCTCTTCTCCTGCCTAAGGTGGAACAGTCGTTCTCCCGCCGCTCGGCCCTCTGGAGGATGGTCAAATACGGCCCGAAAACGGCGGGTGAATTCTGGGTAATGCTCCTTCGCCGAGTCTGGGCCATTCCAGACCGCGTTGGCCCACTCCAGAGCACGACCCGTGAGGCAGGAGACGAGGACACGCACCCTCTCCGCTCCCGAGGGAGTGGGTCTTACGGCGGCAAGGTACAGTTCCAGTTGGAGTAGGAACCCCTGGCACCCCACCGCCGATCCAGCATACCACTGTTCTCCACCGTATTGGAACAGCGATGGATTCGATGATGGAGCGAATGGATCGATGGGAGAGGAGTGGTTTCCTCTCTTCACCTTCGGCTCCTCCAGCCCAGGACTCCCCTCGGGAGTGTCAGACGGAGAGCGCTGGAGCCGAGGAATGAAGAGTCCTGGGCTGGAGGAGCCAGTAGCTATCACCAATTCGGCTAAACTAAGATATTGATAGCCACTAACCAAGAAAAAACCTCATCAGATGACAGTCTGATAACATATTTATGGTATAGGATAGGTTTTGTTAGAAAAATGTGCATATTTCAGGTGTAAATCATAGTTTGCCATTGCAGCCACCATCATGAATTCAGACAACATTTCAGATTTTCTAAGTGTTTTACGGCGAAAACACAATAAATCGTTATATTAGCATACCACATATGCAAACGTTACCCCAGCATGAATTCAAGCCAAAGAGAGCGATATCGTATCATCGCCAAAATATATTAATTTTTTCACTAACCTTCTCAGAATTCTTCCGATGACACTCCTGTAACATCATATTACAACATACATATAGAGTTTGTTCGAAAATGTGCATATTTAGCCATAAAAAAACGTGGTTATACAATGAAAATAGTAGCAAAACAAGCCTGGAAATGTCGGTCGCCATCTTTGAGTGATCTAGTTTAATCAATAGCTAATCATATACTTGACTAAAAAATACAGGGTTGACAGGAATCGAAAGACAAATTAGTTCTTAATGCAATCGCTGATTTACATTTTTTTAATTATCCTTACTTTTCAATACAGGTTGCGCCAAGCGAAGCTATACAAAACAAAATGGCGGCATAAGCGTTTAACATTTTTCGACAGAAACACGATTTATCATCATAAATTGTTCTTACTGTGAGCTGTTCTTCCATCAGAATCTTGGGCAAAGAATCCTTTCTTGGGTCTAATCGTCTTTTGGTCGAAAGCTGTCCTCTTGCCATGTGGAAATGCCCACTAACGTTCGGCATGAACTGGAAACGTCCCCAGCGGTTCAAAGTGTCTCAGAAATAAATGCCTCAAAATCGCACTAAACGGATATAAATTGCTATAAAACGGTTTAAATTAACTACCTTATGATGTTTTTAACACCTCTAACGAGTAAAAACATGACCAGAGAAATATTACTGGCTAAACTAAAGCTTGGAAGGAGGCGAGTCCGATGTCCTTCGCGCGCAAGGCGCAGGCAGCAAAGGGAAGCTACTTCCGGTATTTGCTGTTTTATACAGCCCCTGATTGCGCAATCGACTCCATTCAAAGCGTCATCACGCACTGACATCCAGGGGAAGACGTAAGAAGTGTCTGTTTCTCCATAGCATTTACACGGACCTTTAAACTGACTCCAGATCAGTGGCCAAGATGTTTGAAATCTGACTCCCTATAATGAAAAGTGCTGTAGATTGAGTTCTGTTTCACTCAGAGACAAAATTCCAACGGCTATAGAAACTAGAGAGTGTTTTCTATCCAATAATTATAATAATATGCATATTGTACGAGCAAGAATTGAGTAGGAAGCCGTTTAATCTGTAGAGGAAATTATGCTAATGCGAAACAGCACCCCCTATAGTGGCAAGAAGTTATTATTCTGGCTGCACTGTTTGTGTCACGACTTCCGCCGAAGTCGGCCCCTCTCCTTGTTCGGGCGGCGTTCGGCGGTCGACATCACCGGTCTTCTAGCCATCGCCGATCCACCTTTCATTTTCCATTTGTTTTGTCTTTGTTTTCTACACACCTGGTTTCATTCCCCAATTACATGTTCATGTATTTAACCCTCTGTTTCCCCCATGTTTTTGTGAGTGACTGTTTCAATGTTCATTCGGTACGTTATGGCTGGTTTTCGACTGGTGTTAGTTACACCCGTGCGTAATTGATTACCGTTTATTGTTGGTCAAGTGTATGTTTACCTTGTGCCTTTATTTTGAGTAAAGTACGTTGCTCACTCATTCTGCTCTCCTGCGCCTGACTTCATGCACCAGCTACACCCACCTTCTGACAGTTTGAAGTGACTGTAAGCCATAGTTGGCTAACTACTGTAGCAAGCAAGGGATAAAAACGTTGCCAGACAGTATGGCAATGGAACATTTAGAACAAACAGTAAATTGACAGAAAGTCGTTGTGTTGTTCAGATAACAGACAAAGTCATCAAGATTGTCTTTATATGAACCCCAAAATAAAATGATGTCATCAATGTCACGCTTCCAAAACTTAACGTAAGGAAGAAAAGGGTTATTGTCTTTATTTTTAACATAAACTGCCTCCCATTCTCCAACGACAAGGTTTGCGTATTTCGGGGCTACTGCTGTGCCCATTGCTGTGCCTTTGGTTTCTAGTTAGAATTTGTCATACCTGAAATAGTTAATTGTAAGTACCAAGTTCAAGAGCTCCAAGAGAAAGTCATTGGGGGGGATTCAGTAAATCTGAATGAAGGTGACAGTCGGGCTACGACCCAGTATACCACCCAGTATACCACCCAGTATACCACCCAGTATACCACCCAGTATACCACCCAGTATACCCTGTACCTTAGAGACGGCTGCCCTTTGTACATAGAGTCATTGAACACTTGTCATATTAATAATTTAAAGTGACAGACTGGTCACTTGATATGTATATACTGTATTCTAGTCAAGGCTCATCCTATATAACTACTGCTGTACACACCTTTTCTATTCATATACTGTCAATTCTGTCTATACACAACATTCACACATATATACAGTACCAGTCAAAAGTTTGGACACACCTACTCATTGCGGGTAGGTGTGTTCAAACTATGAAATAACACATACGGAATCATGTAGTAACCAAAAAAGTGTTAAACAAATCACAATATATTTTATATTTGAGATTCTTCAAAGTAGCCACCCTTTGCGTGCCTTGTTGAAAGTTCATTTGTGGAATTTCTTTCCTTCTTAATGTGTTTGAGACAATCAGTTGTGTTGTGACAAGTTAGAGGTGGTATACAGAAGATAGCCCTATTTGGTAAAAGACCAAGTCCATATTATGGCAAGAACAACTCAAATAAGCAAAGAGAAACAACAGTCCTTGGAAAGTTTGAGACAATCATAGTTTGATGTCTTCACTATTATTCTACAATGTAGAAAATAGTAAAAACTAAGAAAAACCCTGCAATGAGTATGTCACGATCTATCACAAGGATGACGCTGGAGAGACGAAGCAGGTACGGGGAGTAACATTTAATAAATAACGGACATGGAACGAGACATAAACAGCGTTAGCAAACAAAAACAATCAATGCAGAAGCGGGGAACAGAGCTGGGGAACTGACACATATAGGGGAGAAAATGAACACGTAATAAGAGAGTCCAGGTGAGTCCAATAACGCTGATGCGCGTGACGAGGAAAGGCAGGTGTGAGTGATGCAAGGCATTCTGGCGCCCTCAAGCGCCAGGGGAAGGGAAGAGCGGGAGCAGACGTGACAGTACCCCCCCTCTAGGGGCGCCACCCAGCGTCCCACCTGGGCGAACCGGCCGAGACATGGGCGCTGGGCAAGCCGGTTGAGGCGTGGAAGCCCGACGAACCGGCAGGAGCGTGAGAGCCTGGCGAGCCGGCTGAGGCATGGGAGCCTGACGATCCGGCTGAGTCAAGACGCCTGTCGATCCCGCTGAGGAAACCCGATGATCCGGTGGAGTGTGACGTGGGATGGGAAGCCACCGAGCCAACCGAGGCAATGAAACCTCTCGAGCCAGCCAGGGCATGAAAGCTCGACGGGCTGGCTTAGGCACCCCCGGTTCCATCGGCGGCAGAATCCACCCCCGACGTCACCGACAAAACAAAAAACAAACAAACAAAAAACTCCTGGACCGGCTGGGCAGACAAGAACTGACGATCCAGCTGAGGCCCGACGTGGGATGGGCGCCATCCGAGCCAACCGGGGCAAGGAAACCTCTCGAGCCTGCTAGGGCGTGGAAGCCCGACGAGCAGGCTAGGCACCCCCGGTTCCATCGGTGGTGACCCAGAGCCGATGCCACTATACCAACCAGAACGCCAGTACTCCCCGATGCTTCGTGTGATGGCTTCTGCATTCTGTCACGATCTATCACAAGGATGACGCTGGAGAGACGAAGCAGGTACGGGGAGTAACATTTAATAAATAACGGACATGGAACGAGACATAAACAGCGTTAGCAAACAAAAACAATCAATGCAGAAGCGGGGAACAGAGCTGGGGAACTGACACATATAGGGGAGAAAATGAACACGTAATAAGAGAGTCCAGGTGAGTCCAATAACGCTGATGCGCGTGACGAGGAAAGGCAGGTGTGAGTGATGCAAGGCATTCTGGCGCCCTCAAGCGCCAGGGGAAGGGAAGAGCGGGAGCAGACGTGACAGAGTAGGTGTGTCCAAACTTTTGACTGGCACTGTATATATTTATTTATATTCCGGACTCTGATATTTCTCTTTCTGAAATTTCTTGTTCTGATATGTCTTCATATCTTGTTATTTTTTTCTGGTTTTACTTTTGGATTTTGTGTGTATTGTTAATGTATTGCTAGATATTGCTGCAATGTTGGAGCTAGAAACATAAGCATTTCGCTGCACCTGCGATTACATCTGCAAAACTGTGTACGCGGCCAGAAAACCTTGATTTGACCACCCCTCCATCCTCACCTACTTCGTGCCCCCTCTAAAATAATGGGTGCATGACGCCCCTGGTAATCAACACAAGGTATTGTGATCAAATCAAATCAAAATGTATTTGTCACATGCGCCAAATATAACAAGTGTAGACCTTACCGTGAAATGCTTACTTACAAGCCCTTAACCAACAGCGCAGTTCAAGAAGAGTTAAAAAAATATTTACCAAATAAACTAAAGTAAAAAATGTAAAATAATAAAAAGTAACACAATAACATTAACGAGGCTATATACAGGGGGTACCGGTACCGAGTCAGTGTACGGGGGTACAGGTTAGTTGAGGTAATTTGTACATGTAGGTAGAGGTGAAGTGACTATGCATAGATAATAAACAGCGAGTAGCAGCAGTGTACAAAACAAATGGGGGGGGTCAATGTAATAGCCCGATGGCCATTTGATTAATTGTTCAGCATAATAAACAGCGAGTAGCAGCAGTGTACAAAACAAATGGGGGGGGGGGGGGGGTCAATGTAATAGTCCGATGGCCATTTGATTAATTGTTCAGCAGTCTTATGGCTTGGGTGTAGAAGCTGTTAAGGAGCTTTTTGGTGCTAGACTTCGCGCTCTGGTACCGCTTGCCGTGCGGTAGCAGAGAAAACAGTCTATGACTTGGGTGACTGGAGTCTCTGACAATTTTTTGGTCTTTCCTCTGACACCGCCTATTATACAGGTCCTGGATTGCAGGAAGCTTGGCCCCAGTGATGTACTGGTCCGTACGCACTACACTCTGTAGCGCCTTACGGTCAGATGCCGAGCAGTTGCCATACCAGGCGGTGATGCAATTGGTCAGGATGCTCTCGAAGGTGCAGCTGTAGAACTTTTGCAAATATGATCATCATTAGATGCCTCCATCCGTCCATTCAAAACTCTCTCTAAAGTTAAGTAATACAGAATATGGTAGTATTAACAGTCAGGGTTACACACTGCACTGTTACTCTGCACTAATAAAAGAGGTGTGGCTTACTCTGTGGCTAACTCTGTGAGTTGCCCGTAGTACTGTTATAATAAAGATTTACAGTGAACCATTCTGCAGCTCAGACCTTATGAACAATTTGTGTGAGACCAGGGAATAATAGATTTCAATTTTCCTTGTGTCTATAACTGTCATCCCTCCCTTGACGGGCAATTAAAAAGATAAAACAAAAAGGTCATAAGTCAGGAAGGCAACGCTGCACATTAATTCAGCCAGCAAATAAATCCCATGCAAAATCAATATGGCGTTGTGGGGTCCTGTCTACCTCTTAGTCTAAAAGGGAACTGATCATGTACCATAATTACTTACAAAATTGCACTGGTGATAATGTTCCAAACAAAACCATGCTTTTGTAGCAGCCTACCTCTGACGCTGTTCTCTCCATGGCTGTTACAGGGAAAATACCTCTAGAAAACAGAAACACATCTTTAGTAATACAAAAAACCCATCTTCTTATGGAAGCAATGATAAATAGTACACATGGCTAAGCCATTTTGATGAACTGAAATAGTACTTGAGCAGTTTTTAGAATACTTTCGTGTGCAAACCGTTGTCCTGAGCCATAATATTGTTGAGTAACCCAAAGGAAAAGTGTAAAATTGTTTTCTTGTCTGAAGACGGGGCTTAATAAGGCCTCGTGTTTATGAGGGTGTTGAGATTTAGCCTCAATTACCTCTCCTGGGCTCCACTGATCTCTGCCTCCACATTTAAAAACATAATGGTATCTGCACTATTGCTCAGAGCAAGATGTAGTTGTGACAATGTAGACTAATATTAATGGTGACGTAAAACCTAGTCTTTTGGTATTTGGTCTTTGTAAATTTTGTCAAATATATTAAGGTTGGCTGAGTGTAGAAAAAGTCCCAGCTAATAATTCTAGTGAAAGAGAATGTTTTTGTAACGATACCTGTAATGTTCCCCTGATGTTTGAGTGTCCAGTTTTTCATTCTATGTATGAGAACCTATTTAGCATGTTTTGGCATTAGAGTTAGAACATTCCCTTAAAGTCGAACAGAACTTAACCAGATCGTGGTGACCACATAACCAGAATATCCTTACATGTATGTTCGAAACATGTTTCTTGGGACATTGTCCAGTTTTCTGAGGGTTAGGAGAATATTCAATCAATGCCACACCGAACATATACAGAATGTGGTTGCCATGTTCTCAGAATATAAGAGGTTAATGTTCTAGACACGTTTCATGGCAATGTTACAAGAACATTCATGTGTCCAGTTTTCTGAGTGTTAGGGGAACGTTGTGGCAACATTTGTTGTTAGCTGGGAAGCAAGTTGTATGTTCAAGTATTCAGCGGAATTGAGTGCCCTCTGCCTCACAGTAAAAACTTGGTAGGATGTCTCACCATTGTTAGCCCAGCTTTTTGAGCAGTGACCTTTTGAGCAGTTACAGAAACAATAAACCCTCAAGCACATAAGCATTAATTCTGGCCAGATCTTAATTGTAAACCTCGACTGTAGCGCGCAACATCTCAACCCCACTCATAGTTATAACTTGGTTTGGTGGTTCTCAGTCTCTTCACCTCAACAAAGTAAAATTGTCTGAGGTTTGAGGCCTTATTGTAGGACTGATTGTATAAGACGGCAGCTTTCAAAAGACCTGATCTGCATTGGTCCCCATTCCCTCAATATGATGACTCTAACAAGACTCATGAACTTTAGGATGAGTCCCCCTCTAATTATTTGAACATCAAACAGGAAGTATTGAGTGTGAGAGCGAGGCTGTGAGGGGAGCTAGACAGCGATCATTACCACCCTCAGGAAGATTAATGGGTCAACTGTGGGGAGGCACCCTGCCTGCCTTGTGTTGCAGCCAGCCAGGGAGGAAACAAAACACAGCCAACACCAACACACTAACACAGCCAGCATGTCTGTCTGCAAAACACCAAGTCCTGTGTGTGAATTCAACTGAGAATCCCAAATGACTAACAACCGGAATTGCTTCTTTGTAGAAGACCACGTTCACTCTAGGGATGGACTTGCAGTGCAGTGCACACACTTTGAAATGCTGAAGATGGGAGAGACTTCAGAATTCAAACAGTGTTCCAATTGAATAGGATGGGATATGAGGTGGATCAAAGATGGACTCTGACAACAGTTAACAAGGCTATCAGAAACATCCTGGCCTTACATAATGAGCAGCTGAAATAAGCCTTCTAATTGCTGCAATCCAGACTGCACTCACCATAATACTGAGCTCTCAAACGAGATGTTAAGCTCCGGGTTTGGCTATTCATAGTACTAATTCACAGAATCGAGGTGCAGTACCATCTGACTGTTCCATTTGATGTACCAGCAAATATTTGTACCAGCAATGGGTGTTAACCAGAGTCAGTATGTTCAGACTGACAATAGACTGAATAAATACTGTAGAGCATTAAAACAGTGTGGACAGGGATTTCTGCCAGGGGAAATGGCTGGGCCCTGTTTAAATTGCCAGTGCCCCACAACACTACACATGGCAGTTTGGCATTGTTCATACCCAATTAATAACTTTACTCGACAAGGTTTGCAGGCACTGCTTATTCCGTTTTATTAAAAATCCCACTGCTACCTACCAACTCACAGAGGCTAATGCCTCCAGACTGTTAAGCAGGGAGACACTACAGTCTTCTCCTCTAATTTGGGCAGTTGCTATCGATATTGATTTGTTTTCCTTGATATTCCCTTCAGGGACCTGTCTGCAAAACTCTCCACTGTAAGTCATTACTCACCAATACGTCAATTAGACTGAGGGAGCTACAGCATTCTGTCTCAATCAGAAGTGATGGCCTTAAAAGTTGAACAGTTTGCCACAAGCGTGGAAGTCTTAAGTCTGTAGCTATCTATTGTAGGAGCAGTCCTCAAGCATCTACAGAGCTGATGTGGTATGAATGTGCATAGCAAGAGACAGTAACAGGGTGACATATTGCAATGTATTTTCAGACCAAATAGAAGAAATCAAAAGCTTATAATAATGCAGTAGGCTCAGAAATTAAGATCTAAGGGCTGGGGTGACTTGGATAATGAAAATGGCTTTCGAAGCACTCTAAAATACATCTTGTATCACCATATGTAAAATGTCCCAATTGACTGATGTTTTTGCACACTGCCAAACCAAATACGGAGAGAGATTGTGTGGCACACACTCACTGAAGTGTTTTCACCCACTTAACAGTTTAGGACTATCCCTATGATGACTGCCACGAAAAATACGGGGAGTCATAAGTGGAAAAAGAACTAAAAGTGAAAATCAATTATCATGTGTTTAACTTCCTTCTTCAGTCGACAACTGTTCAAACATTAATTTATGTTCCAGATAAGCTTGTCTATCCTTAGAGGAAAGTGTATTTTTTGTCATAATTGAATCTTAATTGATCTGGGAGTTAAGTCCACCATCTCTCGACTCTTAAACATTATACATTATATACACAAAAGTATGTGGACACCTCTTCAAATTGGTTGATTTGGCTATTTCAACCACACCCGTTGCTGACAGATGTATAAAATCGAAAACACAGCCATTGTAACAATTGCGCTGAGAGTCGGGAAGCAAGTACAGGGAGTAAGTGTTTTAATAAATAAACACGAAACACAAACAACGCACCGACATGAAACAAAGTCAATAACACCTGAGGAAAGAACCAAGGGGAGTGACAGATATAGGGAAGATAATCAAGGAGGTGATGGAGTCCAGGTGAGTGTCATGAGGCGCAGGTGCGCGAGTAATGGTGACAGGTGTGCGGGATAATCAGCAGCCTGATGACCTAGAGGCCGGAGAAGGAGTATACGTGACAGCCATGCAATCGCCTTAGACAAACAATCTCCATAGACAAACATTGGCAGTAGAATGGCCTTACTGAAGAGCTCAGTGACTTTCAACATGGCACCTTCATTGGATGCCAAGTCAGTTCGTGAAATTTCTGCCCTGCTTAAGCTGCCCCAGTCAACTGTAAGTGCTATTATTGTGAAGTGGAAACATCTAGGAACAACAGCTGCAAAGTAGTAGGCCACACAAGCTCACAGAACAGGACCACCGAGGGCTGAAGCACGTATCGCGTAAAAATCGTCTGTCCTCGGTTGCAACAGTCACTACTGAATTCCAAACTGGCTCTGGAAGCAACGTCAGCACAATAACTATTTGTCAGGAGTTTTAATGAAATGGGTTTCCATGGCCGAGCAGCCGCACACAAGCCTAAGATCACCATGTGCATGCCAAGCGTCGACTGGAGTGGTGTAAAGCTTGGTTTCTGGAGCAGTGGAAACACATTCTCTGGAATGATGAATCACGCTTCACAATCTGGCGTTCCTACAGACTAATCTGGGTTTGGCGGATGCCAGGTGAATGTTACCTGCCCCAATGCATAGTGCCAACTGTAAAGTTTGGTGGAGGAAGAATAGCGGTACGGGGCTGTTTTTAATCGTTCGGACTAGGCCCCTTAGTTTCAGGGAAAGGAATTCTAGATGATTCTGTCCTTCCAACTTTGTGGCAACCGTTTGGGGAAGGCCCTTCCTGTTTCAGCATGACAATGCCCCCAGGCACAAAGCGAGGTCCATACAGAAATGATTTTTTCGAGATTGTTGCGGAAGAACTTGACAGGCCTGCCTGCACAGAGCCCTGACCTCATGGCTCAACAAAACACAGAAGACAAGTACCAGTCAGCCCTTCCCCGTCAAGGGACCAAAATGTATCTCTCTCTCTACAGTATCCAGAGGACTGGCTATTGGAATGTGTGTTGGTGATGCTATCACATTCATGTTTGATATCTATCTGAAACTTGTACTGTATGATCTCTGTGGTACTCCAAACTACTCTATGCAAAGGGATTTTATTGTCTTTAGGAATTCTGCCTTATCTGCATTAGGTCTCATGACCCACACAAGCCTTTAGATGCTGAGACATCCTGTGGATGGTGATCAGGTTATTGTAACTTGGTATCGTTTGATTGGTCAATTGTGGTTGGCTTTGGTTTAAAGGGGTCACACCTTCAAATGTTTGAAATGGGATTAAATGTATTTGTTTTGCTTCTTCTCCTGTATCCTGCCCATGGAATAAGGTTGTATGAAATGCTTCTCTTGTAAGGCCCATGGCATGAGTAGTTCTGATTAGTTCATGCTTTGTCTGGTAAGTTAACCTTAGGATCTGTATGCCTAGATTGTGGATGCAATGTTAATGTCAGTATTGCCCTGTAGCTTAAAGGGAAATTTCACCCTGACTCTGCCACAGCATATAGTCATTACTATATTAAAGGGGAATTTCACCCTGGGGGAATCTGGGCTTGTTTTCATCATGTCTGAGGCATTTCTAGAACAGTGAGATGTGTTTCACACATACTTGCCCAGGAGGCAGGCAGGTCATGGCTTTGCGCGTTAGAAGGCAGGGAAGGTTAGAATCTCAGCTACAGACGATGCCACCACCAAGAGGGCAGATGACAAATATGGTGCCTAGCTACAGTAAGTAAGTTATTTTTCTTGCAAGCCACCTAGCTAACTTTAGTTTACCTACTGCAACCCATATTGTGTATCGCTGGCTAACATACTACTGTGTTACAGTGGGGGGAAATGTAATTATTTTAGCTAACAATTACCGGAAGCCATATCTATGACTAAAAAGAGGTTTTACAATCTGAGATCTCTTCTCTTTTTAGTCATAGATATGGCTAGCTACTAAACAGCAAGCTACAACGTTACAACCAGCCACCTAAATGTAGCCAGGTGGTTAAAGCGCGTAGCTGTATTCATTTATATCCACTAGGTGGCACTGTCCCTTTAAGAGATTCATAAATGAGGTGTGCAAGCAGTTATGGGATTGCGCATGCACAGTGTGTGAGAGTGAGAGCAAGCAATTACACTGGAGAGCTGTTGAAATCTTTTGTGGGTCCAACGTTACTTTAGGTGGGTAAATAATAGTTTTTATCTTACTCTAACTCTAAGAGTTTGTTTTGTAATATTCATGCCAGATGGTCATGTTAGCCTGTTGATACTTTCAGATTGACATGAGGATGTTAGCTTCTTGCTAGCTGAATACCAGTGCTCTCATAACCATGTTGTGGAGTTGATGATAACATTATTTGAAGTGTGAGTAATTACCAGAATTACATTCTGTTTTGTGTAAAGCTTCAGTGTGTTGTATTTTGATTGATTTTGAATTGTAACTTATCTGTTCATATGACATTTCTCCCAGTGCAGTATGGGTGAGAGGATGATCTACTGTCCCATGTGGTATTAGGGTATCACCTGGACAGTGTGTTTGTAAGTATTCATAATGTTTTATGACAAAATGTATTTTTGTTTTTCATGCACAATGTCATTTTGTTTATGGACATCTTGTACCCAGACATTTGAAATGTTAGAAAGTCCATTCTAACTGAACATTGTGGTCTCTGTATTTCCTTGTGTTTTTCTATAGAAAGCAGAGCCACTACCGTTTATGCATTTCACTTTGTACTTTTTGTACTCGATTGTTTTTATGCACTTTACTAACATATTTATTTCCCTTGATTGTGATTTGGACTTAACTTTAATTTATGGTGACCTGCGGTTATTTCCCTTCTACAGTATCCTATTTTCAATTTAAGCTTTGACAGAATAAACAACCCCAAAATAGTTTGTGTCCTGTGCTGTGTTTACTTTCGCCAGGCTACATAAAGCTAGGTTTACCAGCAAACATTAGCACATGACTGAATTTTGCTAGCTAGTTAACCTGGCGCCTGCTAACTTGTTATGCGCCACGCCTCGCATTTGTAACTTCTTCGCAAACGTGTAACATCAGCAACGGTAAATCATTTTACTAGCTAGCTATGTAATGACCGTGGATGCATTTCAATCTCACAAAATTATAGGCATGATGCAAGATAGGATTCCAATCAGATGTAAATAACAATCTAGCAAGCTAGCTAAGTTTACTAGGAAACAGTAAGGAGAAACAATAATACAACAATTTACTGTTGTAAATCTCAAAACCTGAAGCTGGTTTTACTATAAAAATACTTGCCTAAGCATGCCTGATGGTATCTACATACAGTCATGTCTATCTTCCTACCTATCTACACTCATTTGTAAGGTCTGGTCACTGTCAAAGGTTGAGGGTTATGCCATATTTCTTTATATTAGGCTAGATATTGTTATATATGTGCCTGTACACATGTATGCGTGTTCAACTAGTCTACCCTAATGTTATGCTGGCACGGTTCAACTGTTGTTCAAACTGTACAATAGAGTATAATTTGTTTAGTTTTTTGTCTTACAGAAAACAACATGTGGTGTCTGGGTTTCTTCCTGGAGTGGATTCTAATACAGAAGCAGAATTCCTTTGCCTGCGTGTGTCATTGTAGCAGAACCGTATCCCTCTTGAGGGATTAGACATTATGCTGGATTTCAAGCAGATGACTCATGAGAAACTGAATGGCAGTTAGATCATGACAACACTCCTCCCACAGCTTTACAAGTATTCCATGAACTTACTGTATGTTTCTTTGGAATGGCAATTTCCTCATGACCAGCTCTCCCATCTGCTGATCACCAGTTCTCATTACTGGGAGTTACAGGATAGGTGCTGTTTTGTGTAGCACAGAGAATTTTTCGACCAACCTTGGAGATGCTGTCTTCATCCTCGATTTGGGGAAACAAGTCGCATAAAATGTCCGTGTCCAGTTGCAAGGGGTCAGTTTGAATTTAGAATAATGCTCTGTTATTATAATAAATATTTTCTTTGCTCCATAAAGTAATCCAACAATATGTGTGCCACCATCGTGTCTATTTTGTCTTCTCACTCATTGATCGAGACAGGTCTCTGTCATCATGACATGGAGCACTTTTGGGTGGACACCCACCTGTCTCGATCAATGAGAGAAGACTTGAAATAGACATGATGTCGTCAAAAATCTTTGGTTAATCACCAAAAAATCTGTAGCTACAGTTCTCTGCACTTGTGTGTCTCTGAACTACACTGTTCATACTATTTTATTTGTATGTCACTTTTACCATATAACATTCTTGTGGAATACCCAGTTCTCTTGAGTTAGCATTAAATAGTGAACACTCCCCTGTATTTTAGAATTAGACAAATAAACAAACATTCTTTGGATATCTGAATGTCTGGCATCTGTTTGATGCTACGGAGCCCTGTACAGCTTATATAAATATATTCTGTGAATCCATAAGGGCAGACAAATTTCAAAGGTTGAGAGAAAATATCCATATTTATTTTATGATGGTTCTAAATCAGGGCTCTCCAACCCTGTTCCTGGAGAGCTGCCGTCCTGTAGGTTTTCACTCCAACCCTAATCTAGCACACCTGACTATTATAATTAGCTGGTTGATAAGCAGAACCAGGTTAGTTACAACTGGGTTTGAAGCGAAATAACCTACAGAAGGGTAGCTAACCAGGAACAGGGTTGGAGACCCCTGTGCTACCACAGGGGGGTTGTGGCACCTTAATTGGGGAGGACGGCCTTGTGGTAATGACTGGAGTGGAATGATATCAAATACATGTGCCAATGTTTGTGAACGATTCCCTTAATTTGTTCAGAGCGCTTTGAATAGCGGGTATGCCATTCCATCTGTTCCGTTCTGGCCATTATTATGAACCGTCCTCCCGTCAGCAGCCTCCTGTGTGTTCTACATGGGTGTTTGCTGAGCCTCACTGGCTGCGTTTACACAGGCAGCCCAATTATGATATTTTTTCCACTAATTGGTCTTAATCACGTCAGATATTTTTCAGAACTGATCTGATTGGTCAAAAAGCCAATTAGTGAAAAAAAGATCCGAATTGGGCTGCCTGTGCTTGTGTACCCAAAACGCTTTGTGGTATTTTTCAGCAGGGCCCTGTGGAATGAATCCAGATCGTAGAAGGACAAAGAGGAAATGGTGACTGTGCTTGAATCCGAAAGTGCGGCAAGTGAAGTGTGTGATAATAAATGGAAAATAATCAAATCAAAGAATGGAACAAAATGAGCAAAAGTTTCAAGGACCGGTGCAATAATGCATTTCTTATTCGACTGCGTTTTTTGAAAAAGGAGATTAATTTGGGAAATCCATTTGTAATATCGAGGACTGTGAAGAAAGCAGTGGGAAAGGTGGATTCAATCAAGGTGACTAGAAGCGGATCTTATTATTCGTATCTCAGAGCCATTTGCTTTGCTTGTTATAGCCTAATGTTAGCTAGCTAACATTGCTGCAGATTCATGCAGGGTAGTAATGTCATGAATTGTGATTATGGTTCATTGTTTAGCTAGCTACATGTCTTAACAAAAGACTCCACTATGCAAGTGTCCATTTTAATAGAATGTCACTGTGACAACTGTTAGCCAGTTAGCTTGGGTGCTTGACTGATGTTTTTAGGACAGAAAGCTCAGATCAACCCTTAAAGAGATTGGTGGAGCTAAAGCTTAAGAGGGTGTGAACGATGCTGAATGGGTGCAGACGAAGAGCTCTCCAATAGGTACCAAAACATTCAAAGGCCATTTTCTCAAAAGTGAGGTTACAAGTTTATCAACTTTCATTTATCAACTTTCAAAGCAGAATTACTTTCCCATTGTTACTCAAATGCAGTGTATGAAATACCATTTTGTAGCTCTGTGTCTATGCTTTTATCCAATGCAAAAAACACTGTTTCAAATTTTGCTACATAAGACCGAATCAAGGCGGTCGGTCACAGATGAGTACCTTAGTCAGAAAATCCCAGGAGTGGTCCGTGCACGTCGCCTGACCCGTATGGTAAATGGATGGAAGGAGAAAATCCTGTCGATATGATTGTTTGAGGAGACTCTACCTGAATATGTGAAGCTTGGATAAAATTGTAAATGATATGGTCACGTGTCAAATGTTTGCAGATAGAAGTATGATATTGAAGAATCTGTGAATTGAAAATGTTGCAACTGTGGTGGGGATCATACTCCAGACTTCCTTGAGTGCCCTGTTAGGGTGAAGGAGGTTGAGGTGTCAAGGATCAGGGCTGCACAGTGGATCTACTAATTGGAGGCGGTAAAGAGAGTCGAAGGGGCAAGAGGCAATAGTGTTGAAGATATGGCAGTGGATGCATTGCAACCGGTTGCTAATGTTTTAAGTCAACCGGGTGATCTGGATACACACATTGTGAAGAAGGTGGATTTTGTGACATTTATAGCCAGTGATTAATTGTACAGCACAAGTGTCTAAGAAGTCCAATAAGCTGGATATCATATCTGCAGCCGAGAAGTTTTTGGGGCTCCAAGACAGAAGCACTACAAGGACTTTTGTCGCTAGGATATGTCCCACCCACACAGGAGGTTTCTGAGGCTGTGTTGGGCCCTGATTAGAATGAGATTTTACAGAAAATCTGGTTGATATTTTTGGGTCGTTTACATTATATTTTATTTACTTTTACCCAAATGTTTTCCTTTTTTGGGATCCTTATTATCCACTCGCACAGTAGGTGGCGGAATGCACATCTAATTGTTGTGAATGCCATTATACCATAGAAGAAGAAGATGACCTGAGTTTTACAAAAAGCAAAGGTAAAAATAGAAGAGGGGTAGACTAAATTGATTACATGGTCTGGAAGGTACTCTGTGGTCCTCAGGCTCTCTCTACTCAGGCTACCTCTAACCCCATAACACAAACCATACAAACACTACCCAATTCATGTTTAAACCATGCTTACTGTAAATTGAGCTATCTTAGACGTCAGCTTCTAAATATTTTGGACAATTTACCTTCACCTTGTGCAGACTTACAACAAAATACAGAATAATACACAATTTAACCACCCCATTAATTGTATTGATCTCTATTAGACTGGCTAGCTAAGCATACCTAACATGGGCATTACAATATTGTCAGCTTGCTGTTAGCTAACTAGCTTCACTAAATTGGCGGCAAGATCGGTAGCCAGGTGAGACTGGCTGAGAACCAACTAACCAACCATCGATGAATTATACACTTATCATTGCTACCAAAACACAGAGTGAGTTAGCTATATTGACAATTCAATTTTTAGTAATGGAGGGTTCTCCAGACAAGGGTGGAATAGATGGCTACCAAACTGAGATATCAAGTAAGGGTAACATTTGCTAGTTACGTTAGCTAATGTCTGTCAAAGATAGAACGAACAAACAAAAACATGTTTACTCTGCTGAATGTAGCTAGCAGTCTAGCAGTGACTACCATGGCATAAGCGAAATTGATTGACAGTGTGTATACCAAAAGATACCTATATGATTTAGCTGATGGCTTTCGGGGTTCAATACAGGAGGACTGTAACATTAGCTAGCTAGCTAACCTACCCAGTTAGTCCAGCTAGGCTAGCAAGCTAGCTAATGTTAGGTTACCTCTAATTGAGAATCTTACGTTTTGATGTGAAGGAAAATAATCAATGGTGTCACATCACTTCTCAGCTGTCGTCAATGGATTCCCCATCAGTTCAGCCTGAAAATCACTCTCATAATCTTTGGCCACTGTATCTTTCCTGATAGCTGCAAACCACTAGCAGAATCGGGGTGAATCTCTGGTAGATAGAATGGTGAAAGGTAACACATTTTTGCGCTTAGAACACTGCACGGCCATGATGACAAACATTAGTGAAAAACAAATGCTTTCAAAAAACAATTGCCTTCCGAAGTTTTGAGATACAGTAACTGTGTGTTCGTCGTTCAAACTTAACAATGCCAAACCTTCAAGCTGCATACTGGACCCTATTCCAACTAAACTACTGAAAGAGCTGCTTCCTGTGCTTGGCCCTCCTATGTTGAACATAATATATGGGTCTCTATCCACCGGATGTGTACCAAACTCACTAAAAGTGGCAGTAATAAAGCCTCTCTTGAAAAAGCCAAACCTTGACCCAGAAAATATAAAAAACTATCGGCCTATATCGAATCTTCCATTCCTCTCAAAAATATTAGAAAAATCTGTTGCGCAGCAACTCACTGCCTTCCTGAATACAATGTATATGAAATGCTTCAGTCTGGTTTTAGACCCCATCATAGCACTGAGACTGCACTTGTGAAGGTGATAAATTACCTTTTAATGTCAGACCGAGGCTCTGCATCTGTCCTCGTGCTCCTAGACCTTAGTGCTGCTTTTGAATACCATCGATCACCACATTCTTTTGGAGAGATTGGAAACCCAAATTGGTCTACACGGACAAGTTCTGGCCTGGTCAAGATGGTTATCTGTCGGAAAGATATCAATTTGTCTCTGTGAATGGTTTGTCCTCTGACAAATCAACTGTAAATTTCAGTGTTCCTCAAGGTTCTGTTTTAGGACCACTATTGTTTTCACTATATATTTTACCTCTTGGGGATGTCATTCGAAAAACATAATGTTAACTTTCACTGCTATGTGGATGACACACAGCTGTACATTTCAATGAAACATGGTGAAGCCACAAAATTGCCCTCCCTAGAAGCCTGTGTTTCAGACATAAGGAAGTGGATGGCTGCAAACGTTCTACTTTTAAACTCGGACTAAACAGAGATGCTTGTTCTAGGTCCCAAGAAACAGAGATCTTCTGTTGAATCTGACAATTAATCTTGATGGTTGTACAGTCGTCTCAAATAAAACTGTGAAGGACCTCGGCGTTACTCTGGACCCTGATCTCTCTTTTGACGAACATATCAAGACTGTTTCAAGGACAGCTTTTTTCAAACTACGTAACATTGCAAAAATCAGAAACTTTCTGTCCAAAAATGATGCAGAAAAATGTATCCATGCTTTTGTTACTTCCAGGTTAGACTACTGCAATGCTCTACTTTCCGGCTACCCGGATAAAGCACTAAATAAACTTCAGTTAGTGCTAAATACGGCTGCTAGAATCCTGACTAGAACCCCAAAAATGTGATCATATTACTCCAGTGCTAGCCTCCCTACACTGGCTTCCTGTTAAGGCAAGGGCTGATTTCAAGGTTTTACTGCTAACCTACAAAGCATTACATGGGCTTGCTCCTACCTATCTTTTCGATTTGGTCCTGCCGTACATACCTACACATACGCTACGGTCACAAGATGCAGGCCTCCTAATTGTCCCTAGAATTTCTAAGCAAACAGCTGGAGGCAGGGCTTTCTCCTATAGAGCTCCATTTTTATGGAATGGTCTGCCTACCCATGTGAGAGACGCAGACTCGGTCTCAATCTTTAAGTCTTTACTGAAGACTCATCTCTTCAGTAGGTCATATGATTGAGTGTAGTCTGGCTCAGGAGTGTGAAGGTGAACGGAAAGGCTATGGAGCAACGAACCGCCCTTGCTGTCTCTGCCTGGCCGGTTCCCCTCTCTCCACTGGGATTCTCTGCCTCTAACCCTATTACAGGGGCTGAGTCACTGGCTTACTGGTGCTCTTCCATGCCGGCCCTAGGAGGGGTGCGTCACTTGAGTGGGTTGAGTCGCTGACGTGGTCTTCCTGTCTGGGTTGGCGCCCCCCTTGGGTTGTGCCGTGGCGGAGATCTTCGTGGGCTCAGGATGGTAAGTTGGTGATTGAAGATATCCCTCTAGTGGTGTGGGGGCTGTGCTTTGGCAAAGTGGGTGGGGTTATATCCTGCCTGTTTGGCCCTGTCTGGGGGTATCATCGGATTGGGCCACAGTGTCTCCTGACCCCTCCTGTCTCAGCCTCCAGTATTTATGCTGCAGTAGTTTGTGTCGGGGGGCTGTCAGTCTGTTATATCTGGAGTATTTCTCCTGTCTTATCCGGTGTCCTGTGTGAATTTAAGTATGCTCTCTCTAATTCTCTCTTTCTCTCTCTCGGAGGACCTGAGCCCTAGGACCATGCTTCAGGACTACCTGGCATGATGACTCCTTGCTGTCCTCAGTCCACCTGGCCGTGCTGCTGCTCCAGTTTCAACTGTTCTGCCTGCGGCTATGGACCCCTGACCTGTTCACTGGACGTGCTACCTGTCCCAGACCTGCTGTTTTCAACTCTCCAGAGACAGCAGGAGCGGTAGAGATACTCTCAATGATTGGCTATGAAAAGCCAACTGACATTTACTCCTGAGGTGCTGACTTGTTGCATCCTCGACAACTACTGTGATTATTATGCTGGTCATTTATGAACATTTGAACATCCTGGCCATGTTCTGTTAAAATCTCCAGCAGAACAGGCAGAAGAGGACTGGCCACCCCTCATAGCCTGGTTCCTCTCTAGGTTTCTTCTTAGGTTTTGGCCTTTCTAGGGAGATTTTCCTAGCCACCGTGCTTCTACACCTGCATTGCTTGCTGTTTGGGGTTTTAGGCTGGGTTTCTGTACAGCACTTTGATATATCAGCTGATGTAAGAAGGGCTATATAAATACATTTGATTTGATTATTCAAGTTTGTGGGCACGCCTCCTCTACCTAATGGGTGGTATCAACTTTCACTATGAATGCCGGACTTTGTTGTTCACTATGAGTAGGTGAAAACACGGAGTTGAAACTTCCCGATTCTACCAGTGAAATGACAATGTGAGAGTTCTAGCTTGTGGTTTAGATAATGTTTATGATAAAAACATCATGTTATTAATATAGTAATGACTATATTCTGTGGCAGGACCATGGTGAAATACCCCTTTAAACATTATGTTTTTGTCATAAAAATCTGAATTATCCAAACCATAAACTGGAATAAGTGCATTTAAATTTTACTGGTAGAATTGGGAAGTTTCGACTTCCTGTGTATTCTGTTGATCATAGTGAACCACACAGTCCAGCCTTTATAGTGAATGCAGATATCTGTCACGATCGTCTTTAGGTGAAAGAGAGGACCAAGGCGCAGCGTGATATAAATACATCTTCACTTTATTAGAAGATGAAACGAACACGAAACTAATACAAACTAAACAAAACAACAAACGACCGTGAAGCTAACAAACGAAAGTGCAGACACAAGCTACTAACGTCAAACATAGACAATTACCCACAACCTACCTAATGCCTATGGCTGCCTTAAATATGGCTCCCAATCAGAGACAACGATAGACAGCTGTCTCTGATTGAGAACCAATCCAGGCAACCATAGACTTACATAAACACCTACACTGAACACAACCCCATGAACTCTACAAAACCCCCTATACAATACAAACACCCTAGACTAGACAAAAACACACAAACATCCCCCATGTCACACCCTGACCTAACTAAAATAATAAAGAAAACAAAGATAACTAAGGCCAGGGCGTGACAATATCGCCCTGCTAGGTAGATGGGGCGTGCCAACAAACTTGGATGATGGCATTGTTTACTTTCGAATGACCAACACATAGTAATCTCAGAACTTCTCTATGCAAGATTTTTTCACCCGTGTGGTGTTCTACAAACAAGCACAAAAATGAGTTATTTTCCACCGTTCTACCTACCAGAGATTTACCCTGATTCTGCCAATAGCTTGCGGCTCAGAATGATGCTTAAGGTGAACAACGATTATCAGAGGGACTTTCAGGCTGTACTGATGGGGAATCCATTTTGATGACAGCTGACAAATTATGCCATACCATTGTTTTTTTCCCTTCACAACAAAACGGAAGATTCTCGATTAGAGGTGACATAATGTTACCTAGCATGCTAGCCTAGCTGGACTAGGTAAGTTAGCTAGCTAACGTTACAGTCCTGTATTGAACTCTGAAAACGATCAGCTAAATAGCTAGCTAGCTATGTTTTGAATACACACTATCAAACCATTTTGCCTATGCTGTGGTAGTCACTACTCGACTGGTACCCTCACCAGAGTAAACATGTTTGTTCATTCTATCTTTGACTAATGTTAGCTAATGTAAGCTAACTAACTTAAGAGCAAATAAGAGTAGGTCAATCTCAAAAGCAGGTCCCAATGTCCCTCATTGTCACTAAACAATACACTAGCCTGTCTCTAAACACTTAGGTCCCAATCGGTTGACACCTTTACCAACAAAGGCGTGTTGCCCTACCTCCCTTCCACAAAAAGTAAAATGGTAACACCACAACCATGTGTTTCCAGGAGACGTGCGCAGTACCAGAAAATATTCTGCAAGAAGTCCAAACAGTTGGTGGTTAAGGTCTATGAGCCCTACACCATTTCTGGCAGAGTCTTATCTAGCTGTCCGTACACCGCAGACAAGACTATTCGCCACCAGCACAAAGTCTCTCAGCTTCCACAGCCCACCGTGCCAAACACCATTGCCAGTGAACCGAAGCTGGATAAAGGACTATGGCTGTGTTTACACAGGCAGCCCAATTCTGAAAAAGAACATCAGTTCTGAAAAAGGTTTGATGTGATTGGTCAAAAGACTGATTAGTAGAAAAAAAATATCCAAATTGGGCTGCCTGTGTAAACGCAGCCAGTGTGGCTCAGCATAAGACAATGTAGAACCACCATAAAATAAATATGGATACATTCTATCAATCTTCGAAAGTAGTCTGCCTTTATGGATTCACAGAATATATTTGTGAAAGCTGAACCTTACCTTGGCAATACTGTCTTTGTTCTCGATTTGTGGAAACATTCAAACTGACCACCTGCAGCTGGACACAGACATTTTATTAGACTCCTGTTTCCACAAATCGAGACAAGAATGCTCTAAAATTAAATCACATTATCTGATGTAACAATCTGTAGCGAAGAGAACTGGTGATTAGCAGATGATGGGAGAGGTGGTCATGATGAAATTGCCATTCACAAAGAAACATATAGTATGATCAGTGTAATAATGTTCAGGGAATACTTGTACAGCTGTGGGAGGAGATACTTTTACCGCATTTTGTCTTTGGTGTCATAAACAATCCTTGGTTCCTGCCTGTGCCTGGTGAGGAGGGGGGGGGCCGTCATGACCACCTCCTTTAGACTATTTGGCAGAACGCCCAGAATATGTTCTTTAAGTTAAGATAGGAGACGGTGCCAGACACATGCCGGACCCAACCCTATGAACTATGCCTATGTAACCTATCTGTAACCAGTATATAAGGGAACAAAATGGTGACTGCCCCATTAGAGCTTTTGATAGACGTTCACTATAGTGCATCAAGTTTGTTGGAACCTCTCCAGCGAACTGATAATAAACAATGATCCATTTAATATTGACTTTGAGTGTCCCTGTGTAGTATGTCCATGACATTGTCATGATCAAACTGCCATTCAGCTCCTATTGAGTCATTTTCTGCTTGAAATCCAGCATAATGTCCAATCCATCGAGATGGATACAGTTCTGCTACAATGGCATAGAAATTATGATTCTATCCATCTAGAATCCACTCCAGGAAGAACCCCAGGCACCACAAATATATAATAAATTATACTCTATTGTACAATTTGAAAGACAATTGGACTGTGCCAGCATAACATCACCATTAGGGTAAAATAGATGAACATACTGTACAGAGTTTACATTTAGAACAATATCTAGCCTAATAGAAAGAAATATGGCATAACCCTCAACCTTTGCAGTTACCAAACTGTATAAATGTACCTAGGTAGATGGGCAGACAGTATCTAGCTACAGCCATGTCTATCAGGCATGCTTAGGCATATATTTTTTATAGTAAAACCAGCTTCAGGTTTTGAGATTTACAACAGTTAATTGTTGTATTATTTTTTCTCCTCACAGTTGGCTGGTAAACTTAGCTAGCTAGCTGGATTGCCAATACTTGTTATTTACATCTATTTGGAATCCTATCTTGCATCATGCCTATAGTTTTGTGAGACTGAAATGCATCCATGGTCATAATAATAACCAATGTCAACCCTCGTCAATTATGTTACATAGCTAGCAGGTAAAGTTCTTTACAGTTACTGATATTACACATTTGCTAAGAAGTTACAAATGCAAGGCTTGGCACATACCAAGTTAGCAGGCACCAGGCTAACTAGCGAGCCAACTCCAGACATGTGCTGATGTTTGCTGGCAAACCCTAGCTTTAGGTGACTGGTTGTAACATTGTAGCTTGCTGTTTAGGAGCCATATCTACGACTAAAAAGAAAAGAGGTTTTACAATCGAGATACAATAGATACCCAATCATAAAACCTCTTCTATTTTTAGTCATAGATATGGCTGCCTGTAGTTGTTTAGCTAGCTAGACTAGCTACCCAAGTTAGCAAACAGAAAAATAATTTGATTTCCCCCCCACTGTAACAGCAGATCAATTAAAGTTAGCTAGCTATGTGGCTTGCAGGAAAAATGACTTACTTAGTTAGATACAGTATTTGTCATCTGCACTCTTGGTGCATGTAGCTAATAGAACATTAAAAAAATGCTCCATTGTTGAATTCGTGGTGATGAGAGGAATCACTTGACGCCATTGCGGTCTGGTCAGTTCTTTCAGTTTAGCCGCAAAGGATTGTGTTGTTAGTGTTCGCCTCCCTTTCAAAAAAGCCTGCCTTGGGGGAAGCACCGCCCCATCGAGTTGTAGTCTTACAGAGACTGGAAAACATTTGTAAGATTGTATATTTAAGGCCTCCCGGGTGGCGCAGTGGTCTAGAGCACTGCATCGCAGTGCTAGCTGCGCCACCAGAGTCTCTGGGTTCGCGCCCAGGCTCTGTCGCAGCCGGCCGCGACCGGGAGGTCCGTGGGGCGACGCACAATTGGCTTAGCGTCGTCCGGGTTAGGGAGGGTTTGGCCGGTAGGGATATCCTTGTCTCATCGCGCTCCAGCGACTCCTGTGGCGGGCCGGGCGCAGTGCGCGCTAACCGAGGGGGGCGGGTGCACGGTGTTTCCTCGGACACATTGGTGCGGCTGGCTTCCGGGTTGGAGGCGCGCTGTGTTAAGAAGCAGTGCGGCTTGGTTGGGTTGTGCTTCGGAGGACGCATGGCTTTCGACCTTCGTCTCTCCCGAGCCCGTACGGGAGTTGTAGCGATGAGACAAGATAGTAATTACTAGCGATTGGATACCACGAAAATTGGGGAGAAAAGGGGATAAAAAAAATAAATAAAAAAAAATATTTAGCCATGAATCCACTGATAGGAACATAGCTGAAAGACGTCCAATGGCTCTATCAAACAAGGACAACCATATCTACATGCACAAAAATGTATAGTGCGATCAGTTTAACATAGCCTATAACATAAAGCAGGACTACATTTATTTTCAGTCAGATCTCACCCCCCCCCCCCCCCCCCCCCCACCCCCCACCCCCCCCCCCCCCCCCCCATTAATACACCGGAAGCCATCATAGGGTGTATCATTCAGTGCGTGAAGCCCAGACCTGCCTTCCTCCTGGACAATTATGTGTGAAACACATCTCACTGACCTAGAAATGGACATGATGAAAACAAGCCCTGATTCCTCCAGGGTGAAATTCCCCTTTAAACTTTATGCGTTGTATGGGATTTCATATATTTTACAAAGTTATTAAATAACACTTGGTTTTTTGCATTCGCTTCTCATAACCATTTCAAATCAAATCATGGTTCAACCAAATCAAATATAGTATTTTTTGATCTTAGACAGCTTAACATAATACTTGATTGCACATGGTTTTAATATAATATTAAATGAAGTCAGATAGTCAGGTTTATCAAATGTAGATTGTTAAATAGTATTTAACACTACAAGGGTTTTAGGATATTGAAATGCCACTCAATCCATTATGTTCAGTGACATCAATACAGCTAGACACAGGATGCATTATGGTTTATACCCCCTCTTTATAGATCACCATTTTTTATGTATACTGTATACAGTATGGTTAAGTGGCTATATACAGTATCTTATATGAATCAATATTAGTAATACTGTTTCATAGTAACGTGTGTCTACATTTCCAAACCACACCTTGCCACAGCACTACAGACCTCAAAAGCAGGAAAACACTACCCTCCGGTCATCCCACAACATTCCATTTGAATGGGTTCCAGACCTTTTCACAGAGACACAGGTGCATGTAGCCCCCAGAGCCTTGGAGCAGACGGCCAGTCTGAATTGGCTGTACATCACCAGCACATGGCTGTGCTCCAAGGCCAGATCCAGAGAGCTGCTCTGTGCAATCATCAATGAAATTCAAACACATATGACAACAGCCTCTTCCTCGCGGGATAAGCAGAATTCCAGGGCATTTCATCATGGCTCCTGCCATTCCAACACTGTGCAGAAGAATGAATGGTTTACCATTTAGTGAGGAACTCACCAATAATAATGGACTATCTTGTCTATAGATCATGGTTGTCTTGTTTATCAATGTCCAATCAGTGAAACACTACTAGCAAACACTCTGCAACCCTTTCTTAGATATCTGGTATGTTTATCAACTTTTGGTTCAGCTTGCTTCCGTTTAATACATTTTTTTTCAACAGAATCGGCGATACACCCCTGATCACACGCAAACACAGTTCACTTTCATAACAGCCACATACAAACAGCATGATCCCTTTGATCGTTGTATAATTACTTCACGCATCTACGTGCTCTCCTCCTCTTACCTTTTCCCTTTGCTTGTGGACTTCAGTGCACACCACATCAGCGTTCTGTGACCAGGCGAAAAAACCTTTCCAAGCCAAACCTTCATATCATAACCTCTAAACTAAGGTGACCAGATTTCTGAAATGAAAACCGGGGACATATATAATTAAAATAGCCAATGTTATATTATCTATGAAATAAAAAAGGGGGACAATTCCGGTTTCATATATTCAGTCTAACAGGCACACTGTGATACAGAGAAAACAACTATATTACAGAAACGCTACAGACAAGACAAAACTGTCCGATCTGAACAGCCATTCAGTGGTTCTGGTAGAATAAGAGCAGAAGAGAACATGAGCAAAATTGGAAAAACAGACAATAGTATATGTGAAATACTTAACATAATAAAGAAATAAGATGCTGATGAGATTGGTAACTACATAATATACTTATACCAACCTAATCTGTATATTTCTCAGAAGAATGTATCTTCTTCAGGATTGCTCTGTCTTTGGCCAGCTTCTCCATTGGCAGGGGAGGTTGAAGTTGGTCTTCACAATAAGCATGGCCTTGATGGTAGGAACAGTGAACCTATTTCTTGCTGCTGTCCATAGATCATTAATTTGGGATAACACTCTCTCGACTGGTGCATTACTTCCAGGTAAGCACATGACAACAGACGCTAATCTAGCCAGGTTAGTGTGTGGGATGTCATTCTCTTTGTAAGTGGGTAACCACCGTGCTCCATCTCTGATTAAGCAATGTCTCAGATGTTTTCCATTCTTCAAGCAATCCCCCCCTTTAGGAACTCTTGCAGGCCAGTAACCTCGTCACACAATGCATCCTCATTGATGGTCACATTGGGGCATTTTTCCTGCAGTGTGCCTGCTGCCTTCTGGATCTCTTCACGCAGAGGTTGCCTTTTTAAAAGGAGACAATGTAAATCTTTTAGATTATATGTGTGCTTTCCCCATGCTTGCAAGTAGTTCAGAGCCATAGTGAAGAATGATTGTGATGTTTTGAGAAAGCTCTCTTTAGACATGGCTCCATTTCCCTCTAGCTCTCTCAGAAGTCCTCTGACCAAAACTGGAATGAAGTTGTCATCACATCTTGCAGTGAATTTTGCCTCAACGTTTCTCAGAATTGCAGCGGACTCCACAGCACAGTGGTCCTGGCATTCAAGCATTTTGATCACGTCACTGAATACGGTCAAGTTTCCATGGACAAAGGCCAGCCAAAGTTCAGTCAGGGGATCTTCGAACATTGTTCACAGGACAACAGGGCATTTGTCTTCAGAAATAAAAAAGGATTTCAATGGCACATACATTTTCAGCACTCTTTCTAGAGCAGGGAGCATGGACATCCAGCGAACATTGCTGTGTCCTAAAATGTTATGGTACTCCTGGCCAACAAACTCACAAAAGCCCCTCAGTCTTTCTACTCTGACGGTGAAAATATGAACATATCCAAATATCTTTGTGAGCAGGTACTCAACATCATATCCAAAGCTGTTCTGGCTGTGTTATGAATGATGTGGGCAGGACAACCTAAGCCAATCACCTCTCGCTGCAGAGCATTTTTAACTTTGGTATGGACATTGACCATCCCCAGCCTATTCAGTCCTCCAAAGTTGGTATTTGTTGTCGGCAGAGAATGTTTTCCGGGTTACATTTTTGGATGACCACCAGGACCTCAGCTGCAATTTCCTCTGCTGTTTCTCCATTCAATTCAACAAAATCAAGCAGTTTTGTTTCCACAGATGTGCTGCCATCATATATCTTACATATCTTACATATCATAGCTTTACATGTCCATGATTGGACGCATCAATGGACAGGGACACACATTCAACCTGGTCTAGGTCCTGTGTTACCAAAGTAGTTGCCCATGTTGCTAACACGTTACTCACTGTGGCGTCACATTTTGTTCTAGCACATGTACACTTTGGCTCATAAAGCTTCCGTGTCAGTTGTGCTGTGCAGTCCATAGATCTGTAACTATGATTGTGTCACATAGTGTGGTATGCAAAGACACCCTCCTGCACAGCTAAATCATATTCTTCTTGGGAAGGCTCTACCTTCTTGAAGAATGTGGTGACAGAGGGCATACCAACACGGGCAATCAGAGAGGCTTTATGCTTTTTCGTCTGCTGATGTTCTACCACAGCCGTTCTTCTCCGGCTGCCAATTGAAAGAGAGGAATTACAAAGGGTGCAATGAACAATTCTATATAAATGGATAAATGGAAATTCTCTCATCATGTTTTTCATAAAAAGTGCATTTCCGTTTCTTGGAAAGAGTCATTGTATCTCCTGTCTGTTCTTCTTCACTCTCCTTGTGTCACTCTTCTTACTCTCTTAACTTTTTCTTCTCCTCCAATCTTTCTCCTCCTCTTTTCTTCACTCGTCTTCCTTTCCTTCTCTTCACCTTTCCACCTCACTCTTCTACACTCTCCTTGCTTCACTCTTTTTACTCCCTTAATTGTTCCTTCTCCTTTCTCTCCAATCTGTATTAATAAACGGCATACTATTAGATAAAATACTTTGGTTAACAGATTCACATTGCTTGCCTCATTTTTGTATTTTATCTCAAAGACATTGTTTGGAATAATAAATTGGCAGTCTCTGTAACCATATCTTTACCTTTCCTCACTCTTCTTCCTCCTCTCCTTTCTCTCCACTACTAATGTTATCTATGAATATTTCTAAATATATTTTCACACTACTTATTATAATGCCAAACCATTAAAATTGTAATCTACAAAATTATTCTCCGAATTAATTGTGCATTCATTTAATATAATCATATTTTCAAAATAGCCCATCCACTGCATGTTTACATGTGAACGTTTTTTAACCTAGCTACCATAACAGTAGCTAGCTAACTTAGCTAGCTAACTTAGTCTACATAGCTAACGTTAGCTAGCATAACCTATTTAAAACAATATAGAGCAGATCATCTATCTATATAATAAATTGTGACATAACATCACTAGCTAGTATCTCAAACGATTGTAATTTACCTGGCTTGAAAAGACGTTTCTGGTGATGTTGTGGTTTCACTTGACACTTGCTAGCTTCTGGCCGAGTTTTCCACAGCAGTTTTCTCTAAAACTTTCACGAGCAAGTAGTTAGTAGAAAAAGAAGAGTGAATGAAGCTGCTATAGCGAGCAGCCCCCTCTGCTGGACAAAACAAGCACAACGCGATTGAGACGTCAATCGGTAGGCTCTGCTGCCCGGTCTTTCTTGCCAAGTAAAATATTTCACTTTGCGGTCTGTTTTTAAAACGGGGACATTTCCGGGGACAGCTCCAGCCGGGGACAGGCCTCCAAAAACGGGGACTGTCCCCGGAAAACGGGGACGTCTGGTCACCCTACTCTAAACACAGCCTACATCGTTGTCACCATATTAACGTCATAGTCAACATAGCTACTAGAACTAATGCATTAGTAAACACGCTACAATCATGCAGTACAGTAAACAGTCAGCAGCAAGCAGTTTAGCAGTTACACTGGCGGGCCTGTTATGCCAAATAATGTCCCCCCGGCCAAATAGTGTTCCCCTCTACGTCACAATGGGATTCAATAAACTCTTAGCGTCCGTTGCTATATCAACGGTGTGATGACCTAATGATTAGAATTTTGGAGATCATTACAGCCTAAATGACATTCTTTTCATCATCGCTATGCAAGAAAGGCTGAAAATTGTGATGTTTTGCTTAGCTATTAAAATGAACATTATTTCAAACTACTTTTGGGTACCTTGTTAACATTACAACATGAAATCCATGTCTTAAACATTGCTACGTTCCGGAAATAGAAAAGAAGACGTGTGATCTGCTTGAGACATTAAAGTTACTTACCTTACAGATCACGAAGTCAGCTCATTTCCACTCCATTCATATGCAAATCCATTGTATTCATACACTGGCTTTTCTGGCTGTAATGTTTTTATTTGAACCTGCCCTTCCCTTATCTACATTGAAATAATATAATTTCAGTAGTCCTCTATTATGATTCATTTTTTCAATCTCGCATAGCTCATTAGTACACCCTTGTGGTTGAATATATATGTATGTATTGTAGGTCCTAAGATACAACAATGAATAATGTGGAACAAATAAATACCTTCAAAGGATGCCTTACAACTTACAATAATGAACACCTTGTGAAACAGTTGTGAAAACCAACCTGCCAATATTTAATATTGTAATACATGAACTTTGATAGTTTTTGGTACAGTTGTGTCAATTGATTTTCCGAGATTTTTTAGTGCACTCACATTGCAATCATAGACTAAAATGCTGAATTCTGGTGTGTGGAATATAGAGGAGATGGTTGCTGTGTGGGTGGGAGGTTCTGCCTGTCACTTGTTCTCAACAGGCAGCCAGTCTCAGAAGGGAGACTTGAAGAGGGAGACTGCAAAGTCCAGGCACTGCTGCTCTCTTTGTTCTGAGTGTTTGCAGTGCTAGTGTTTTTAGTTAATCTGTGTATCTCACGTATTATGTGCCCAGTATGATAGAGCAAGATAACTTTCTTAGCAAATAATGATAACAACATCAGTAGCTGTAGACGATGTAAAGAAAAAGTTGGAGGGTGGTTGGTAATGGATGACATCAGGTGGATCCACGTCTGGGTGTTGGGCAGAACCCCTAGGTCCTGGGGAACAGGAGCAGAGTTAAAGGGAACAGGGTAGGAGACAGAGATGTAAACAAGCAAACACACAGGTTACACTTTACTGTGAGAAAATTTGATCGATCAGTGCAGTGTTATAAATGGGAGATATGTACTTTTCAACACTTTTAGAAGGTATAGTCTCAAGCTGGTCTCCCTCCAACTCAGAGCACAGAGAATCAGACTGATCCGAACTCACTGGTTCTGGTGGATGGAATACCTTCTGGGGGGGCTCGGACAGTCGATGGTCCTAAAGTCATTTGGAGAGGTAAATTGAAGAGGTACATTTTTATAAGCTTAGCATAACTACCATTTTCTTGCTTTCTCAAATGTCAACCAAAGCTTAACATACTTTGTCTATTGGGCTTCACTGAAGTGTAGGGCGTCAGTGTTTCCAGTGGTCGACCGTCCAACTGCTCCAACTGTAGAAGATTGTTGGCTTCCACCGAGGGAACCCTAGGAAGACTAAGAGAAAAATCAGTGTTAGGGAAACTAAACTAGCTTCAGGTTCATTTGTGTGCAAATGCAAATAGTTATTGTCTGAGATTTTTTATATTCACTTTAACAGATGGTGACCCCAGCTAGGCGCGAAAGAGCAGCGGGGTTTCCTAGGTCTCGCCTTCCTTTCATCCTTCTTCCAAACCAAGTAATTTGCCCGGATGTCGTAGCACTTGGTCCCCTTCTTGATTCTGCTCCGGTAGCTCTCCATCTGTTTCTCCTGCACCTTGTCCATGTTCAGTCTCACCTTGATTGATGACAGGAATACATGCAATTTATAGTTCATATTACAAATACATTTCTTCCATATCTCTTGGAGGGCCAGAAAATAAATGAACAGCGGACAATCATTTTTACCTGGTCAAAAACCTCCACATCCTTCTCAGTCCGTGCCTGAAGGTAGTACTCGAAGGCGTTCTGATCAGGTGGGACTCAAGATGACCTCCTTAGTAGAAATCACTCTCCTGTGTGCCTGGCCATTCTTCCCCCGTAGGTAGATATGATTGCCTAACAAGTTGGAAGAGAAGAGTTGTTGAAATACTCAAGTCCAAGTCACCTAGCTAAGGGCATTTGGAATTACCATAATTGCTTACACTTATCCATTTGATTGATCAGGTTAAACTTATAGCTAGACACCTCAATATGACAGACACATAACTATATCAGTGGAGGCTGCTGAGGGGAGGACGGCTCATAATAATGGCTGGAATGGAGCTACTGTAGCTGGTTAGCTGACTAGGCAGACTGAGGTATATAAGTACAGTAGCTAGTAACGTCAATCTAAAAACAGCTTACATTATTTATTCCTATTTAACAATATGTACTTATATAAAGACAAATACATGGCAAATAAAGTGTTCTCTTTCCAGTCTTTTTGGTCCTCTGAAGCAGCAGGTAGTCAGCAGGTTGTCACCGTCAAAAACGCTGTCCTTGGAGAGCAATTCTGAGGTAATAATTTTGCGCGGACTGAGCGAGCGTTTGAGGTAAAATAGAACTAGCCCGCATTATCCTTTTTTATAAGCTTAGCATAACTACCATTTTCTTGCTTTCTCAAATGTCAACCACGAGGTAAAATAGAGCCAAGCAACCAGCATAGCAACGGACGCTTTGGTTCATTACGTAATCCGGTCAGAATGTTGCAAGTTCTATTGTAGCAACAGCCCTAGCAACAGAAGCTATAACTCATCGAATCCCATTGTGACATAGAGGGGGACACTATTTGGACGGGGACACTATTTGGCATGACAGGTCCCGATGGCAATAAATGTATAAAACCAAAAACTTACCTTGACTTGGAAGAGTTCCATTGTTGTCTTTTTCTCTTTGAGTCAATTACTCACCACATGTTATGCACTGCAGTGCTAGGTACAGGAAGTTTATGATTTCAGTACTACATTTATTCTCCTCCTCCTCCCAGCTAACCACTGCACTGAGGGTAGGAAACTCAGTCACCACCGATTAATCCACTATAATTGAGTAATACAATAAGCATTTTTTTACGGCTGGCCATGCTTTCCACCTGGCCAGCCCTACCCCGGTCATCAGCACTGCACCCCCCACAGCAACTCGCCCAAGCATCCCCCATTTCTACTTCTCCCAAATCCAGTCAGCTGATGTTCTGAAAGAGCTGCAAAATCTGGACCCCCACAAATCAGCCGGGCTAGACAATCTGGACCCTTTCTTTCTAAAATTATCTGCCGAAATTGTTGCAACCCCTATTAGTAGCCTGTTCAACCTCTCTTTCGTGTCGTCTGACATTCCCAAAGATTGGAAAGCAGCTGCGGTCATCTCCCTCTTCAAAGGGGGGGACACTCTTGACCCAAACTGCTACAGACCTATATCTATCCTACCCTGCCTTTCTAAGGTCTTTGAAAGCCAAAGCCGGCAGTCTCTATGGGGGTGCCACAGGGTTCAATTCTTGGGCCGACTCTCTTCTCTGTATATATCAATGATGTCGCTCTTGCTGCTGGTGAGTCTCTGATCCACCTCTTCGCAGACGACACCATTCTGTATACTTCTGGCCCTTCTTTGGGGACTGTGTTAACAACCCTCCAGACCAGCTTCAATGCCATACAACTCTCCTTCCGTGGCCTCCAATTGCTCTAAAATACAAGTAAAACTAAATGCATGCTCTTCAACCGATCGCTGCCTGCACCTGCCCGCCCATCCAGCATCACTACTCTGGACGGTTCTGACTTAGAATATGTGGACAACTACAAATACCTACGTGTCTGGTTAGACTGTAAACTCTCCTTCCAGACTCACATAAAACATCTCCAATCCAAAGTTAAATCTAGAATTGGCTTCCTATTTCGCAACAAAGCATCCTTCACTCATGCTGCCAAACACACCCTCGTAAAACTGACCATCTTACCGATCCTCGACTTTGGCGATGTCATTTACAAAATAGCCTCCAACACCCTACTCAACAAATTGGATGCAGTCTATCACAGTGCCATTCGTTTTCTCACCAAAGCCCCATATACTACCCACCACTGCGACCTGTATACTCATGTTGGCTGGCCCTCGCTTCATACTCGGCGCCAAACCCACTTGCTCCAGGTCATCTACAAGACCCTGCTAGTCCCGCCTTATCTCTGCTCGCTGGTCACCATAGCTGCACCCACCCGTAGCACGCGTTCCAGCAGGTATATCTCACCTGTCACCCCCAAAGCCAATTCCTCCTTTGGCCGCCTCTCCTTCCAGTTCTCTGCTGCCAATGACTGGAACGAACTACAAAAATCTCTGAAACTGGAAACACTTATCTCCCTCACTAGCTTTAAGCACCAGCTGTCAGAGCAGCTCACAGGTCACTGCACCTGTACGTAGCCCATCTATAAATAGTCCAAACAACTACCTCTTCCCCTACTGTATTTCTTTATTTATTTTGCTCCTTTGGACCCCAGTATTTCGACTTTGCACACTCATCTACTGTCAAATCTACAATTCCAGTGTTATAATTGCTATATTTATTTACTTCGCCACCATGGCCTATTTATTGCCTTTACCTCCCTTATCTCACCTCATTTGCTCACATTGTGTATAGACTTATTTTTCTACTGTATTATTGACTGTATGTTTGTTTTACTCCATGTGTAACTCTATGTTGTTATATGTGTCGAACTGCTTTGCTTTATCTTGGCCAGGTCGCAGTTGTAAATGAGAACTTGTTCTCAACTTGCCTACCTGGTTAAATAAAGGTGAAATAAAAAAATATATAAAAAATATCTGATCCTTTGATTGGATGGACAATATGTCAGTTCATGCTGCAAGAGCTCTGATTGGAGGACATCACTATGAAGTTGACATAATGACTGTGTAAGTCTATGGAAGGGGGTGAGAACCATGATTCTCCTAGGTTTTTTATTGAAGTCAATGTACCCAGAGAAGTATAGAAACTAGCTGTCCTCCGGCTACACCATGGTGCTACCCTACAGAGTGCTGTTGAGGCTACTGTAGATCTTCATTGCAAAACAGTGTTTTTTAATCAATTATTTTGGGACGTGAATATATTTAGTATAATTGTATCTAAAAAAAGGATACCCTTTTAAATGTTTAATATATTTTTATGAAATTCACTGAGGAGGATGGTCCTCCCCGTCCTCCTCTGAGGAGCCTCCACTGGTGTAGAGGTGCATGAAGACATGGACCAACAATTCACCTGATTATTTCTTGAAAGCAGTATCCAGATGGCAAGAGCAAGCCATTTGTGTCTCCATATCATACAGGTATGTAGTTATTGTCTTTAAAAAGTGAAACAACTTCAACAGAGATAGAAACTGAACTGTGACCTTAATTAAAATCAAGGTACAAACAACAAATGTGTGAACCATTAATATCCCCCAAGACTTTACAGCATGAGTAATCATGGTTCTTCCTGATTCCGGTAAGCATTTATTAGCACCATTTAGCCTGATGACTGATTAGGACGTGTCAACGGAGATGATTGCTACTGATGTTGAGATACGTATTTCCATCACCACCTGCTGATCTTGATTATGTGCAGAGTGCAGAGCAACATTCCAAACAGGATATCTTGAATTTTAACTGTAAGAACTTTATAGGGAAAACTTAGCCCATGTGGCAGGCAGATTGATCTCATCCTTAAGAGGGTATTTATCTCAAAGGTGTACTCATTGCTGCTCCTCTAATCCTCCGTTTAGACCAATATTTACTAGAACAATTGATTAAACCTTACTTTTTAAGTTAGGTCACTGAGATTTATAACAGAGATAAAAACACATGGGGCACAGCTAAATATCGTACTGAAAAAAATTATGCAACAATTTACAGGACTATGGGGTGCAAATTGAATCAAAGTTTACAGAGTTTAAGTCACCCCCATCATCAACACAAACGCAACTTGAGTTTCAGTAATTTCTTGCATTCTCTCCTTCAGGCCTTCCCTTCAGGCCTTCCAGTTTAGCCTTTGTACCCTTCTTTCCAGTGTCGCCTCGCTGAACCCTGTTCTTGCTCTTCATCATCAGCACGAGCCACAGCAGCCTGCCATTTTTCCCTTGATGAAGGAGGCAGGAAACATCTTGGGGACTTCAAATTGGCTGGGATGGGCTTTTGATAACGGCTGTGCTGGTTGTGAATAATAATGGTGCCATCTCCTGAACACTTCCTCTCCTAACCACAGGATCTTCCTGCATGAGTAAGGTTGACTAATAAGTCAGAACCGATGCATCGATGGTGACTAATGCATAGAGACATGGGGTATTTGTTAAATTTGAAATTAAAATTGAGCTCCCGGTATCAGAAATAGTCATGAACGGAAAGACAATTGTGATGACAGAGGTAGAGCCGCCCGAGGTCACAGCAAACAGTGACCATGATAAAATGCTGCTCACTGCAAATTACTCATGCTTAAAAGCACCCGTGTCTATTCTGTGATGTACAAAAGGGAGCGACTTGAGACTGATGTTTTCAAATCGAGGGTCACTGGGGTGTTAATAACATAGGAGACTGATGTGAAATCTCTGTTCCTAGAAATGCAGTACTGTAACTGAAGACTTCAAGGAACCAAGCCCCAACAACCAAACCATTTTTGAGTTAATTTCTTTTAAACCTGATCTGATATAACTGATCCAGGCCCCCAGTGTCCGGCCAGGAGGTCTGTCAAGTCACAAGCTATGCTGGTCAACTACGGTGTAGCAACACAGCGGTGCCAAAAGCCCTGGTCTGCCCTATGCAAATTTCGATCGCCAGAACGGACAAAAAATATATAAATTAACTTCACTACAAATCGAGATATTTAATTAAATAGTGATCCATTCTGACTACTACATTTGTTGTCACACAGGACCACGTGCTGACACAAACCAATCATGGGCCGGCAGACTACGAGGAGGCTCCCAGTTGACTCTCTCAGGCAGTATGAAAATGACTACATCGACCATGATCTTTTGCTAGTTACAGCCACTTTCACCATGATCCTTAGCAATTTTTTTGGGTGCCATTCAGCCCTATTCAGCAATTTGGCATACTTCAAATTCAAATACTTCTGGCTTCATGCTCCATCGGGAGTTTTCCCATAGCGCTGACATTATCCACGTATTCCTATCTACTGGTTTTAATGTCTATGAACTGATCTGTAATCGTGGTGAAATGTAGCTCGACCAATTGTGGTTTAGTCTGAACGAATGGACCTATCACAACTGTGAATTGGTAATGATATTTGAATAGTTGTGTACTAGTATTCAAATAATTAGAGCACTGTTCCTGGTAAGCACCTTCCATTGCTGAGGTCAGCTAAATTCTACAATGAATATGGAACCCCACACCATAGAAATGGAATCATTCTATTTATGTGCCCCACACACTGTCTGGAAGTATGCATCAATATGATGTGTTACAGAGAAACATGTAGAATAATATGGCAATGATTTGGTGAACCAGTGACAGTTATTACTATTCACATCATGTACAGTACTTTTTGAAAAGGTTAAATATAGGATTTTATGGAAAAAGAAAGCAAGGACAAGATAATTGATTGGACATGTTGGTCAGTCATTTTGACATGAGGTTATTATGGGGGTAATCATTGCCCTTTGAACAGAGCTGAATGAATAACAATAAGGAGGCTCCTTTTGTAAATGTATTATTTTGTCGTGATATGGCACTGCGTCTGGAAGGCAATAAGACTTGACATTGCACTCAGCGGCATGTTAAGTAACACAACATTACACACGCAGAACACTGGGAAGTGGAATTGGTGTTGATGGTAGAGTTGATTGTCTGAAAACTATCTGCTGGGCCATCGATCCAACACAAAACGTCCCTCCACATCCGTCGGTCTACCAACCAATCCCATCCCTGCTGACTGATGTGTAGATAATTGAGCTGTCGCTGGGGGTTTCAGGTTTCTCCTCTTCGCCTTGTTTCTTACTTTGGGGATGTTCATTGTGTTTTACTTGCCACCATTTGCAACAAAGGACCTCCTGACTGTTATTTATGTCAATATTCTGACCGATAGACAGAGACATGCAAACAGTGACACGCTATCTACTGCTGCTGCTGCTCTGAGCATGTGATAGACCACTGCCATCCCCATGTCCAGACTAATTCATCTCTGGGGAGAAGAGAGACCACCTGCTGCCCAGAGGAGGCTGGTGGGAGGAGCTATAGGAATCAATGGAATGGTACAAAACACATGGAAACAACGTGTTTGACTCCATTCCAGTGTTCCATTCCAGCCATTACAATGAGCCTGTCTTTCTATAACTCCTCCCAGCAGCCTCTTTTGCTGCTGCCCTATAGGACTAGTGTAGAGCCCATGGCTGGGCCCCTAATGTGTAGTGACATCAGGAAGTTACTCTTAAGTCAGTGATACAGGTACCACCAGGTACTGTATAGCTTACCTTTGCAATCTTAGAACTTATTGCTGAAATCCCAAAAAGTCTAATTATTCTTCACCATATAATGGGTCAGTGGGAAGATCATTAGGACTATATATTCAAATTTGAAATCATCCCTCATTCATTAATTTACACAGGGTAAATACACATGTGCTACATCCTGTTTGTTATTTTCAAAAGCACTTTTATGCGTTTCTTTAATATATGGAAACAGTTGTTTTGCCTTTTCATGCTCTCACTTGATTATAAAAGCCCTCCATAGTGTACAATTATGTTAGACCTTTGTGTTGTGTCAACTGTACAAGAGGAGCGTCTATTCAGCCAGCCATAAGTGCTCTAACAGAAGTGGTGTTTCCTCATAAATATAACCTATTCAGAATTGTATGCCATGTTATAACAGTATTTGTGTTCTAACATTTTGTTTGTAACATTACCAGGTCATTGCAGTGCAACTGGCAAAAGCAACTCAATTATTGTTCTCAGCATCTGCTATTTTCTTGAGACACTCTGTTCAATTGTTATCTGCCTTCTTCACAGACAAAGCAAGCACACACCAAGTAGCGAACGGAGGTGATAAATCATATTGTTAAGTTTCCACACAATAGCAAAATATGCCACACTCCAACACTGATAGTAGGATGTAGAGGTATTTGGAGAAGATACAATCATAGGCAATATATTCTTCTACTTTTCAGCTAGGTTATTTATTCATTTACCTCAGAGGTTTGGTCTTTGAAGGTTTTTAATGTGAATATTCTTGATCCACAACTGCATTCAATAAGACCTATGTGAGGAGTGCCACTGCAAAGTGCTACAAAATGCAATAAAAGAGGCATTAGGTCAAATGAGAAAACGGGATAGCCAGATCCTCCTACTTTTTAACGTCTTCGAAAAACAAAGAGTCGTGCTCTTGTAACGACAGGGGAGATGCAATGTCCAGTTTACAGATGGACAGATTGGCAAATCTCTCCCTGCTTGAATTGACCATTTACATCCAGAAGGTACTGCTATAATAATGATCATGAAAATGGGTTTTCTCTGTGGCCAGAGTGCCCGCTGCCACTCTGCAGAGGCCATTAGGGGCATGGCAGTCCCTCACTCTGCCTCTCCATCTGTGAATGGCCCAGCAGCAGGTTAATGCTGCCCACACAGAGGAGACCAGAGCCAGCGTGTTAATAATTAAAGAGGCTCTACCTCCCCTTCCCATTACATTGTCCTCTCTCATGATAGCTATAAGCGGGTTGATTATCCTTTTCAGTGTCGACTCGGCGAGATTATCATCTACTGCCTGCTGATACAGGGCTCAACACATAAACGCTCACTTTCAAGCAAGCCGCATCATTGCTCTCGGGCAATGGAGGATCCATTGGAGAGCTCGGCCATACACAGTGATAGCCTCTGTTAATGCTTCTACACAGCGCTCTACAGTACATGTTGGCAGGGGCGTGACGTGTCGTTTAAGACTCCAGTTGTTGTGGTCTCTGTTGCATGACGTCCTCCTCCCCATGTGAGCGTAAACACAATGGCCTGGCTCTTTTCAGCAACGCCACATTTCAGATAAAAGTGTACACTACAATGGACAAACGATCAAGAAAATATACCTGTTCTTGGAATCTTACAGGGTACTGGGTAGGAATATGGATGACAGAACATGTTTTATTGGATTATTGGTCAATAGTGAATAGATCAAATATGGCGACAATGGAATTGAATGTCAATTCCATACTCATGATATCACTCTTTTCAGGGAGTTTTATGGCATAAAAGTAAAACATCTCAGGTCAACTGAGGACAAAAAACAATGTGAGCTGTATGTTTGTCTCTACAGCTGTTTGCTTGTCCATGTGCAACGTGGTCTCAGAGCATTTCCTATTATTCTGTATGTAAATCAGAGACACTCCATTTGGCATTATATGGTATGTATTCATTTGTGGATGTCCCATCATCCATTTCGTATGATATGTTTGCAGAAAGTATGAAATGTACGAATTCCAATTTGTTGTGGCTAACGTTAGCTGGGTGGCTAACACTAATGTTAACTAGCTGGATAACGTTAACTAGGCTAGGGGTTAAGGTTAGGGTTAGGCGTTGACTTGAAAGGTTAGGGTTAGGGGAATGGTTAGCTAACACACTAAGTCGTTGCTAATTACCTAAAAAGCTAAAGTTGTATGTGATGAGATTCGAACACACAACCTTTGGGCTGCTAGACGTTCACGTTATGCTCCTACCCATCCACCCCGACCAACCACCCTTCTTTCAATTTTGCCTTAAGTAACATTATATCTTATGTAACCATACCAAACATAACATATCATACTAATTTGAGTGTCCCGAATTTACATTTACTATGTTATATCTAGTCTATGAGACCAGTCTGCCATGTGGGGCCAAAGGTGCCTGCTTGGAGTAGTGACAGGGCTGAACATCTCTGCTCATGCCAGAGATCCCTTGAGAGGAGGGAGAATCAGACCAGAAAGTGCACACAGCTAACCTCCTTCACCTCCATACTTAGCTTACCTTAGCCCCATGAAGCCCAGTGGAGAGCACTTATTTGGGGACCCTTCACTCTGTGGTACGCACCTTCAATAAGGATGTCTGAGCTGCCGTACTCGCTCGGGACACGGCGCTGGGGACACAGACGGGTGTGTCGCATAGGATAAGAAATGATTTTGCCATTTGTATCTGGCGTCCCATTTCAACACGGATCAATGTCCACTTCGCATCAATTTCACATGAGTTAAGAGCCAACAGCAAACACAGCCAGCGGGCTATGACTGTCTGCTGCTTGGTTCTGTCGGCAGTAGCAGGTCTCTGGGGTCACTGACCGGACTAAGCGCAAGGCAGACTTACGGTGCAATGCTCTCATTCCTTCCCTCTCTACATAATGCATGTGAAATGAAGCTTTTTATGTGTCAAAAAAGTAAGACTGTTCCTACAAACCAATATTTACTATGCTCCCTATTAAGTATTCAGAACTAGCTTTACAGTGAGGACTCCTTAAGGACCCTGGCCGTCTCTGAAACCGTCCTTTTACATCCGCTACATATAATGTGAAGTCGTATGGATTCTCTCAATACAATTAATGGAATAAATCAAAGGCAAACATCTATTTATATATTTATAAGCATTTAATAACACCATTACTCTTGTTGACATTACAGTTATTGGTTGTTTATATCCATTGTACTGTATGTCGCAAAGCTACATTAAAGCAACAGAAAATGCAATGTGCTTTGCCATTCTGCGTTAGAGAACTGTTACTTTAGCTCAGACCACAACAGACCACAAGGTTCAGACCACAACATCAAGAATACAACCTGGGGATGTTTACTGCATTTGGCAAGAGGATTCATGTAGTAAAGATGCAATGTGGAATATCTGTGTTTGAAAATGTGGAATTGTATGATATTGTTGTGTGATGGGGTGGGAGGACACAAGGTAAAGACTGGTAACCAATATGCAACTCAGTCATACTTGAGAGAAGAAAACTATGATGCATGATATAAGGCTCTCTACAATATGTCATGCAGAGGGATCACACTGTTTGAACTGTCAATTCATGAACCTGTGATTGAGGGAATATGATTCAAGTCTAACTGTGTCATCCATAATGTACAGGAAGATCCAGCATATTTTGTCACACTTTCAGGTGACAAGAAGAGGATATAAATGACAGTGGAGTGGTTTATAATGAGCTGAGAGCGGGAGGAAATGAAACGGTTAGGGTTGAGGGGGCACATATATTGTATCTACGACTACCATTTGACTTAATCTCAGTCAAGCGTACACCTCATCCAACCAGAATGGAGAATAGAGGGGAACTGTGAGGGAGTGGTGAGATGCATTCATTCACACTAGCGATGGGTCGTTTGTGAACGACCTGCTCTTTTTGGTGAACGTCGGGAACCGAATCGCTTCGGTAAAAGAGCATTTTTTTTGCATACTGCTACTACCGTTTTTTGAGACAACCATTATCTGTAGATAAGTTATAAAAACATACTCTGAAGATGGTAATTCCTCACTCCATTAACAATAGGTAGTGAGGAGAGATCCTCATATTTTTTGCAGGCAATCTAATCATTTTGTCAGGTTTTAAAGGGAAAGGAGATACCTAGTCAGTTGTACAACTGAATGCATTCAACCGAAATGGGTCTTCCACATTTAACCCAACCCGTCTGAATCAGAGAGGTGCAGGGGGCTGCCTTAATCGAAGTCATCGGTGCCCGGGGAGTAGTTTTTGTTTTGGGTTAACTGCCATGGTCAACTGCAGAATGGAAGATTTTTCCACCTTGCCAGATCGGGTCTTCGAACCAGAGACTTTTGGTTACTGGCCCAATGCTCTTAACTGCTAGGCTACCTGCCGCAAAATGTATTTGAACTCATTTTAGGTTTTACATTAGGAATGTGACATTTTTCATGGTCTTCTGTCCATTTTTATGCACATTAAAGGCTCTTTTAGTTGAACGGAGCCAAAAGATCCGTCTCACCAAAAAGACTCGGAATGCCCATCACTAATTCACACCAGGGTCACTGCAATTTAGATGCTGAATCATTTTTAGGGGGAAAGGTTATCTGAAGTCGGTGCTAAACCGGTTACATAAACGGAGCACTTTATTATGGTTAAGACAGCAATTTGCCAGCTCATCTTCGGATGATCAGTTCCCAAGACAGATATTTATTCAAGGTTAGCTGCTTTCACATTAACTACTTTGATCTAGATATGATTTTGATATTGGCTCGCTGAGAGGTGATACCTAGAAAATGATATGCTTTTCAAAGAACCCAGCACTTTCACAGAATGTTTTTTTTCACAGCTTTCAAGATGTAATGAGTGGCCATCAACTCAGGCCAGCTAAATGTCTGACTAAGCTTTTAAATTACACTTTTATAAGATAAATGACATCATAATGTTAATGAATAGCCAGTTATCTATCATCCTAGAAAGTAGAAATATCTACTGGTGTGAGTAATTTCCACAAGCCCAGTACTATGATTTCTGTTATTATTCAATGTCAACATTTGACTGACTTCTTTACTAATGTCAATACAGTACCATGAACAACAAATATACAGTTGAAGTCGGAAGTTTACATAAAAGAGGGTTGGAGTCATTAAAATTCGTTTTTCAACCACTCCACAAATTTCTTGTGAACAAATTATATTTTTGGCAAGTCGGTTAGCACATCTACCTTGTGCATGACACAAGTAATTTTTCCAACAATTGTTTACAGACAGATTATTTCACTTATAATTAACTGTATCACAATGCCAGTGGGTCAGAAATGTACATACACTAAGTTGACTGTGCCTTTAAACAGCTTGAAAAATTCCAGAAAATGATGTCATGGCTTTAGAAGCTTCTGATAGGCTAATTGACATAATTTGAGTCAATTGAGGTGTACCTGTCACGCCCTGACCATAGAGAGCTTATATTCTCTAGGTTGGTTAGGTCGGGGTGTGATTAAGGGTGGGTCCTCTAGGTGTATTATATTTCAATGTTGACCTAGTATGGTTCCCAATCAGAGGCAGCTGTTTATCGTTGTCTCTGATTGGGGATCATATTTAGGTAGCCATTTTCCTATTGTGCTTTGTGGGATCTTGTCTATGGATAGTTGCATGTCAGCACTATTATTAGCTTCACGTTTCATTTGTTTGTTTTGTTCTTTGAAGTTTTCATTTCCAATATTAAAGGATGGAAACATACCACGCTGCATCTTGGTCCACTCCTTGTAACGATCGTTTGTAGACCTCCATAAGTTGTAGACCTCCATGAGTCTGGTTCAACCTTGGGCGCAATTTCCAAACGCCTGAAGGTACCACGTTCATCTGTACAAACAATAGTACCCAAGTAAAAACACCATGGGACCACGCAGCCGTCATATCGCTCAGGAAGGAGACGCGTTCTGTCTCCTAGAGATGAACGTACTTTGGTGCGAAAAGTGCAAATCAATCCCAGAACAACAGCAAAGGACCTTGTGAATATGCTGGAGGAAACAGGTACAAAAGTATCTATATCCACAGTAAAACGAGTCCTATATCGACATAACCTGAAAGTCCTCTCAGCAAGGAAGAAGCCACTGCTCCAAAACCACCATAAAAAAGCCAGACTACGGTTTGCCACTGCACATGGGAACAAAGATCGTATTTTTTGGAGAAATGTCCTCTGGTCTGATGACACAAAAATAGAACTGTTTGGCCATAATGATCATCGTTATGTTTGGAGGAAAAAGGGAGAGGCTTGCAAGCCGAAGAACACCATCCAAACCGTGAAGCACAGGGGTGGCAACATCTTGTTGTGGGTGTGCTTTGCTGAAGGAGGAACCGGTGCACTTCACAAAATAGATGGCATCATGAGGGAAGAAAATTATGTGGATATATTGAAGCAACATCTCAAGACATCAGTCAGGAAATTAAAGCTTGGTTGCAAATGGGTCTTCCAAATGGACAATGACCCCAAGCATACTTCCAAAGTTGTGGAAAAATGGCTTAAGGACAACAAAGTCAAGGTTTTGGAGTGGCCATCACAAAGCCATGACCTCAATCCTATAGAAAATGTGTGGGCAGAACTGAAAAAGCGTGTGCGAGCAAGGAGGCCTACAAACCTGACTCAGTTACACCAGCTCTGTCAGGAGGAATGGGCCAAAATTCACCCAACTTATTGTGGGAAGCTTGTGGAAGGCTACCCGAAACGTTTGAACCAAGTTAAACAATTTAAAGGCAATGCTACCAAATACTAATTGAGTGTATGTAAACTTCTGACCCACTGGGAATGTGATGAAAGAAATAAAAACTGAAATAAATCATTCCCTCTAATATTATTCTGACATTTCACATTCTTAAAATAAAGTGGTGATCCTAACTGACCCAAGACATTTATCTCTGATTAAATGTCAGCAATTGTGAAAAACTCAGTTGAAATGTATTTGGCTAAGGTGTATGTAAACTTCCAACTCCAACTGTATACACAAACAATATAATCTTCCAGCCCTTACCTCATTTCAACACTATTTCATCCCAGACCCTTTTCTAACATTTTCAGATTTTTATTTTTTATTTGTGACTTTTATGACTGTTCTACCAAAGACATGGATCAACGTGTTGAACTGTATTGTATCCCTGAGAGAGTTCTGCTCTAGCAGTTGAGCCCATTTGAAGTTAAACCGCTGACCTCAATAAACAGCTAGACCTTGGCCAGACAGTTTATGCCTTCAACAGCAAGGCACATAAAGCCCTTATTGCTTCACCAGGCAGGATGTTGTTTTCCTTACGATTTCTGTTTCCAATGACTACTCTAGAATGTGTAGCTGAGAGTATCATCAAATACATTATTTAACATTCTGATTTGAACAATACTTGTTACATTGTACTTACATCAGTAATTTCACAGTAATAATAATGCCGCAAAGTGTCTCTGTCATACAGTATATTCCACAATAACTGACAAAGGGATGAGTCAAATGTACCAATTTCCTGCAACGTCCTAGGGGACGCATGATAACTACTGAGTTCTCATCTCAGTTTAGAGACAGTGGGTTACCTGCAGTACCGTGATGCTCTTGATGTGCAAAGAGGAGTAAAAAAACAAGCAATATCATTATTCAGCGGGTGTGTTATAGGAGAGTTGGCAAACAGATATCTATACAAATGTGATAGAATGATTCTAAATTAGTTGTGGCCCAATCCCCTGTAGAGAGCGAGTCACACAGTCACACAGAGCTTGGGGGCCATGTTGATTTAAAGGGGCCTGTGTTGATGAACATTGACGTTGTAGAACAATCTCTCCAGCCAGGTTACAGGTGCACACTCCAGGCCACCTTAAACTCAGTGGATCTGACAAACACTGATCAAAGACACACAGCTATGAGAAGTCTAGCATAGACCCAATGTTACACTGCCTCTTATGGATGCAATCCACACGGAGGGATTTCCATCAGAAAAGCTCACCCAGTGAGAAAATTGGTGGGAAAAGGTTGTTCAAGGAAGTGATGCAAATAGCACTGTCTTTACTCAAAGACCATGAATTCAGAGAACAGATTCCAACATTTTACCTTTTCACAAATAGTGTTTGGAGGACCTAATTTCCCCTGGAAGAACAGACCTTGACAGAATCCTCAAATTTGGGATGCACAATGGTGAAAACATGTAGTTCTTAAAGGAATACTGTGAGATTCTGGAAATTACTACTTACCCAGTAGTAGACATTTTCTACTTACCAAGAGTCAGATGAACTTGTGGATACCATTTGTATGTCCCCACGTGCAGTATGAAGGAAGTTAGAGGTAGATTCGAGAGCCAATGCTAACTAGTGTTAGCTCAATGACTGGATGTCTACAGGTACACTAGAGTATGCTACCGTACTTGTAGACTTCCAGTGATTGTGCTAATGCTAGTTTCCAGAATCTCGCAGTACACCATTATAGATCTATGTACAACGTACATTTGATTGTACATAATATATAGCCATTAATGTACTGTACATGGTTCAGGTCCATACAAGTAGAGACATCCAATAGCCAACAGCATTTTCTCTGTGTGGTTATTCTGGAAATTATACACAAGGAACAACGCATTGTTAAAACCTTGGTAAAGGCTAAAGTTCCACCGGATGCAGGAAAAGATGCCTGGTCTGTTTCTCTAGTCACACAATATTTTGAAGATGTTGACGTGAAGCTAAACAATCAACCATACTGCACCTACTGGGGCACATTACACAGCATAGAAGCAACAAATGCTGCAGGCAATTCTTAATGGCTGTGTCCCTCTGACCTGCATACTTGGCAGAACAGAAGAAAAAGCTGTAAAGCGGACTGGGAATACAAGCCACATATGCTTTATTAATGTGGACAGTCTGCTGATAATTACACCATTTTGTGTGTTGTTGTAAACACTGGAACTTAAGTTAAGGTCAAGTGCTACAGTCCTCTCCCATTTCCAGCAATGGGTATGCTATATCATACGTCCTTTGTGGTAGCAAATAAGTTGTTGTTTTCAGTCCTATTCTTCAGTAGTCATGGAAAGTCAATATGCATGAAAGGTGCTTCGCAATTGCTAAATGTAATCGCTACATTTTTTTGTTGTTGACAGTATGACACCACAGTGCTACTGTAGCTAGCAAAATAGTGTAGGAGTGGTTGTTAACAGTACAAAAAAACATATTGGCTAACTGTGGGGTGAAACAATTATTTATAATTGCTAGCAAATGAATGTTGTCTCAAACTGACAAGGTGACTCTAGTTTTGTTTACATTATTGCAGTTTGTGAAATCTCCACTTTCCAAGCATATTACAGTTGCCTTGACAGTAGAGGGAAATAAACAATAAGGCTCAAATGGTCCAGTAGGGGATCATAAAGGCCTACATCTCAATAAATATCATGTGTAGTGCTACTTCTGGTTTAGCTGGGGAAGCTTTTACTTTTGTTTCTGTCTATCATTTAGCTTCTGTGTGATTCGAAGTATGTGTGACGTGCAAACTGGGCTTATTTAGAAGAAAAACTCACTTGGAAATATGGAACCACGTGAGCAGACAAAGTGGGGAAGGGGGATAATGTTTCCATGATGGCATTTTACCCCTGAATAAACAGGATTGACAACTAAAGTCACCTTGTGCAAACCAGAGCCAAAAATGGAGGGGATAATTGTTGTATTAATCAAAGAGGGGAAAATTGACTGATGTGTTGGGGGTGACTGGTCTGTGTAATTTGTCTCTTTAGAGGCTTTGGCTGGGTCCTGAGCTTGATCCAAAGTTATGGCCTTTTACCCAGACTACATTTATTTTTCCACCTGCAAACCGCAAAGGAAAATCTCCTCTGCTCTGTATATTGATGTCTAGTGAGAATACCCAGTCGTTCTCACCTGGAACACTGCCAGAAATGCCTTCCTCCCTAGCTCATGTACAATGACAGACTGGTGCTAAAGAAGCAAACCCTCTGAATAATTTCCCTATGATTAAGAGATCATGACAGATCTGTCATAGATAATTCTACACTGTTCAGCAAAATACTGTATATACTTCTACCACTGGATTTGGCTGTGAAATCTATACTGTTGGGGTAAGAAACGCAATATGTGCCAATGCCATGCATTAGATATTTGGAACTTTGAACTAGGGCTGTGGCCGTCGTGAAATGTTGACTGCTGGTTACTGTTATGCAAAAGACTGCCGGTCTCACGGTAATTGACCGTTAATAAGCATAAACATGTTTAGCATCTCCAGGCCTCCACGCATACAAACCGCATACAAACGCTGATGATCTGAAAATTGTCTAGCAATGATCAACAACCAATGTCACGTTCTGACCTTAGTTCCTTTTTTATGTCTTTATTTTAGTTTGGTCAGAGTGTGAGTTGGGGTGGGCATTCTATGTTATTTTTCTATGTTTTGTTCTGTTGTTCTATTTCTATGTGTTTGGCCTAGTATGGTTCTCAATCAGAGGCAGGTGTCAGTCGTTGTCTCTGATTGGGAGCCATATTTAGGTAGCCTGTTTTCCTTTGTGTTTTGGTGGGTGGATGTTTCCTGTGTCTGTGTTTGCACCACACGGGACTGTTTCGATTTTCGTTTGTTCATTTACTTTGTTATTTTGTATTTTTGTCGTGTTCAGTTTGATATATTAAAATGGACACTTACCACGCTGCACATTGGTCCGATATCTCTTACTCCTCGTCAGAAGAAGAGGAAAGTCGTTACAACCAATTTGACAGAGCTTGAAGAATTTTGAAAATAATAATGGTGTGGAAAGCGCTTAGAGACTTGCCCAGAAAAACTCACAGCTGTAATAGCTGCCATAGGTACTTCTACAAAGTATTGACTCGCAGGTGTGAATACTTATGTAAATGAGATATTTTTGTGTTTTATTTTCAATACATTTTCAATAATTTCTAAAACATATTTTTACTTTGTCATTATGGGGTATTGTGTGTAGATGGGTGACAAAAACAATCTATTTGATACACTTTTTATTGAGGCTGTAGCACAACAATTTGGAATAAGTCAAAGGGTATGAATACTTTCTGAAGACACTGTATGGCAGTGTGTAGTGGGAGAGACTATGATGATGTCTTCCTTTAATATTGTAAGATAAGGAAATTGGTCATGACTCAGTCATTGTTTAGTAACTTACATTTTCAATGTGATTATAATATTTTCAGTTGGTCATATAGTATTAAATGAGTAATTTACACAGTATCCAAATTGATTGTTATACTATTGACAGGTTTAAAATGACATTATTATTGCTGCGATTAAATGAAGTATAGATAAAGATAACAGCATATTTATTTCGCTCGAATTTCACACTTTTGGTTAATTTGATGTTTGATTATCATCACAGGACCATCATACGAATTCTGTCTGGTTCTGTTCTACCAGGGGAAATTAGGTCCTCCAAACACTATTTGTGAAAAGGCGAAAATTGAGAAATCTGCTCTCCGGCAGGTAATTTCGCAATCCTTAAGCACAATTAATGGAAATCATTAGGTCTAATGAAATAGTGGAGCACTGCTCTGCTCTTGCAAACGTTCCCACATTAGAGCTTGCCTCACAAGGTTAGCTATGTGACTTTGCTCTGAAGTTGGCTGTAGAGAACCTTCCTTTGAGATCCTCTGTCTGTCCAGGGGCAAGCAGTTTAATACTTTCTTACTCACAGCTAACAACAACACACAGTTGATTCAAGAACCACACAGGACAAACACCCAAACAACAGGGGTATATTTACACATAGTTGTCGACTATGTACTGTACAAAAGGTAATTCACTAATGAAGAATTACATATAAACAAAAAGTGTATATTATGATCCTTTTAATCCTACTTTGGAGAATGCAATGGTTTTGTACTGATAACTTTCACCACTGAAGTTCGTCAACATCTTCACTGAATTTTCGAAGATAGTTTTTTTTATGAACTATTAGCTAACTACTAGTTCATTACTTACACTGGCTAGTGGGAATGTCCATCCAAGCCTCCTGGATAAGCATTCATTTGAAAATCAAGTTCTGTTTTCCCCCAATCAGCAAACTACACCTATTGACCAACAGCCTTTTTTTTATCCGCAAGGCAGTAAGATTTTCGATAAACATAATTGTGTGGATCCTGGAAGTAAGCAGATTCACGAGGCCAGCCCACTAATGGCGCAATTCCACTAGCACGAACTAGCCTGGTTGTTTCTTAGTTGTTTTCTATTTGCCATGGAACTGGAAACAGGGAGGTAGGGAGAGTCAATTTGAATATTACAGTCAGTTGCCCTGGGCACCCATTAATGTAAGGCCCTGGATAAGCACTTGTGAAGGTCGTCCCCCTCAATCATCTCTGCTGGTTCATGTCAGTCCATAAATCATGACTGAAGAGGCTGTGCAATGAACTTCTTAACCCATTTCCTTTATTGCTATTTAATTTAGTGAGTGCAAACAGGTCATGGGGAAATAATATCAGTCAATTATAAGTAAATATACAAAGAGGAACTGACATTTCTTGGCAATTAACCACTAAGTTGTAAACAGCTATGTTGACTATGACGTTACTTTAGCTAATATGGTGACAACGATGTAGGCTGTGTGTAGCGGTTATGATATGGTTTGGCATGGAACGTTTTTTTCACCTGGTCACATACAGCTGATGTGTTGTGCATTGAAGTCCACAAGCGAAAGAAACAGGTGAGGAGGAGAGCGCATAGATTCGAGAAGGAATACAAAGTGGCTGCTATGAAAGTGAACTATTTCTGTTTGTAATAAAGGCCTTTTGTGGGGAAAAACTTATTCTGATTGGCTGGGACTGGCTCCCCAATGTGTGGGCCTGGCTCCCAAGTGGATGGACCTTTGCCCACCCATGGCTGCACCCCTGCCCAGTTGTGAATTCCATGGATTAGGGCCAAAAGTATTTACATTTACTGATTTCCTTATATGAACTGTAACTCTGTAAAATCTTTGAAATTGTAGTATGTTGCGTTTATATTTTTGTTCAGTATAGATATTTCAAAACTAAATGTAAAAATCAATGGAACACAACTGTCTTCTCATATTGATGACAGTGCAGGATGTTCCAAATAATCATCATCTGAGATGAATAAAGCACAATTACAATGTCACACTCTTAATAAGGCAGCTGCCTCAGAGCAACTGTGTGTTGATTCTGACTGTTTCACCACCACAACAAAACGCTGCCTGTTTTTTTATTTCACCCTTATTTAACCAGGTAAGCCAGTTGAGAACAAGTTCTCATTTACAACTGAGACCTGGCCAAGATAAAGCAAAGCAGTGTGACACAAACAACAACACAGAGTTACACATGGAATAAACAAACATACAGTCAATAACACAATAGAAAAGTCAATATACAGTGTGTGCAAATGGCGTAAGGAGGTAAGGCAATAAATAGGCCATAGTAGTGAAGTAATTACAATTTAGCAAGTCAACATGAGTGATAGATGTGCAGATGATGATGTGCAAGTAGAAATACTGGAAATACTGGTGTGCAAAAGAGCAAAAAAAGTAAATAAAACAATATGGGATGAGGTAGGTAGTTGGATGGGCTATTTACAGACGGGCTGTGTACAGCTGCAGCGATCGGTAAGCTGCACAGATAGCTGATGCTTAAAGTTAGTGAGGGAGATATAAGTCTCCAACTTCAGCGATTTTTGCAATTCGTTCCAGTCATTGGCAGCAGAGAACTGGAAGGAAAGGAGGTCAAAGGAGGTGTTGGCTTTGGGGATGACCAGTGAAATAACTGCTGGAGTGCGTGCTATGGGTGGGTGTTGTTATAGTGAACAGTGAGCTGAGAACGCAGAGCTTTACCTCGCAGAGACTTATAGATGACCTGGAGCCAGTGGGTCTGGCGACGAATATGTAGCGAGGGCCAGCTAACGAGAGCATACAGGTTGCAGTGGTGGGTAGTATATGGGGCTTTGGTGACAAAACGGATGGCACTGTGATAGACTGCATCCAGTTTGCTGAGTAGAGTGTTGGAGGCTATTTTGTAAATGACATCGCCGAAGTCGAGGATCAGTAGGATAGTCAGTTTACGAGGGTATGTTCGGCAGCGTGAGTGAAGGAGGCTTTGTTGCGAAATAGGATGCCGATTCTAGATTTAATTTTGGATTGGAGATGCTTAATATGAGTCTGGAAGGAGAGTTTACAGTCTAGCCAGACACGTAGGTATTGGTAGTTGTCCACATATTCTAAGTCAGAAACGTCCAGAGTAATGATGCTAGTCGGGCAGGCGGGTGCGGGCAGCAATCGGTTTAAGAGCATGCATTTAGTTTTACTAGCGTTTAAGAGCAGTTGGAGGCCACGGAAGGAGTGTGGTATGGCATTGAAGCTCGTTTTGAGGTTTGTTAACAGTGTCCAAAGAAGAGCCAGATGATCAAGGAATCAACCGCAGCAAGAGCGACATCATTGATATATACAGAGAAAAGAGCCGGCCCGATAATTGAACCCTGTGGTACCCCCATAGAGACTGCCAGTGGTCCGGACAACAGGCCCTCCGATTTAACACCCTGAACTCTATCTGAGAAGTAGTTGGTGAACCAAGCAAGGCAGTCATTTGAGAAACCAAGGCTGTTGAGTCTGCCGATAAGAATACGGTGATTGACAGAGTCGAAAGCCTTGGCCAGGTCGATGAAGACGGCTGCACAGTACTGTCTTTTATCAATGGCGGTTATGATATTGTTTAGTACCTTGAGCGTGGCTGAGGTGCACCCGTGCCCAGGTCGGAAACCGGATTGCACAGCAGAGAAGGTACGGTGGGATTCAAAATGGTCAGTGATCTGTTTGTTAACTTGGCTTTCGAAGACTTTAGAAAGGCAAGGCAGGATGGATATAGGTCTGTAACAGTTTGGGTCTAGAGTGTCACCCCCTTTGAAGAGGGGGATGACCACGGCAGCTGTCTTCAGGGTGATAGAGAAACTTGTTATGCTCAAGTTCATAGGCGCCTGAGCAATGGAGGGAATGGAGCAGCTGCACCCCCACTTTCAAAATAGGGTGCAAACGTATGTTTTTGCACCACACTTTTTTTCAATGATTAGCAATGTTTTGAGCTAGTCTCTATTCAAATAGATAATCAATGTCCATTTTATATACAGTTGAAGTCGGAAGTTTACATACACCTTAGCCAAATACATTTAAACTCATACATACACCTTAGCCAAATACATTTAAACTCCTAATTCCTGACATTTAATTCGAGAAGAATTCCCTGTTTTAGGTCATTTAGGATCACCACTTTATTTTAAGAATGTGAAATGTCAGAACAATAGTAGAGAGAATTATTTATTTCAGCTTTTATTTCTTTCATCACATTCTCAGTTGGTTAGAAGTTTACATACACTCAATTAGTATTTGGTACCAATGCCTTTAAATTGTTTTACTTGGGTCAAACTTTTTGGGTAGCCTTCCACAAGCATCCCACAATAAGTTGGGTGAATTTTGGCACATTCCTCCTGACAGAGCTGGTGTAACTGAGTAAGGTTTGTAGGCTTCCTTGCTCGCACACGCTTTTTCAGTTCTGCCCACAAATTTTCTATGAGATTGAGGTCAGGGCTTTGTGATGGCCACTCCAAAACCTTGACTTTGTTGTCCTTTTTGCCACAACTTTGGAAGTATGCTTGGGGTCATTGTCCATTTGGAAGACCCATTTGCGACCAAGCTATAACTTCCTGACTGTTGTCTTGAGATGTTGCTTCAATATATCCACATAATTTTCCTCCCTCATGATGCCATCTATTTTGTGAAGTGCACCAGTCCCTCCTGCAGCAAAGCACCCCCACAACATGATGCTGCCAACCCCGTGCTTCACGGTTGGGATGGTGTTCTTCGGCTTGCAAGCGTCCCCCTTTTCCCTCCAAACATAACGATGGTCATTATGGTATTTTTGTTTCATCAGACCAGAGGACATTTCTCCAAAAATCACGATCTTTGTCCCCATGTGCAGTTGCAAACTGTAGTCTGGCTTTTTTTATGGCGGTTTTGGAGCAGTTGCTTCTTCCTTGCTGAGCGGCATTTCAGGTTATGTCGATATAGGACTCGTTTTACTGTGGCTATAGATACTTTTGTACATGTTTCCTCCAGCATCTTCACAAGGTCCTTTGCTGTTGTTCTGGGATTGATTGCACGAGTACGTTCATCTCTAGGAGACAGACCGTGTCTCCTTCCTGAGCGGTATGGCAGCTGTGTGGTCCCATGGTGTTTATACTTGCGTACTATTGTTTGTACAGATGAACATGGTACCTTCAGGCGTTTGGAAATTGCTCCCAAGGATGAACCAGATTTGTGGAGGTCCGCAATTGTTTTTCTGAGGTCTTGGCTGATTTCTTTTGATTTTCCCATGATGTCAAGCAAAGAGGCACTGAGTTTGAAGTTAGGCCTTGAAATACATCCACAGGTACACCTCCAATTGACTCAAATGCTGTTAATCAGCCTATCAGAAGCTTCTAAAGCCATTACATAATTTTCTGGAATTTTCCAAGCTGTTTAAAGGCACAGTCAACTTAATGTATGTAAACGTCTGACCCACTGGAATTGTGATACAGTGAAATATAAGTGAAATAATCTGTTTGTTAACAATTGTAGGAAACATGACTTGTGTCATGCACAAAGTAGATGTCCTAACCGACTTAACAAGAAATGTGTGGAGTGGTTGAAAAACTAGTTTTAATGACTTCAACCTAAGTGTATGTAAACTTCCGACTTCAACTGTACATCAGATCAATGCAAAATGATGACAATGAGACAAGCCTGACTCAGTCACACAGGAGCTATTCCAATTGCTTTTGAGTAATAGACCTCTCGGGGTTAGATCCCAGTTTCCTATCCATGTGATGATCTCTGAAACAGACAAGTGTCAACAGAGCAGTGTTCATGGGGAAAGGAAGGGAAACCTAGTCGGTTGCACAACTGAATGCATTCAACCGAAATGTGTCTTTCACATTTAACCCAACCCCTCTGAATACGTTTTAATGTCCGGCATTTCATGCTAATCTAAAACATATTGCAAATACTATTACAATGTGCACTGGAATAATATATGAAAAATGCTGCCGCCTTATGCTGGTTTGAAATTGGGAACATTTGGAGCAATATCTAAATTGCTAAACCTGTAAAGCGGATTAATGTGGATTCACTTAGTGCCGTAATTTGAGGGTGAAGGAGCAATCCAGCAATTAGGTGCGGCTTATGACAGATAAACTCATGAGATCAGTGGCTAGAGCAGAGGCAGAGACCTCACTGAACCTTCTCCAATCAACTTTCAGCAGAGCTTGGCTTGCCTTTCCTTCCCTTGACATCCCTTCTAGAAAACAACCTGTCTTTAAGTCCTACAGCAATCTGCATCCCTACAGAGACTGGGCTGGGGTGCTGTAGAGCCAAGAACAGCCGAGTGGTCCTGTCAGAGTATATCATCTTATCTTTTGCCTGTATGGAGGGAGCATAGGTGGCTTGCACCTGGGTCTTCAATCTAATCTAAAGTGAAACAGTGTAGAGATGTTTCTTGTCAGGGCTGTATCTAATAGAAAACGCACACAACCAAATCATATCTCATTTCTGTATGTGTCTAATATATATGTTAGTACAGATAACACTTAGCATAACATAAGCAAAGCATCTTTAAAAAAAGATAAAGTGACAGTAGTAGTAAGGGGAAAAACAAGAGTCGAGGTCTGAGGACATCCGGACACCCTACGGCAGGGGTATACAAATCCCAGCCTGGAGGGCCGCAGTACTGCTGGTTCTCTATTCTAACTGGTTAATTGCATTCAACTGGTGTCCCGGGTTTAAATTAGTCCCTGATTATAGGGCTGGAATTAAATCCAGCAATGGAACTGGCTTCATGGGGCAGATTTGAATAGCCCTGCCCGGCAGGGATTCAGATATTTTTTGATAGAATGTGTAGAATAACATTTTTACAATTTTCCCTCTAGGATAATGCCAAGAGAGCTCTTGGCTTGACAGTGTCAGTGGAAATTGTGGATGGTAGTAGATCAATGAACATCTTAGGAGCTGGCAGGCATCATGCATCATATGGGCCACAGGCTTCAGAGACCTATTTATAGTATAGGTTGGAATATCTCTGGCATTTGGTTAGATTTATCAGTTATCGTTACCTCTCTCCTTTGGGGTTCAATGAAACTCTATGTCGGTGTATAACACCTAACAACCAGTCTTGCTTTTCAAATGTCTGTTGAGGGAATAAAGTTCTCCCAACAATCAATTGAAGATATATATAAATACACGTTTTTATATAAATAAAATAATATACTGTATATCTTATACACTAGAGATTTAACCTGACAGTCGTGCTCATTAAAGCGTTGTAGTCCATCACCTATGATATTAATAAGAGACTTAGCTTTGTAAAGGTGCATACACAGCGGTCGCCTCACAGTGCCTACCAAATGTGAAAGGTCATGAATAAGTTAGTGAGAAAAACAATCGCTATGGCTAATTATCGTTGCGTGCCAGAGCCTCGCTATACGCTGGGAATTGCTTTGTAGTCCTTGTTGTGAATGGGGACACGGTGCTGCAATCATGCAATGAGAGCTAGTAATAAAAAAACGAACTATCACAAGCAATAAGTACCCCAACACATAGATGACTGAACTGTAGCATTATTTGCCTGGACTTGTGGCTCAACCCAGTCTGAAAAACAAGGCTGTGTGTGTCTGGCGTCGCAGTTTACAGACGAATGGACTTTCTTCCTTAGTGTCACAACAGTCAGATACATGAACACATCTCCAAGGCCTTTCCTTTGTACTCTCCATTCTCCTCATCCACGCTCCAACTGCATGCCTCAAACTTAATACATCTATACTTGTATCCAGTGAGAGTACTGCTCAATCTTAAAATCCCATATGTTTTAAACAATGTGTCCCTGTGGTAAAGGAAGTGCTTATCGCTGTTGTTTCTTCCTCATTCGGCTTTGTTTTGCTTCAAAGTGTGTAAGGACACCTTCCCTCTCATTATCTGTAGAATAATAGTCCGCCTGCTGATAAGTGAAAAGCATGGCCTTGTGGGAGCTGGATACTAAGCATAATCTGCAGGAGCTTTGTAATGATCTTCATGGGGACTATAAAGCACCATGTCTTAATTTACCTCAACGTTTTGTATAGCTGTACTGTGGCTAGTAATAGGCGGTGCAAAGGAATCTAACCAGCACTCTCAAAGGATTTGTTCTATGGGTCACATAAAGTGCCTTCAGAAAGTATTCATACCCCTTGACTTATTCCACATTTTGTTGTGTTACAGGCTGAATTCAAAATGGATTACATAAAAAAATGTAGCGCCAATCTCCACACAATACCCCATAATGACAAAGTGAAAACATGTTTTTAGAAATGTTTGCAAATGTACTGAAAATGAAATACAGAAATATCAAATTTACATAAGTATTCACACCCCTGAGTCATTACATGTTAAAATCACCTTTGGCAGTGATTACAGCTGTGAGTCTTTCTGGGTACGTCTCTAAGAGCTTTGCACACCTGGATTGTACAATATTTGCACCTTATTCTTTAAAAAGTTCTTCAAGCTCTGTCAAGTTGATCATTGCTAGACAGCTAGACATTATTGCTATACATTTTTAAGTCTTGCCATAGATTTTCAAGCTGATTTAAGTCAACTACGCCACCCAGGAACATTCAACGTCGTCTTAGTAAGCAACTCCAATGTATATTTGGGCTTGTGTTTTAAGTTATTGTTCTACTGAAAGGTGAATTTGTCTCCCAGTGTCTGTTGGAAAGCATACTGAACCAGATTTTTGTCTCGGATCCATCCTCAGATCTCCTATCCCAGCCATTAAACTCTAACTGTCACGGTTGGCCTCATGGTGAAACTCCTGAGTGGTTTCCTTCCTCTCCAGCAACTAAGTTAGGAAGGATGCCTGTATTGTTGCAGTGACTGGGTGTATTGATACACCATCCAAAGTGTAATTTTATAACTTCACCATGCTCAAAGTGGTATTCAATGTCTGCTTTTTTATTTTTACCCATATACCAATAGGGGCCCTTCTTAGCGAGGCATTGGTGAATTAAATCAAAGTTTATTCGTCACGTGCGCTGAATACAACAGACCTTACAGTGACATGCTTACTTACAAGCCCTAACCAACAGTGCAATTTTTAAGTAAAAAATAGGTATTAGGTAAACAATAGATAAGTAAAGAAATGTAAAAAAAACTGTAAAATGACAGTGAAAATAACAGTAGCGAGGCTATATACAGGTGGTACCGGTACAGAGTCAATGTGTGGGGGCACCGGTTAGTCGGGCTAATTGAGATAATAAGTACATGTAGGTATAGTTAAGGTGACTATGCATAGAATATAAACAGAGAGTAGCAACAGCGTAAAAGAGGGGTTGGTGGGAAGGGGGGGGGGGGGGGGGGGGGGACAATACACAATGCTCCTTTGTCTTGATTACGATGAGGGATAGATTGCTATTCTGGCACCACGCGGCCAGGTCTCTGACCTCCTCCCTAAAGGCTGTCTCATCGTTGTCGGTGATCATTCCAATCAATCAAATTTATTCATAAAGCCCTTACATCAGCTGATTTCACAAAGTGCTGTACAGAAAACCAGCCTAAAACCCCAAACAACAAGCAATGCAGGTGTAGAAGCACGGTGGCTAGGAAAAACTCCCTAGAAAGGCGGAACCTAGGAAGAAACCTAGAGAGGAACCAGGCTATGAGGGGTGGCCAGTCCTCTTCTGCCTGTTCTGTGTGGAGATTATAACAGAACATGGCCAAGATGTTCAAATGTTCATAGATGACCAGCACGGTCAAATAATAATAATTACAGTGGTTGTAGAGGGTGCAACAGGTCAGCACCTCAGGAGTAAATGTCAGTTGGCTTTTCAGAGTATCTCTACCGCTCCTGCTGTCTCTAGAGAGTTGAAAACAGCAGGTCTGGGACATGGTAACACGTCCGGTGAACAGGTCAGGGTTCCATAGCCGCAGGCAGAACAGTTGAAACTGGAGCAGCAGCACGACCAGGTGGACTGGGGACAGCAATGAGTCAGAGAGAGAGAGAGAGAGAGAGAGAGAGAGAGCAAGACAAATTGGAGTGAGTCTAGGATTTCTTGGATAATGGTGTTAATGTAGGCCATACCAGCCTTTCAAAACACTTCATGGCTACAGACTTGAGTGCTACGGGTATGTAGTCATTTAGGCAGGTTACCTTAGTGCTCTTGGGCACAGGGACTATGGTGGTCTGCTTGACGCATGTTGGTATTACAGACTCAATCAGGGACATGCTGAAAATGTCAGTGAAGACACCTGCCAGTTGGTCAGCACATGCCCGGAGCACACGTCCTGGTAATCCGTATGGCCCAGCGGCCTTGTGAATGTTGACCTGTTTAAAGGTCTTACCCATTTCGGCTACGGAGAGCATGATCACACAGTTGTCCGGAACAGCTGATGCTCTCATGCATGCCTCAGTGTTGCTTGCCTTGAAGCGAGCATAGAAGTGATTTAGCTCGTCTGGTAGGCTCGTGTCACTGGGCAGCTCGTGGCTGTGCTTCCATTTGTAGTCTGCAGGCCCTGACACATCTGACGAGCGTCGGTGTAGTACGATTCAATCTTAGCCCTGTACTGGCCCTTTGCTGTTTGATGGTTCGTCAGAGGGCAAAGCAGGATTTCTTCTAAGTTTCCGGGTTTGAGTCCCGCACCTTGAAAGCGTCAGTTCTACCCATTAGCTCAGTGCAAATGTTGCCTGTAATCCATGGCTTCTGGTTGGGGTATGTACGAACAGTCACTATGGGGATATCCTCGATGCACTTATTGATAAAGCCAGTGACTGATGTGGTGTACTCCTCAATGCCATTGGAAAAATCCCGGAACATATTCCAGTCTGTGATAGCAAAACAGTCCTGTAGTTTAGCATCTGCTTCATTTGACCATTTTTTTATAGGCACTGGTGCTTCCTGCTTTAATTTTTGCTTGTAAGCAGGAATCAGGCGGATAGAATTAGAGTCAGATTTGCCAAATGGAGGGCAAGGGAGAGCTTTGTGTGTGGAGTAAAGGTGATCTAGAATTTTTTTCACTCTGGTTGCGCATTTAACATGCTGATAGAAATTAGGTAAAACTGATTTAAGTTTCCCTGCATTAAAGTCCCCGTCCACTAGGAGCGCCACCTCTGGGTGAGCGGTTTCCTGTTTGCTTATTTCCTTATACAGCTGACTGAGTGCAGCATCAGTCTGGTGGTAAATAAACAGCCACGAAAAAAAGAGAACTCTCTTGGCAAATAGTGTGGTCTACAGCTAATCATGACAGGCGAGCAAAATCTAGAGACTTCCTTAGATTTCGTGCACCAGCTGTTGCTTACAAATATACACAGACCCCCCCCCCCCCTCGTCTTACTGGAGTGTGTTGTTCTATCTAGCTGGTGCAGCATATATCCCGCCAGCTGAATGTTTTCCATGTCTTCATTCAGCCACGATTCGGTGAAACATAAGATATTACAGTTTTTGATGTCCCGTTAGTAGGATATTCGTGATCGTACCTCGTCTAATTTATTGTCCAATGATTGTACGGTAGCAACTAATATTGATGGTAAGGGCAGATTTCCCACTCGCCGTCTGCGGATCCTTACGAGGCACCCCGTACCGTGTCCTCTATACCTGCGTCTCTTTCTCTTGCCAATAACGGGGATTTTGGCCTTGTCAGGTGTCTGAAGTACATCCTGTGTGTCCTGCTTGTTGAAGAAAAAATCTTTGTCTAATCTGAGGTGATTATCGCTGTCCTGACATCCAGAAGCTCTTTTTTTGCCCGTAAGATACGGTGGCAGAAACACAATGTACAAAATAAGTTACAAATAACGTGGGAAAAAAACACATAGTAGCACAATTGATTAGGCGCCTGTAAAATGGCTGCCATTTCTTCCTTTGTGTTTGAAATTCACTGCTCTACTGAGGGACCTTCCAGATAATTTTATTTGTAGTTTTTCAAAAATCGATGAGTGAGTCCATGCAACTTATGTGATTTGGAAGAAATGTTTTAGTCCTGAACTTATTTAAGCTTGCCATAACAAAGGGGTTGAATATTTATTGACTCAAGACGTTTCAGCTTTTAATTTTTAATTAATTTGTGAAAATTGTGAAAAACATCATTACAATTTGACATTATGGGCTATTGTGTGTAGGCCAGTGAGAAGAAAATCTAAATTTGTTCCATTTGAAATTCGGGCTATAACACAACACAATGTGGAAAAAGTCAAGGGGTGTGAATACTTTCTGAAGGCACTGTACATACAGCAAAGTCATTATAACATTCCTTATAGCCAGATGTATAATCATCACATACAAGAGTGATGGACAAACAATTCAATTTGAGGATTATCCAGTTTGATTTTATTATTAAAATATTAGAAAATAGATTACAAATTCAATTCTGAGCCCAGAGGTGAAATTCCCTGGACTCTTATGATAGGTTTATGTACTTCCTTCTATACAGTATGCATATTTCCCTCAGTAGTCCTGGGTAATACCAGGAGCATTAACACTCAATTGTTATGCCAATGGAGTTTAATAGCATGGCTTAACTGCAATACTCAATTAAAAATAGCCGTTTTTCAGGTAACCCAGTTTCTTAAGGTTAGTGTAGAGCTCGGCAGAAAAAGTTAAAATGCTATGGATCAGATATAAAATATAGTATGCTGGCGTGATGCAATTCCAAAATATTCCTGGATTTCTTTTGACAAGGGTGTCAGTAAAATGGAAACAGTGTTGGCAGTGTAGCACGAATATCTCTTTGGTAACACATAATGAACTCAACCTATGGGCAGGCCTGGAGACAATGAATGCCTTCAATGTGGTACTCTGTCTGATGCTAAATTCTGAGCTTTGGTGAAAGACTTGGTAAGACATGGGAAGGAGTGTATTTCATTAGAATTGTGTTTGAAACATTGCAGAGCTCAACCTGGTATAGTAATTGTAACATCCAACACAACGCAAGGGATGTTGTTGTGCAGAGGAAAGATTCAGCTGTGAAGAATAAACGACGGCAGTCGATCACGGTATTGTCAGGGATAAAGCCAGGGCCAAAATCAACCCCACATGCAGAGAGGGACCCATCGAGCTCTGAACACTTGATAAGTAGGTGTTTTTTAAATTATTTTTCAACTTGATAGAGTAGCCCAGTCCAATCAACAGAGCACAGAACAAAACCAAGCACAGGTAAATCCGCCACTGGCCGCCTCATTGAGGTTGAGATTTCAAACTTTGTGATGAGGTCCAGAGTTTCAACTGTCACATCAGCACTTTGCACTGGACTAATCAGCACAAACTGCTTTGTTAACAGCTGTCTTGGGAGGTGCAACGCTCAACTCTTATTTCATTGACCTCTGATTGCGAGGTTTAATTAACTCTGCAGTCCTGACGGGTGTCTCCAAAGAGTTCTTCCAATTTTTATGTGGGGAGTTCTTGACAGACAGATTCACTTGAACCTAATTGGTTTTGGCACGATTGCCTATTAGCGATCATCTGATTGGCATCAGATAACAAAGTTACTTAGTCTTGAGAGTGATTCAGATCTATCTGTCTTCACATGCCAAGTCATACTGCTGCTCAATTTCAAAATGCATTGTTACGTCCTCTGAGGCACATTTCAATCACTTTGTGGTTGATGGCCTATGTGAAGGAGTCTTTAACCTATACTGGACGTAGGGTCAGGCTATAATCTAACATTTACAGATGGATTTTCCTACTTTGTATCTTTTGAGGAGACCAACATCCTTACAGACACTTTGATATGGACGGTGTACAAGTGGAGGTAGACGAAATGCATCGCCCTACCTGAGTTTTCTAGCAAATAAGCTGGGTAAAAACCTTTTGTGTTTGTCCAAATCCCTGTCTTTGGGTATCTTGAAATGCACTTCAATTAAAATGTTCATTATTGATTAAAATATGATTTTGTTTGGGTACGGTTGGCTTTTATGCACAAATAAACCCATCACTCACTGAACTCCCACGAGTGCTCCTGCTGTCTTTTCTGCTAACTGACACTTTGTAAATGATCACTCAGCATCATAATTACCTAAATCCTGAAAGCGGTTCACTAACGAGACAAATAACTTTTTGAAACTTTGATTCATAGCAACTGTCCCTCAAACCACGCAGGGGACATAATAAAGTAAGGAAGCAGTTTAAAAGTTGGGCTGTTCTGGTAGAAGGACGTGTCTGACAGAATGTGTCTGTCGGATGGCCGTCCGTAAAGCAGAGCGGAGTGAGCGGACCTCCCTGGAGGCTGCCGCTATCTGCTGTCCAGCGAGGTCTACTGAGAGGATAAGGCAACACTGCCTGGTGATGCCTCCCTGCACGCCTCCCCCGGGATGCCCTGTGAACAGCCCGTCACAAGTACTGGGCACACAGGCTCCAACTCACACATTTCTCGCTTTCATTTACACCTTTAATATGCATACATTCCATCGTTTTCACAAGATGTCGTGTTCTCTCTTTTGGCTATTTTCAGAAAGTTGACACCTCTATAGCTCACCACCTGGCTGGCATCAGCCATTATATTTTGGTGTGATGATGAGAAAACTCTACCATGGAAACCGAAAAACAGGGTGCATCACTTAATTTTCATTCACCCTTGTCTCCATGTCTACAAATGGTTTTGCTAGAATATGTGTCTGTTATAGTATGTCTTTGACACTAAACCATAGATTTCACTGGCACGCACAGTAATGATTGATTCAGGTGTACTGTTGAAATTGTGCTTTAGCTGGGTAAAACAACAACATAAATCTAACTCCCAAGCGATCAGACCTTGCCTCCAGTATATGACCAGTGAATTGCTTAATAAGGAAAGATGTGAAAACTACCAGATGCCCTAGTAACAGTCCCAAACCCCCATCATATCCACAGCTAGGGCCCAATTAGGGCATCTTTAGTGACAGGTCCTGCATTACTGGGCTCCACAGAGGAAAAAGAGATCTCCTGGACTGTGTTTATCTCCATTGTCAATTCTTTCTTCCCTGACACCCTTCAAAATAGCCTTTGATGGTCTATTAATAAGAGCCAAAACAACATAAGCTGCCTGGCCAATACATGTTCAATTAGGATTATCCAGAGGAATAATTTATGGGAGTTTGGAGTTCATATCTGAGTGAAGCTTGTCAAACTGCACAAACTTCCATAAGACTTTTAGGGGTTCAAATTTGCAATTAACTCAAGCGACAGCGAGGAGAACAATGCACCTACCCAGGTCAGCCTCCCCCTAAAGCTTTTCCATTATTTTAACAAGCAAAACAGCATATTGTGTTAATAGATTTTTTTCCCAGTCCTCTGGAGCTTGAGTTTCCTGTTGTCAGTCTGCCTGATTATAAATGGAAGACAATTTGAATTAGAGACACTACATTAGTATTCACAATATGTTCCCCAGTAAAACAATGTCTATTCCCCACAATGTCGCACCTTCGACTCACCCCTTACCTCATCTTAAATGTTCACAATACAGCCTTTAATTCCCAAATGACTCTCCCTGTTTATAAGATACAACCCTCTGTAAAAGCAACACAACTTTGTGTAATCTTGTTGTGAACATTTGGGACCTGTTAGTCCTAACATATGATAAGAACATTTGGTTTGGTCAACAAATTGTGTATAAACATATTGTGTGGAAACTTTGTATCTAAAATTGTATTTTTACAATTTTCATTTTGTATGATGTCAGCAGAGTTTCTCTGTATGTCGTTATTCATACAATGACTCATCTATAGTTTACCTAGCTTCATACTGGAAACCAACCCACTGTCAAATACAATTAGATCACCATAATTCCTTTGAATTAATAAAAGACTTCCGGAGAAGCCTTTGACACTAGCATTTCTTACTGTGATGAAACGTTGTGTCTATCGCTCCACTTGTTGTTGAAGCAGATAAGAGGTTTGGAGAGGGGAGAAGATCAATCTGAGTGGCATAAACTGGCTCCCAATGTTGGGAAGATGCCTGGTACTGAACCATGATTCATCAGAACACAATGCTGCGTTTAGTTGAGGGACAAAGCAGTCCAGTGGGCCTTCAGGAAGCCTGCATGCAACTGCGTCACCTGCAATGCTCCTGCCTCATCCTTCACAAGACAACATTCAACAACATGTGTCCTGGTGATGAATCTTTGCAGCACACAAGCAAATAAAAAGGGCCATGATTAATCTTCCTTTTTGAAAGTTGGTGAAGTGAGGTTGGTCTGTACTTTGTGCTCAAAGTCACTGTTGTTTTACTGTAGTTACATCTGCTGGAATTACAGGATACTGCGGTTTATTGCAATTCCACAGTTGCCTTCAGCTGCTGCCTACCAGTCAAAGCTCAAGACCCCCACTGTCAGCCAAAGGCTCCTCCCACGGTGGAACACATTTCACAGTGGGGCCGAGCAGAGTCCACCTCACCTCATATTATCTGCGAAAATCCAGTTAACAGCTAAAAAAAAACTCTGAGCTTGTACATGATCTACAGTTTAAAAAAGCTATTTGCTCCCAAGCCCACACTCAAAACAAAACCTGCTGTAAATTGTGTCCGGCTCTCGACTCCTCTCTACTCGACTACAAATTCCAGACAACAGACATTGGAAGAAACTGGCTGAATGCTAATTTTGCTGCCACTGTTAAATTTGCTATTTGCTAACAGAGAGAATTGGCCCTCTATTTACCATTAAGAGAGGTATCAGTGATCTCTGTTTGCCCATACAACAATTAATTGATTGGTACTGACTGGAGCCTGGAGGTTCCATTAGGTCCATCTGTTTTCCTATCTAAATGAAAAGTAACAGAAAGATGGAGGTTAACGGGAGGTTGGTACATCCTCATACATTAGATGAGAAGCTGCTGTCTAGAGTTAAATGAGCCTAGACTGCTCACAGGTTTTCAAATGGGACTTTTAGCAGATCTGTTCCGACTACTTCAATCAGGTAAAGGTGTTGTTTTCCTGTCTCAATAGGCAGATTTGTACATTCACATCCCTTTTGTTTATATGATGGTATACTGTAACATGCCCGTTGATTGAAGTAAGGGATATATGCAGCGGAATTCCTTCACAAACCAACAGGTTGTGTTTGTCAAATTGGTGTTGCAACAATAAGGTGGAAAACAACATTGCCGGTTGAGGTGCAAGTCAATCCAGCAGATAAGTGAGTAAAACAAACAAAGCAAATGTTTTCCTGCCTACCTCATCTGAGATGCAAAACCTGCCTCTGAAATTGCATAAAGAATCAATGTCGTACTACACAACTGTATCCTTCATAACAGCCCTGCATATTGAACACTCCACCCACCAATATTTCAAGCACTTAAAGCAGCTTGGAGGTTGTAAACAGATGTTCACATTATTCTCAGATTAACACAGACTGGTTCCAAAAGGGCTCAGGTCCCACCTTTCTGCAGTATCTCAACTAAAGCGAAATAGTCTCAGTTCTTCGGCCACACAGCGTTTGTAAGTTATATTCTTCGAGAATAGATACAATGTAACTTAAAGCAGGAAAACTTTCAGACGCATGAACAACTGAATTGATCCACTGATTCAAAATTGACATATATTATTTAAATGTTCTGGTTGTCATGTTGTCTGGTAACCTTTGTGTTAACTTGGCGGAGTCTTAAGCAATGACAACATTCTCAACTGTTGGTCTCACCATTGTGCACATGAGATGAACGTTGTTACCTGGTTCCATCGAATGCCACCTGGCTGAGTTCCCTGGGGACAGTGAACAGAGGGGCTTTTAATACTTGAGCAATTTGCTGAGAGCACAGTCAATTGAAAAATGATTATGTCCCAGCATCTGCAACTTGCTGTCACCATTCAAACAGCGTTACAGCAGCTGGCACGAGGACGCCTTGTTTTACAGCTGTGCTTGGAACTCAGAAAGCATTGCTGTCTTATTTGGGGCATTTGATGAACAAAATACATCTGTAGTCCTCAGAAAATTAACCAGCATATTTGATTACACAATAATCAGCCCTGCATGTTGTAGACATTACGTGAGACAAAGTCCTTCTAGTGCCTATACAAATATTAAGCACAAATACATTCAAGGTAATGCGATGATGGTGGGGCAAATTTCCCAATGGGCACAGACGCCATTTCAACATCTATTCCACGTTGGTTCAACGTAATTTCATTGAAATGACATGGAAACAACATTGATTCAACCAGTGTGTGCCCAGTGGGTTAGTTCACCTAAGCAAGGTCACCCTTTCCACCAGTCAAAGGGGAGGGAGTGTTCACACGTCTCCTAGGGACATTTCAAACTGCATTTTTGTTTAAAATACAACACAGAGTGGACAACAAAACAGGATCCGGAGGACATCTCTCATTTCCTTCCTAATAGTAGGATGAAAGCCCAACGTACCAGCATTATAGGGCAAGCATTGATATCTGCTTTAAATGTCAAGAATATTCCGTTTGAAATGGTTTGGAGATGGTTTGGATGCTTTTGTATCTTCTAATTGAAGGACTTGTATTGCTCCCCTATGGCTGTCCTTCCACTACAGCTTTGTCATTGTGAGTGACAGGGAAATTATTACACAGTATATAAGACCCTTTTATCAAGAGAACAATTGCCTGCCGAAGAAATAACTTATTTCATGGGAGGAAAGTCTCATGTGATCTCACTTCCATCATTGAACTTAAACTTGAAGAGATGTAACTCCTGAGCCCTCTGTCGCCCTTTTTTCATGGCACCTGCAGCTGGGGCCCTGAAATTACTCCTATGTCTTTAGCAGCTCAGGAAGTCTATTCTGCATGAGCACAGCAATCAAGAGCAGAGTCATTTGCATCCCAGGGTTCTCTATCAATCAACAATTCTACCTGATTACTATTGTGTTTTTTTGCATTGCATTTCAATGTGTTCTATTGTGGAGTCTGCAGCAACGGAGAATAATTTGACACAATTCTGAAGATTTCTATGGGTGTCTGCATGTAGCTGATTCTCATGTCATTTCAGTTTAAGTTGCACCAAGTGTCTTTGTATTGGAGATCATGACAGTGTTCTGTTCAAGTCATCAGGACACTGACACATCATAATGGTATGACAATGGGGCTGCTTTTGCTTAAATAAGATCTACACAAATCACTATTACTTTTCCCAGGTCTCCACAAAGCAGGCCTTGAACATTGGTTTTGAGTTGTGAATAACAAATGTTCATATTTGTATTTTAGACAGGTGGAAATAAAGGATCAATCTGAATTCTGGTGTCAGAATAATGATTATATAACGCATTTCTCTGTCATGCGTCATACTTCAGGACAGGAGTGGTAAATTAAAACCCATCAAGCATTGCAGCAATATGACAGACAATCACCTCTTGAAGAGCTTAAGTGCTCAATGCAATATGTATGGGAAATATTTGCCACCAGAAGAACATGATGAGCTTTTAAGCAATGGAAAGACATTGAGAAAGTGTTAGTGGTTTATGAAATTAGTTTTATAACTGAATACATTATTATCTTTATAGGGGGCGGATGTGGGGATGAATCCTTAACTGACATCCTCATGTCCTCCATCCGCCAGAATGTCACTCTGGCATAAGAACAAAGGGAGCCATGTACTAAGTGTTGACCTCTCTCAGTAACAACATGTACTAAGTGTTGACCTCTCTCAGTAACAACATGTACTAAGTGTTGACCTCTCTCAGTAACAACATGTACTAAGTGTTGACCTCTCTCAGTAACAACATGTACTAAGTGTTGACCTCTCTCTGTAACAACATGTACTAAGTGTTTACCTCTCTCAGTAACAACATGTACTAAGTGTTGACCTCTCTCAGTAACAACATGTACTCGGTGTTGATCTCTCTCTGTAACAACATGTACTAAGTGTTGACCTCTCTCAGTAACAACATGTACTAAGTGTTGACCTCTCTCAGTAACAACATGTACTCGGTGTTGACCTCTCTCAGTAACAACATGTACTAAGTGTTGACCTCTCTCAGTAACAACATGTACTAAGTGTTGACCTCTCTCAGTAACAACATGTACTAAGTGTTGACCTCTCTCAGTAACAACATGTACTAAGTGTTGACCTCTCTCAGTAACAACATGTACTAAGTGTTGACCTCTCTCAGTAACAACATGTACTAAGTGTTGACCTCTCTCAGTAACAACATGTACTCGGTGTTGACCTCTCTCAGTAACAACATGTACTAAGTGTTGACCTCTCTCAGTAACAACATGTACTAAGTGTTGACTTCTCTCAGTAACAACATGTACTCTGTGTTGACCTCTCTCAGTAACAACATGTACTAAGTGGTGATCTCTCTCAGTAACATCATGTTCCCCAACCACAACAACTCTCTCGTCAACCTGTACAAAAGAATGGACAAATACAGATCTAATTTCTCTGTAATACATTATTATTCTGTAAAACACATTTCCTTAATGTTTCCAGGAACATGACAATATCTCCAACCCTGAGAGAAAGGCATAGACAGCACTTTGTAATTTTACAGATGGTTCAATAGCCTTGTAACAGAGGGGATTGGTGGTGTTAAAATGCATCCATATTAACATTCTGGCTTCTGTACATCCTTCTTTGAGGCATAGAATCTATTTTCTATTCTGTAGCTTTCTCACAGGCACAGCACAACATACTTGTTAATGCATTATCCTGCCAACAACAATAACATGCAAGGTGGGAACATTATACACCAGGCCAACAGCCTATATTCTTGTGTTGACACACTGTCTCTTAACACCTTCTAGGTACTAAACCTCTTTTTACACCTAGTTAGTACTGGACCATTTGGATTCGACATCGATTGGGCAATAGTTGCTGCATTATCAAACTATATTCAGCTAAAATTATAATAATTAAATACAGTGTACAATTTTCTAAATATATATTTTTTAAGAAATATGTTTCATGAAATGAAAGATGCATTTTCATACTGAAAAAAAGTTGTGCACTTTTATTTATTTTAATTTAACCTTTATTGAACCTTTAGACAGGTGGAAATAACAAAACAAAGGAGATGATTGTGGACTTCAGGAAACAGCAGAGGGAGCACCCCCCTATCCACATCGACGGGACAGTAGTGGAGAAGGTGGAAAGTTTTAAGGACAAACTGAATTGGTCCACCCACACAGACAGCGTGGTGAAGAAGGCGCAGCAGCGCTTCTTCAACCTCAGGAGGCTGAAGAAATTCGGCTTGTCACCAAAAACACACAAACTTTTACAGATGCACAATCGAGAGCATCCTGTCGGGATGTATCACCGCCTGGTACGGCAACTGCTCAGCCCACAACCGTAAGGCTCTCCAGAGGGTAGTGAGGTCTGCACAACGCATCACCGGGGACACACTACCTGCCCTCCAGGACACCTACATCACCCGATGTCACAGGAAGGCCATAAAGATCATCAAGGACAACAACCACCCGAGCCACTGCCTTTTCACCCCGCTATCATCCAGAAGGCGAGGTCAGTACAGGTGCATCAAAGCGGGGACCGAGAGACTGAAAAAAAGCTTCTATCTCAAGACCATCAGACTGTTTAACAGCCATCACTAACATTGAGTGGCTGCTGCCAACATACTGACTCAACTCTAGCTACTTTAATAATGGAAACATTTATGTAATAAATGTATCACTAGCCACTTTAAACAATGCCACTTTATATAATGTTTACATACCCTGCATTACTCATCTCATATGTATATACTGTACTCTATACCATCTACTGCATCTTGCCTATGCCGTTCGGCCATCACTCATTCATATATTTTTATGTACATATTCTTATTCATTCCTTTACACTTGTGTGTATAAGGTAGTTGTTGTGAAATTGTTAGGTTAGATTACTTGTTAGATATTACTGCATGGTCGGAACTAGAAGCACAAGCATTTCGCTACACTCGCATTAACATCTGCTAACCATGAGTATGTGACAAATCAAATTTGATTTGATTTGATTTTTATGCATACTCAGCTAATTGGATGCAGTCTATCACAGTGCCATCCGTTTTGTCACCAAAGCCCCATATACTACCCACCACTGCGACCTCTATGCTCTCGTTGGCTGGCCCTCGCTTCATATTCTTGCCAAACCCACTGGCTCCAGGTCATATATAAGTCTTTGCTAGGTAAAGCCCCACCTTATCTCAGCTCACTGGTCACCATAGCAGCACCCACCCGTAGCATGTGCTCCAGCAGATATATTTCACTGGTCACCCCCAAAGCCAATTCCTCCTTTGCCCGCCTTTCCTTCCAGTTCTCTGCTGCCAACGACTGGAACGAATTGCAAAAATCACTGAAGCTGGAGAACCATATCTCCCTCACTAACTGTCAGAGCAGCTCACAGATCACTGCACCTGTACATAGGCCATCTGTAAATAGCCCATCCAACTACCTCATCCCCATACTGTTATTTATTTTTAATTTTTTGCTCCTTCGCACCCCAGTATCTCTACTTGCACATTCATCTTTTGCACATCTATCACTCCAGTGTTTAATTGCTAAATTGTAATTATTTTGCCACTATGGCCTATTTATTGCCTACCTCCCTTATCTTACCTCATTTGCACACATTGTATATATACTTTTTCTCTATTGTATTATTGACTGTATGTTTGTTTATTCCATGTGTAACTCTGTGTTGTTGTTTGTGTCGCACTGCTTTGCTTTATCTTGGCCAGGTCGCAGTTGTAAATGATAAGTTGTTCTCAACTAGCCTACCTGGTTAAATAGAGGTGAAATAAAAAATATTAAAAACATGTAAGTAGGCAAGTCAGTTAAGAACAAATTCTTATTTACAATGACGGCCTACCCCGTCCAAACCCTAACCCGGACGACACTGGGCCAATTGTGCGCCGCCCTATGGGATTCCCAATCACAGCCGGATGTGATACATCCTGGAATCGAACCAAGTTCTGTAGTGACGCCTCTAGCACTGAGATGCAGTGCCTTGAACCGCTGCGCCACTCGGGAGCCCCCACTTAGAAATGTCCACTGTGCTCCGTCCACATGTACATTTCAAGTGCTAATTTGTTTTTTATTCCACAGTCTGTGGCTTCCCTTTCATTTCTCTGTGTACATGCTCAGAAGAGGAACGACAGAGAAAATATATACAAACAGAAGTCAGTGGTGTCTGGTTGCTTCTGAGGTGTATAAGCATAAGCCCATCTGATTGGAATGGAAGCCACACCACGTAGGAAGAGGCATGAGAAAGATGTGGGCTGTGCCGGTGGTGGGCGGTTGTCAGAAGATATAAATGGTAGTGCGAGTAAGAACCCTTAAGCCCTGTGCACACTGGCGGCAGTGGAGCACAAATATAATATATGCAATTCAATGGATACACTTCCACTGACAGAGGGATTACACCGCAGACAAGCCCAGCAGATAGCCTGGAGAGCAGTACTTTCACAGTATTGACCAGTGGCTCTCTCTGTTAGCTCTGTCAGTCACCGGGCAGCTTTGCCAGGCATGTGACATCAGTTATAAATTGTGTGACGAGGCATCCTCATGCTAGATTCTATGCCAGATGTACCATGGTAGAATGTCAAGTCACGTGACTTAAATGTGTTTTATGAAGTATGACCTTTGTGTGGTTTTGCATTGCAACTCTTCATTTTCACTCATGCTGTAAAAAAAGATGTCAATACCTTCTCAATATACACAAAATTCCAATCACATATAAGTTTACAGGTATGTTGCTAAATGCTTTTTGTTGCCAGATATTAATCACATTTAGAAAAAAAGACTTACCTGACTTAGCTTTTCCTAACTAATTAATAGGAGTCTTATTGGAACAGACAGGTATACAACTGAGCTTCACAGCCAATATACAGAAAATACAACTTGATATTCACCTTGAAATCCTGACAAATAATTAAGAGTTGTCTCATGTTATTAAAGGTCCAAAGCAGCTGTTTTCATCTGAATATCAAATAATTTCTGGGTAACGATTAAGTACCTTAATGTGATTATTTTCTATTAAAATGGTCAAAAATAAAGAAAAATAGCAATAATTTATAGCAATACTTTAGCTAGGACTGTATGGGAGTGGTCTGAGTGGGAAACTGAAAACTAGCTGTTATTGGCAGAGAGGTTTGGAACTCTTTCTTATTGGTCTATTAACTAATTTATCGCTTGGTGATGTCACCAGGCAGACAAACTCCATCCCACCAAAACAGGCTGAAATGTTCTTGTCTTTCTAAACAGCTCTCACACCAAAAAGAGCATTATCATAAGTTTCACATTATTATTCAAACCTAATAGTGTGCAAATGTATATAAAATACAGGAAATCACGTTTTTGACTGAACTGGGCCTTTAAGCTTTGTCGTTAATTGAGTAGATACTCAGAGGGATCTCAGCAAATATCAATTTGCTGCTAATATTGATCTTCAAGATCAATTATAAACTTAAAAGGATTCTGTTAGTGTTGGCATCAAATAATCAGGATTAAGATGTCTGTGGCCAGAACATATGTGTCACGAATCCCGTTTCCTGAGTCGGTTTTTTGCCTGTGTTCTGTCCTGGAGTGTTTTTTTCCGGCGTCCTGGAACGCACCCTGTCTGGTTGCCGGGCAATGTAGCCAGTTGGGAGAGTTCTGATTACCCGCACCTGTATCCCATCAGCTATCTGCACACCTGGTCCTGATCATCATCTCTCCTCTTCTTAAGCCCGGACCTGACATCCATTCCCTGCCGGATCGTTAGCCATGAACAGTATGTTGTGCCCACGAACCAGCCTCCAGTTGATAGAGTTTGTTTTGTTTTGTTGTTTTGTACGTCTTGCTTGCCTGTAACTTACCTCCGTTTGTTCTGTCTACAGCCATTCACCTGGAACCCATATCCCATCCCTGTCTGCTCGTCGCCAGTTTTTGGTTATCCCTTGGATCTGCCTATCCACTCCCATCAACACACCTCCGCTGCCCGCTCCGCCACCTGGAACTATCTACCTCCACGTTCTCATTTATTAATAAATACTCACCATCTTCATACTCACCTTGTCCTGGTCTGCTTCTGGGTCCAATTTTGGTAAACCCTGACAGAACGATCCGGCCAGCGATGAACCCAGCGGACCTGGACTCCGTTTGCCATGCTATTACCCAGCAGGATAAGATGTTGGGACAACACAACACGGCGCTACACGAGATAGCGGGTTCAATCCGGAACTTATCGGCTAGCTTAACGAGTATCCAGGATCAGCTCAATTTGCCGGCGGATCATCCACCACCTGTTTCACCCATATCACCTGCCGATTCGGGAGCGGGTTCCTTCCGTGAGCCCAAGGTTCCGACACCGGATAAGTACGAGGGAGATTTGGGAGGATGCCGTTCATTTCTTTTGCAGTGTGGGTTAGTTTTTGATCGGCAGCCCTACTCTTACGCCACAGATAAGGCTAGGATAGCTTTTGTTATTGAGCTGCTGCGTGGTAGAGCTCTGGAATGGGCTTCAGCCGTTTGGGAACGACGGGACACCTGCATGACGTCATACCAGGGTTTCAAGGCAGAGATGAGAAAGCTTTTTGACCATCCAGTCCGAGGTAAGGACGCAGTTAAACGTTTGTTCTCTCTTCGCCAAGGAGCTCGCAGTGTGGCAGACTTTGTGATTGAATTCAGGACATTGGCTGTGGAGAGTGGTTGGAATGAGGAATCACTACAAGCGGCTTTTTACCAGGGGTTGTCGGAGCAACTCAAGGACGAGCTGATCTCCTATCCAGAGCCTAGTGACCTAGACAGTTTGGTCACCTTAGCTATTCGGGTAGATAATAGAGTCCGAGAGAGAAGGAGGGAGAAGCAGTGGTGTCCGTCTAATCAATCTGAGACTCGGTTACCATTCGGGTCAGGAAATGGACCAGAACGTGTTGATCATTATTCCCCACACAGGATTAGTGGAGGGGTCTTGCCGTCAGATCCTGAACCCATGCTTATAGGGCGACACGGGTTAACTAAGGTGGAGCGCCAACGTAGACGTGAGACCAACAGCTGCCTCTACTGTGGTAGCTCGGGACATTACATCTCCGCTTGTCCTCAGCGCCCGTTAAACTGCCCGGCTCGCTAGTTTTGGGAGGTCTTTTAGCGAGCCAGTTTCAACCTCTCAAGAACCCTGTCAGACCCTGTTTTCCTGCGACCCTCATGAATAAGAATCAGAGTTTAGCGATGAACGCTTTTATCGATTCAGGTGCCGATGGCAGCTTTATTGATGCCGATTTGGTGGAACAGCTGGGGCTTTCCAAGGAGCAATTGCCGAAAGCCATTGAAGCTACCACTCTGAACGGCAGTAGTCTGGCACGGATCACTATGAGGACTGAACCGGTTAAGATGTTGTTGTCGGGGAATCATTCAGAGTTTATCTCCTTCCTCATTCTGTCCTCGCCCCATGTTCCCCTGGTTCTTGGTTACCCCTGGCTGAGAACACAATCCCTCGGTTGATTGGGTGACGGGTAGGGTAACTAGTTGGAGCATTGAGTGTCATGCTAACTGCCTTAGGACTGCCTGTTCTCATGCTATCCCCAGTCAGGGCAGTGAGTCTGCTCCCCCTGATTTGTCCCTGGTTCCAGAAATATATCACGATTTGGGTGAAGTATTCAGTAAGCAGAAGGCTCTGTCACTTCCTCCCCACCGACCTTATGACTGTGCGATTAATCTGTTCCCTGGAGCTGCCTTTCCCAAGGGACGATTATACAGTATCTCTCGACCTGAGCGTGAGGCCTTGGAGACCTACATCAAGGAGTCTCTAGCTGCAGGTCTCATTCGCCCCTCGTCATCACCCCTGGGAGCAGGATTCTTTTTTGTGAGCAAGAAGGATGGCTCACTTCGACCGTGTATTGATTATCGGGGTTTGAATGATATTACGGTCAAAAACAAGTATCCCCTGCCCTTGATGAGCTCTGCGTTCGACTCATTACAGGGTGCTACGGTGTTTACGAAGCTTGACCTACGCAATGCTTATCATTTGGTTCGGATCAAAGAGGGGGACGAGTGGTTGACTGGGTTCAATACACCTATGGGACATTTCGAGTACCAGGTGATGCCGTTTGGACTGACCAACGCTCCTGCTGTGTTCCAAAGTATGGTGAATGATGTGCTGAGATATGATTGGTATTTTTGTGTTCGTTTACCTGGATGATATCCTCATCTTCTCGAGGGAGCTTTCTAGCCACGTCCAGCATGTCAAGCAGGTCCTGCAGCGGTTATTGGAGAACCGTCTGTTCGTGAAGGCTGAGAAGTGTGATTTTCACGCCCACACTACGTCCTTCCTCGGGTACATCATCTCCAGGGGAGAGATCAAGATGGACCAAGAGAAGGTTCGGGCGGTTCGGGATTGGGGCCAGCCCGGTACGAGATTGCAGCTCCAGAGATTCCTGGGATTTGCGAACTTCTATCGGAGGTTTATCCGGGATTACAGCCGGGTGGCCGCTCCTCTTACTGCCTTGACGTCTTGTACCAGGAATTTCTGTTGGACTCCTGAGGCAGACCGAGCATTTCTGGACTTGAAGAGCCGATTCACCAACGCCCCGATTCTCTCTCAACCTGACACTTCCCGTCAGTTTGTTGTTGAGGTGGACGCGTCTGATGTGGGGGTGGGCGCCATCCTGTCCCAGCGTAGCTCCACTGACGGTAAACTCCATCCCTGCGCCTTCTACTCTTGTCGTCTTTCACCAGCTGAGAGAAACTACGATGTGGGTAACCGGGAGCTTCTCGCTGTGAAGCTTGCCTTGGAGGAGTGGCGTCACTGGTTGGAGGGAGCGGAGCAACCGTTTGTGGTCTGGACGGACCACAAGAATCTGGCTTACGTGCAATCGGCTAAACGTCTCAACTCCCGTCAGGCCAGGTGGGCGTTGTTTTTTGGACGTTTCAATTTTTCCCTGACGTTCCGACCTGGGTCGAAGAACGGCAAAGCGGACGCCTTGTCCCGGATGTTCTCCAAGACGGATGAGAGTGGGGCCAAGACTGAGACGATTCTTCCCCAGAACCTTGTCGTGGGAGCCGTTACATGGAGGATTGAGGAGGATGTGATGGCGGCCCTTCGGACGCAGCCCGGTCCCGGTAACGGTCCACCCGGTCGGTTGTTCGTGCCTGAGTCGGTCCGTTCTGCTGTCCTTCAGTGGTCCCACGCCAGCAAGATAGCTTGTCACCCTGGCGTTGCTCGGACTATGGCGCTACTGCGCAGACGATTTTGGTGGCCTGCCATGGGAGAAGATACCCGGAGGTTTGTTGCCGCATGTCCTGTTTGTGCGCAGAACAAGAGTACCAATCGGCCCAGCTCTGGGCTTCTTCACCCCCTACCTATTCCTCGGCGACCTTGGTCGCATCTGGCCCTGGATTTTGTCACGGGATTGCCCTCTTCTGTTGGTAACACGGTTATTCTGACCATTGTGGACAGATTCAGCAAGTTTGCTCATTTTGTCCCTCTCTCCAAGCTTCCATCTGCCACGGAGACGTCCGAGATCCTTGTTAGGGAGGTTTTCAGGGTCCACGGATTGCCCAGTGACATTGTTTCTGACCGTGGTCCTCAGTTTACCTCTGTCTGGAGATCCTTCTGTTTGGCCATTGGAGCTACAGTCAGTCTCACTTCTGGATTTCACCCACAATCTAATGGTCAGGCGGAGAGAGCCAACCAGAAGATGGAGTCCACGCTGCGTTGTCTTGTCTCCTCTGATCCCACCTCTTGGTCATCTCAATTACCCTGGGTCGAGTATGCCCATAATACCCTTCCTTCATCTGCTACTGGGATGTCCCCCTTCCAATGCCTGTACGGATACCAACCTCCCTTGTTTCCTTCCCAGGAGAGGGATCTCTCGGTTCCTTCTGTCCAGGCCCACATTCGTCGTTGCCACCGGACCTGGCATCGGGCCAGGAAGGTCCTCCTTAGTTTCTGACCGGTATCAGATCCAGGCGAATCGTCGCCGTATTCTGGCTCCCGCTTATACCATCGGAGATAAGGTTTGGTTGGCTACACGGGATCTTCCTCTACGGACTGAGTCGAGGAAACTGTCACCAAAGTTCATTGGTCCGTTTGTGGTGGAGAGAATCATTAACCCTGTTGTGGTCCGACTCAAATTGCCGGCAACGCTTAGAGTACACCCCACCTTTCATGTCTCCTGCCTCAAGCCGGTTCTCCTCAGTCCTCTGTTGCCCCCTCCTCCTCATCCTCCTCCTCCTCGGATGATCGGAGGTGGTCCTGCCTACACGGTGCGCCGCATCATGGACTCCAGACGGCGGGGTCGAGGGTTCCAGTATTTAGTGGATTGGGAAGGATATGGTCCAGAGGAGAGGAGTTGGATTCCTCGGCGTCAGATCCTTGACGATGACCTGCTTCGTGACTTTTACCGCCTCCACCCTGGCGCTACGGGTAGTCCGCCCGGTGGCGTTCGTCGGAGGGGGGGTACTGTCACGAATCCCGTTTCCTGAGTCGGTTTTTTGCCTGTGTTCTGTCCTGGAGTGTTTTTTCCGGCGTCCTGGAACGCACCCTGTCTGGTTGCCGGGCAATGTAGCCAGTTGGGAGAGTTCTGATTACCCGCACCTGTATCCCATCAGCTATCTGCACACCTGGTCCTGATCATCATCTCTCCTCTTCATAAGCCCGGACCTGACATCCATTCCCTGCCGGATCGTTAGCCATGAACAGTATGTTGTGCCCACGAACCAGCCTCCAGTTGATAGAGTTTGTTTTGTTGTTTTGTACGTCTTGCTTGCCTTTAACTTACCTCCGTTTGTTCTGTCTACAGCCATTCACCCGGAACCCATATCCCATCCCTGTCTGCTCGTCGCCAGTTTTTGGTTATCCCTTGGATCTGCCTATCCACTCCCATCAACACACCTCCGCTGCCCGCTCCGCCACCTGGAACTATCTACCTCCACGTTCTCATTTATTAATAAATACTCACCATCTTCATACTCACCTTGTCCTGGTCTGCTTCTGGGTCCAATTTTGGTAAACCCTGACAATATGTGATATTTTTTTTGCAAAAAATAACAAGTAGCAGTTTGTAAAACATTGAAGGAAACCGTATTTCAACTAAATGACAGGCAACCGTATAACACATAATAGTTTATTCATACTTACATTAGTGAAAATAAAGTTATTGAAATGAATCCAACAATGTCAAAATATCTTGTGACTTGAAAGGAAATATGGCAGAGCAACATAATACCCGTCGTAAAATTAAGTGTTTTGGCTAAGACGCACATGAGTATTTGTAAATGGTTTAGTAGATGTTAAAAAAACAGCAATAGCTGGAAAAGTGAATTTTTATAAACCATCTCTCTCATAGTGAGTTTTTCAGATTTTCTTAGATTCTCTGGGGAAGGGACAATCCAAGCAACTTCAAACTTCATATATGAATGTTCTGCATGAGCTGTGCCTATTAAAAGTCATGCATAATGCATTGAAAACTATAGCTGCAAAAATCTGAGAAATAACATTTGAAAAATTAGACTGAAGGTCAAAATGGAAACATTGATATAATTTGATGCAGAAATGCTTAACTTCTATTTGAAATGGGAAATATCCGACTGAATATATGCCTTGTGCGCATGCATATACTGAATAGAAAATCAAAGGGTGCAGTAAGCATGATGAATATAGAAGAGATGTATATATGCCTGACTATTTTCCACCCCCTATTTGTGAATGTGACCTTTATTGAACTTGTTTTTCATTTGGTTAAAGAATAGGTCACCATATTCAAAGGGTAGAGACCCAGTTTAAATGAATAATAGCTTTGGTATATTGTAGTTCAGTACAAACTCCTCATTCCACCTTTTTTGACACTTTTTGTTTTGTCTTTTTAGAAGGTAGCACAGGTGCATACAAAGCTCTTTACTATTTTATTGGTTGGTCATCTTCATCCATGCTCAGTCTCAACTAAAGACTTCACAATTCACATTTTGGATTTGGTTCATGTTAGTCTAAATGACATAAGGGGCTGGCATAATAGACACTGTATAATATTAGATGATGTCAATCCTGACAACTGAATCATAATCGTTTTCAAGTTTGCCATGTCACTTTCAATTGCTGTGCACCTCACTGCACAACTGTGATTGTCTTGGATGGGAAAGTACTGTTTCATCACCTAGCCCGAGAGACGGATTGTTCCCAGCGGGGTATGCAGCCCTTTTGCTCTTACCAGCCACAGGGAGAACTAGGCTTTGGTAAAGGGACTAGGATACTACCCTGACAAAACCTCACAGATTTTATCCTCACAATTATTCAGACAGTTATTTATTAAATATGTTTTGTTTCTCTCTGTGTACTCACCCCACCCCTCAAGACATTAATTCATCCTAGAATAGACAGTCAAATGTTAGATGAGAAAGTTCCCCAGTAACCTAAATGTCAGGCCACCAGTGGTCTAGTTTATTCTGTGTGATATCCTAAAGCATAAAGGAATATAGACTTTAAAATTGAGGTCAAAGTGTCTCCAACTACTCTCAAAGAGGAACTTGGATATATTCTTATCTCAGAGGAGGAGTAGCTTGCACAGCCAAAGTAATGGGGGAAATGATGAAGATGAAAACTACAGCCTATGACCAAAATATACTGTAGAGGTGAGACATTTTCATTAAGATTGGTGTTTTTCATTTTAAAACCACGTAATCACATCCTCTTAAAACAATGGCAGAGCATCTGGAACATACAGTATTTAGTGTTCCTTCATAAAGTCGACAATATAACAAACATGTATCATAACGTTCTAGGAACGCCATTCTTTCACGTTTGTAATCTTATGTCTGCATTCCTCTTTATCTGACAAGAAGAATCTGTCCCTGTCTGACACAATATCTCCAAAACAATATGTCATTTATTACGGGCTACATCACACCAGAAGAAAACAGGCCACAATGTGCCATCAGCTATAAACTTTAGGGAAAATGTTTATCTTCCAAAGGACATGTTACATTTGAGTTGAGACATAAATTAATGTGGTCCTAATTTAGGAACAAAAGCAGCGTGAACTGCTGTAGGACACATTGTTTCGGTCAGCTTATTAATTGGCTGGCAATTAAGGGAACAAATCCCCAAGGAAGTTTTTCTCTTCAGCAAATGTACAGTATGTCTGCGTCATACTGCACTCTCGGATCTATTAGTCACAGTGTTGTGTGTCAAACAAAAAATGTCTTCAGCTTGAAGACTATGTGATAAGTCAGTCATCATTTCAATTCATGCAAGTAAATAGGAGGCACTTTTGTGGATTAAGCCAGCTAATGTGTGCAGAGTTCCTCCACTGAGAATAAACAAAACAAAAAAAGGTGAGGTGTATCAGACTATATGATTACTAAGACTAGATCCCTTTGGCGATGAATTCCTATATCCATGCCAACATGAACAACAGTATCCAATTAACACCAAGAAAGCAAGCACAGGGAACGAGATGGCATTGGCAGGAGTGTATTGAGTGTCCAATGGATCACATTGTTTTTCATTTTTGTCTTTCATTTGGAGCCAATTGGACTTTAATAACAGGGTTTCATTGCAGGGAAATTAAACCCGAAAGCACCAGAGGAGTGGAGTCTGAAAAATGATGAAATTAAATCTGTGAAATTGGTTGACAATTAAAGTAAACAGTGAGCCAAGTCCCACTCAGGCCTTGTTATGAGGAAAGGGCAGTTTGTTATGTGGAATTATATTCCACATAATGGAGAGGCAACTTAAAATCAAAGTGTTCATTCTATACAAAACACCACTAATTGACTACTCTGTGGTGTTGGAATATGATAATAGTAGCATGCCAGTTCTTTCTGCAGCGATCTTCAGAGGTGTCTATCTCCATTTTTGTTTCAGACTCCCACAATGGGACTTTTCTATGTTGATCCCACATTTAGTTACAACCGCCTCGCTATTAACTCTGTATTTACTCCTTAAGTGAAAAGTGAAGATGTGTCAAAACTCAAAATGTGTATGAAACTTTAAACCTGTGGTTCTCAATCCAACTCTCGAAAAAATAAGAAACAAATACAGCTGCAACCCCGTCAAGTTATGCTACAACACTAAATGAGAACAGTTTTACAATAAGCATGCAATTTCACATACTGTAGTAAATTAGAATATTACAAATGTATTTGAATACAGTTCCATGTTTCACATTCGACTATAACTGCGATCCGTTGGAGGTACTGTATCACCCTCACTCAGCACCCTCTCAGTCAATGCCTCAGCATTAGTATGGAAATAGTGAGAGGATTCAAGGATATGACAAGCAGGAGCGTCCCTGTAATTAACTCTAATCCGCTTTAGACCTGCTCGCCAATCTGTTCCCCAAGTCTGGTTGGTACATCCAGCAAACAAGCTAGTCACAGCAACCTGCACATTTCAACAATGATTTGAGCATGATTCATACAACACAGAAAGCCGAGTACAAATTGTAAACATGGGAAACTTGTTCACCCTTCGTATCAGTGGTGTGAGGTCTGCAATAACCAGCTCCTAGGCTTAATGAGAACAATAGCAGGATGTTCAAGATTGCACCATATATATACTACCTTGGCAACATTGAGTTCCACTGATGATTGCTAGTACATAACACTTCTGAAACGCAATGTTTGTAATTAGCTGTTGTTGACAGAGATACTGGCTGCTGTTTTTTCTTCATAATATTTTTTAACACTGGCACTCGAAAGACTGTTGTTTGTTGCATTTGAAAGTACCCAGGACATAGACCTTCTCAAAGCCATATTTATATTTAATCATATGGTTCCGTTAGAGGTGAAGGTGTGTAGAAATGCTTCTCTCCTAATTACTGACTGTGAAAGCCCCATAGCACCTAGATGACACTAGTGTTGTTGACTGTTAAACATAATTAGAATTTAGCATCGGCAATAAAGAGTGCCTGTAAATCTGCCCAAGTTCCATTTGGTTTGAGGAAACATGGTTGGTGGCACGTTCATAAACCCAACACATTCAAATAAAATAAAACCATTTTTGAAATAAAATATTCCATCCCTGTTTCCTTTTTGCATTCTACAGACTAAACATCATCATCATCATCATCATCATCAGTGACTGCAGGCCATTTTTTATTTCAACCACTCTCTTTTGTGCCATCGCTGTAATAACTATGTGTTTTTAGGTCAACTACTGTGGTAGTGTCTGTGTACTTTATTTTAGGACAAAGGTGACCACAACCTCTACTTTCACAGGGTGAAGAGTGCAGTGCTTGTTGTCCCACTTGGTCCTCTGAGCCCAAACAAAGTGCATGGCTGTGGAGCCTGAGATGTAGTTCCTGGATGATACATACACAGGGTGTTGGAGGCATTCATTATAAACAACCTGCTGTATTAATATTCAGCAACAGAACATTATTCACTCATTGTTTCCTCTCAAATCTGACATCACATTCATTCACACGTTATGTTCAAAATCAGATATTGACAATTGTTTCAAGAATATTGATATTTCTTTTTTCACACACCCTTAGGCATTGACGTACAGGCCGACAGTTACAGAAAAACAAAGCGAGTGTGCTGCGAAGCGCATGCAATTCACACAGTCAAACATCACTTCATCCTCAGGAAAATCAGATGGATACATATTGACAGAAGGGAAATGTGTCCAGATTGAGTGAAGGAAGTGAAAATGAACACCCATGCCACATGCTGCATCTGACCAAATTCAATGTGAAGGCTAACAAACACTTCTCACATTCACTGCATCCTCTTCTTTTCTCCAGTTCTCAGAAACATGGGATTTTACAACAATGGGGAAGTACAGCTTACAATTCGCAAAGTGAAATATCCTTTATACATGTTAAATGCAAATCAGGATTTCAGCCACAAGACGGTTTGCAGCCATTTCACAGAGTATAGAAAAGTAGCTATATCCAGCTATATGCAAGTCATCCAACCAGAAGGGATTTGTTTGTGTTTGGCTGTCTATTTTCAACCAGCATCCTGATGATTCGTTATTCATCAATTTCCACTGTGATTGCACATCCTGTGCGACAATATAGACTGAGCTCATTTCAATTTTGTCATGGATAATGCCACTTCATTTTCTGCCACTGAATCACAACAAAACATCCATCAAACTACCCTCATAATATCATCCCTGACAGGGCATTTAAAAACAAATGCAGAAAACACAGGATAACTCTCAATGCTTTGGAAGTGCATTTGACTCAATCTCAGTGTCGGTTATTGGATATTTAATTCACATTCAGCACCAGCTATTCTACAAATGTATCTCCATCATTACCCAAGATTATACTGATTAACACTGACATTTCATTTCGGTTCTGTAGATGACTTGCAATTGCAATGTTTCTGTGTAACTAAACGAATGTGCACAGTACAATAAAGAGCACAGACAGGATCATTGTGTCATAAAAAATCCATATCTTAGGTCTTTGTGCATGTGTGTCACTAGCTGACAACCGAGTACCATTGGTGCATTTTTGATACAGCAAGCAGGAATTTGGAATAGATTTCGCAATGCTAACTATCCGGTTCTAGACACCAGAATGAGAAACCACCCTCAGCAGGATGGGCCATGTTTGGATGAGTATGTAGAATCATGGTTTCAATAAACACTGATGCGGCCATGCCTTGCAGACAGATTTGCTGTGCTTCTTGTCTGAGAAAGCCAAGGCCTCTGTGTAAGCATAAATCAATAAGTCTGAACTAACATCTTTGCCTGGAATAAATCTTGAATGACTTGGAATAATTCCGACACCCTGACAAGAAGGAAGAGCAGTACACTGTCTTAGAAGACACACACAGAGAGATGCTCAATGCCTGGCTTGTTGCTAAAACAAGATAATAAGGAAACTGTAACATATACACCAGGAGTCAAGAAGCAGGTGAATTTAATAATGAGTATAAGCAGATAAACACACCAGGAGACACGTACTGGACGTGAACAAAAGCAATACTGATGGCTAAATAAAGGGGAAGTAATCAAGGTAATGATGAAGTCCAGGTGTGCATAATGATGGTTGCCAGGTGTGCGTAATGTGGGTTGCCAGGACCAGTGGTTAGTAGACCGGCGACGTCACGCGCCGGAAAAGATGGAACGGGAGTAGGCGTGACAGAAACTCAGCCTATTGACATAATTAATAATGTACAGTACAACACGCACATACTCTACTGTATATGGAAGCACATAGCAACTGACACAGATGTATGTCATGGTAAATAAGCACCACCATCAATTATTCCCCATTTATATCTAACAGAGCAAGTGTTATGCCTGATAGGAAAATGAAATATTAGTCAATAACTCACAATATTGGCAACCAAAACTGGAGGCTTTTTATTTTTGATTGTATAAAATGTATATTCATAACTGATGCCTAATATGGACAAAGGCCCAGCGGTTATCATTTGAGGAAAACCGCTATATTTTTGTACCTACTTTTCTCCCCTCCACCATGTATTAATAGAACACGATAAAGTGCTTTGGCTCTCTCCTGATCCCTTAGATATCAATAATAGGCGGTTTAAAGTCAAATCAATAACTTAAAGCAAAGGGAATATAATTGCCTCCATGTTATCATGTAAAACAGACCCTTGAGTCCAGCTACATAATTCAGCTCAAACAAACAGTGTCCAGTTCTGAACAGCGTAGAGCCAATATAGCTAATCAAGAGGTTACTGAAGGACATATACAGTTCTTCATTTGTCTTCGTCTCATTGCCCATTCGATCTTGAGCTTTAGTTACAATAACTTTCTACTAAGAGAGAAATTATGAACAACCAAATTACCAGAGCCTGTTAAAGGACTAGTTCACTATTTTACAATTTTATGTTAGACGGTTCCTTACCCTGAAAGTAGTCTATGGACCAGGAGAAACTGTCATCCATGGTTCATGGATGATTCTTTAAACAGCCATTACGAACTTCAGTTCACTTTCGCCACCGCTAAAAATCTATGGAAATGATATGAGCATGTTTAGAAAAACAATGCTCAAATCACCTGAAATGAACTCCATATTTGGTTTGATGTTACTTAATTAAAGTTGATTTGGCCATAAACAAAACAACAACATGCTCACAAGCCTCCCATCACTTCCATTGATTGTTAGTTAATGTTGGCTAAAGTTGGCTCAAGTTTGTAATGGCTGTATAAAGAAAATTGAACCATGGGTTATAGTTACTCCTGCTCCCTCCCTCCGGAGCTCCACTCGCTGGTCTACTAACCACCGGTCCTGGCAACCCACATTGCGTGCGCACACCTGGCAACAATCATTGCGCTCACCTGCTCCCATCACTACGCACACCTTCTCATCATTTTCTCATTCATTACTCCCCCTTTATTTAGCCCTCAGTTGTCATTAGGTGGTATTGTTCTTGCTCATGTTCAGTACACTTCTTACGTTTGTGCTTGTTTATCCTTTCATTATTAAACTCACTTACTTCCTGGTGTATACGTTATACGTAGACTCCTTTCAGGGTGAGGAACCATCTAACATCAAGTTGTAAAATAGTGAACTACTCCTTAAACAATAACGCCCTATCCTAATAGTGGAAACTACCCTGTGAAAACAGGGGTGCCCTGTCAAAATGTAAAATATATGCTGCTTATTTATGGAACATCGATAATATGGACATTATGTCTGCAACTTGGCACTTTGATTAACTCACTTCATTTGGATCATCTCTCTGGGGCTTGCCCTCGACCCCAGCTTCAGACTGCACTAAAGGCTGGCTCTTTGTGGCTTTGCCAGTTGTGTACTAAAAAGCTTCCTTATTACAGTATCACTTTTGCAATGGCATCAGTCAGAGCTACATAATGCCCATCAGCAATTTATTGTAGGCATTTATGAGAAACAAATCTCATAAAAATATGAAACAATTAAATACATAAAGTTTTAAGCATTTGATATTCTTCTTGAACTCACAATGCCTGACGTTGTTGGGCCAGACGATTCACAAGGGCAACTACATTACAATGGCAGTTTCAAGGGTAACTCCAATAATAGAGCCAATGAAAGTATGAAGCAAAATGTCTCCTTACTCAGAACGTGTAACAGAAAAATGCAGCAGATTCCAAAGTAGAGAACGTAATAGACCTTCAATCTTCTCTTTACAGCGGCAACCTTAATGACTCCTTGTCGATACGGGGAGGATCCTATGGAGCAAATAGAGTAATTACTTTTAGACATTCTCATCATTAAAATAGCTACCTTTGACATGGGTAGCCACTTTATTGATCCCCTGGCCTTGCAGACTGAACCACTTCAAAGTCTAGGCCCGGTGAAAAAGCAAGATGTGTCAATATTGTCTCTTATGGAATATTTTTTTGATTTTTCAATGAGAATTCCCGTCTCCTTGTTTAACTTTATCACGTTTATGCCAGACGAATTCTTTTTTACCTTCATGCATCGACAGGGAGAGAGCCTTTGAATTACTTGCTCAACTCTTGTCAAGCTCGGCCTATCAAGAGACAACAGCATGCATCTCTACAAAACTCCCTGTGCTGTGTCAGAAAGTACATCAACAGCCACGACTAGTCCTCTGATAGCTACAGGGCCTTCAGAAAGTATTCATACCCATTTACTTTTTCCACATTTTGTTGTGTTACTGCCTGAATATAAAATTGATTAAATCGAGATTTTGTGTCACTGGCCTAAACACAATACCCCATAATCTCAAAGTGGAATTATGTTTGTATACATTTTTACAAATGAATTTAAAATGGAAAGCTGAAATGTCTTGAGTCAATAAATATTCAACCCCTTTGTTATGGAAAGCGTAAATAAGTCACATAATAAGTTGCATGGACTCACTCTTTGTGCAATAACAGTGTTTAACATGATTGTTTAATGACTACCTCATCTCCGTACCCCACACATACAATTATCTGTAAGGTCCCTCAGTCAAGCAGTGAATTTCAACCACAAAGACCAGGGAGGTTTTCCAATGCCTCGCAAAGGGCAACTATTAGTAGATGGGTTTTAAAAAAGCAGACTTTGAATATGCCTTTGAGCATGGTGAAGTTATTAATTACACTTTGGACGGTGTGTATTTATCCACCCAGTCACTACAAAGATACAGGTGTCGTTCCTAACACAGTTGCCGCAGGGGAAGGAAACCGCTCAGGGATTTCACCACGAGGCCAAGGATGACTTTAAAACAGTTACAAACTTTAATGGCTGTGGTAGGAGAAGCCTGAAGAGGAATCGACAACATTGTAGTTACTCCACAATAAATAAAATCAAATCAAATTTGTCACATGTGCCAAATAAAACAGCTGTAGACCTTACCATGAAGTGCTTACTTATAAGCCCTTAACCAACAATGCAGTTCAAGAAATAGAGTTAAGAAAATATTTACTAAATAAACTAAAGTAAAACATTAAATAAAAAGTAACACAGTAAAATAACAATAACGAGGCTACAGTTGAAGTCGGAAGTTTACATACACTTAAGTTGGAGTCATTAAGACTCGTTTTTCAACCACTCCACAAGTTTCTTGTTAACAAACTATAGTTTTGGCAAGTCGGTTAGGACATCTACTTTGTGCATGACACAAGTAATTTTTCCAACAATTGTTTACAGACAGATTGTTTCACTTCAAATTCACTGTATCAAAATTCCAGTGGGTCAGAAGTTTACATACACTAAGTTGACTGTGCCTTTAAACAGCTTGGAAAATTCCAAAAAATGATGTCATGGCTTTAGAAGTTTCTGATAGGCTAATTTACATCATTTGAGTCAATTCAAACTCAGTGTCTCTTTGCTTGACATCATGGGAAAATCAAAAGAAATCAGCTAAGTCCTCACAAAAAGAATTGTAGACCATCACAACTCTGGTACATCCTTTGGAGCAATTTCCAAACCCTTGAAGGTACCCTGTTCATCTGTACAAACAATAGTACACAAGTATAATGGGACCACGCTGCTGACCATACTGCTCAGGAAGGAGACACGTTCTGTCTTCTAGAGATGAACGTACTTTGGTGCGAAAACTGCAAACCAATCCCAGAACAACAGCAAAGGACCTTGTGAAGATGCTGGAGGAAACATGTACAAAAGCATCTATATCCACAGTAAAATGAGTCCTATATCGACATAACCTGAAAGGCCGCTCAGCAAGGAAGAAGCCACTGCTCCAAAACCACCATAAAAAAAGCTAGACTACGGTTTGCAGCTGCACATGGGGACAAAGATCGTACTTTTTGGAGAAATGTCCTCTGGTCTGCTGAAACAAAAATAGAACTGTTTGGCCATAATGACCATTGTTATGTTTGGAGGAAAATGGGGGTTTTCAAGCTGAAGAATACCATCCCAACTGTGAAGCATGGGGGTGGCAGCATCATGTTGTGGGGGTGCTTTGCTGCAGGAGGGACTGGTGCACTTCACAAAATAGATGGCATCATGAGGGAGGAAAATTATGTGGATATATTGAAGCAACATCTCAAGACATCAGTCAGGAAGTTAAAGCTTGGTCGCAAATGGGTCTTCCAAATGGACAATGACCCCAAGCATACTTCCAAAGTTGTGGCAAAATGGCTTAAGGACAACAAAGTCAAGGTATTGGAGTGGCCATCACAAAGCCCTGACCTCAATCCTATAGAAAATTTGTGGGCAGAACTGAAAAAGCATGTGCGAGCAAGGAGGCCTACAAACCTGACTCAGTTACACCAGCTCTGTCAGGAGGAATGGGCCAAAATTCACCCAACTTATTGTTGGAAGCTTGTGGAAGGCTACCTGAAACGTTTGACCCAAGTTAAACAATTTAAAGGCAATGCTACCAAATACTAATTGAGTGTATGTAAATTTCTGACCCCTGGGAATGTGATGAAAGAAATAAAAGCTGAAATAAATAATTCTCTCTACTATTATTCTGATATTTCACATTCTTAAAATAAAGTGATGATCCTAACTGACCTGAAACAGGGAATTTATACTAGGATTAAATGTCAGTAATTGTGAAAAACTGAGTTTAAATGTATTTGGCTAAGGTGTATGTAAACTTCCGACTTCAACTGTATATACATGGGTAACGGTACCGAGTCAATGTGCGGGGGTACAGGTTAGTCGCTGTAGTTTGTACATGTAGGTTGGGGTAAAGTGACTATGCATAGATAGTCACTGGGGGGGGGGTCAATGTAAATAGTCCGGGTGGCCATTTGATTAATTGTTCACAGTCTTATGACTTGGGGGTAGAAGCTGTTAAGGAGCCCTTTGGACCTAGACAATACTAACCTAAATTACAGAGTGAAAAGAAGGAAGCCAGTGCAGATTAAAAATATTCCAAAATGTTCATCCTGTTTGCAATAAGGACAAGTACATTAGAGTGTCTAGTTTGAGAAACAGGAGTCGCCTCTTACATTTACATTTACATTTAAGTCATTTAGCAGACGCTCTTATCCAGAGCGACTTACAAGTTGGTGCATTCACCTTATGATATCCAGTGGAACAACCACTTTACAATAGTGCATCTAACTCTTTTAAGGGAGGATTACTTTATCCTACTTTATCCTTATAGAAGGATTACTTTATCCTATCCTAGGTATTCCTTAAAGAGGTGGTGTTTCAGGTGTTTCCGGAAGGTGGTGATTGACTCCGCTGACCTGGCGTCGTGGGGGAGTTTGTTCCACCATTGGGGTGCCAGAGCAGCGAACAGTTTTGACTGGGCTGAGCGGGAGCTGTACTTCCTCAGAGGTAGGGAGGCGAGCAGGCCAGAGGTGGATGAACGCAGTGCCCTTGTTTGGGTGTAGGGCCTGATCAGAGCCTGAAGGTACGGAGGTGCCGTTCCCCTCACAGCTCCGTAGGCAAGCACCATGGTCTTGTAGCTGATGCTCTTCACTGTTGACGTTGAGACTGGTGTTTTGTAGGTACAATTTAAGGAAGCTGCCAGTTGAGGACTTGTGAGGCTTCTGTTTCTCAAACTAGACACTCTAATGTACTTGTCCTCTTGCTCAGTTGTGCACCGGGGCCTTCCACTCCTCTTTCTATTCTGGTTAGAGCCAGTTTGCGCTGTTCTGTGAAGGGAGTAGTACACAGCGTTGTACGAGATCTTCAGTTTCTTGGCAATTTCTCGCATGGAATAGCCTTCATTTCTCAGAACAAGAATAAACTGACGAGTTTCAGAAGAAAGGTCTTTGTTTCTAGCCATTTTGAGCCTGTAATCGAACCCACAAATGCTGATGCTCCAAAAGGCCAGTTTTATTGCTTCTTTAATCAGAACAAAATTTTTCAGCTAACATAATTGCTAAAGGGTTTTCTAATGATCAGTTAGCCTTTTAAAATTACAATCTTGGATTAGCTAACACAACATGCCATTGGAATACAGGAGTGATGGTTGCTGATAATGGGCCTCTGTACGCCTATGGAGATATTCCATAAAAAATCTGCCATTTCCAGCTACAATAGTCATTTACAACATTAACAATGTCTACAATGTATTTCTGATCAATTTGATGTTATTTTAATGGACAAAAAATGTGCTTTTCTTTCAAAAACAAGGACATTTCTAAGTGACCCCAAACTTTTGAACTGTAGATTTGACAAAAATGTTTTAGAAATTTGACAAAAATGTTGCATTTTACTTTTTCATTATGGGGTATAGTGTGTGGCTGGGTGAGAAAAAGCCACTGTAAACCCATCTACATAACGACACTATACGTCTATATCTATTCAGCATTCATCTTAAAAACACAACACTTCAATGATAAATTCGACATACTTTGCTTGTATCAAAAACTGTTTTCCGGCCCTCTCTCTCTTGCTGTTGTTTCATTGGAAATGTGTTGAGGCCTCTAGACATTGATGCTCACATAATGTTCTTATGTGTTTAATGTTGCTTTGCTCCTAACGTTGTGTGTTTGCCATCGTAACCATGCAAATCGTTTTTTATTCAATGAAGATGGTCTTGTATAATTAACAGGCATATATTCTGTGGAACTGAATGTATTATGATGACTTGGCCAGTAGAGCCTGGGTCTTTTACATTAGAAGGTGCAAGCTTTTCCCAAGTCATCTGACTGTCAGCTCAGCTGTTGTTACCATGGCACCCCTGGCTGGTAAAGGAGGAACCACAAACTGCTGCAGACAGCAAATGCAAGAATAGAATAAGAATAGAGAAGAATGGTTGTGTTCTTTGCATAATTTGGAGACCATTTTGTGAAGACTCTCAAGAGTACAATATGCAAAGTCCAGTTAAGTGAATTCACCTCAGTAGGTGAATTAGAAATACATTGACATGCCATATCTTTGAGCCAGAACTGTTCAAATTATGTACATTACACAGTTATTGTATGTCAAGATGTGTATGAAGGCGAAGTCAGGTGCAGGAGAGCAGAGTATGATTAAATAAAGCGCACTTTACTATAGTTCCAATCCGGGAGCACAACAAAACAAACGCGCTCAAAAAACGGAACAATAAAGTAAAGCGCTTAACAAACATCACTTGACATGAAGACAATTACACACAAAACATGATGGTAAACAGAGGGTTAAATACAAGTAGATTGATTGGGGAAATGAAAACCAGGTGTGTATGAAAACAAAAAAATCGAATCAAATTTTATTTGTCACATACACATGGTTAGCAGATGTTAATGCGAGTGTAGCGAAATGCTTGTGCTTCTAGTTCCGACAATGCAGTAATAACCAACGAGTAATCTAACCTAACAATTCCACAACTACTACCTTATACACACAAGTGTAAAGGGATAAAGAATATGTACATAAAGATATATGAATGAGTGATGGTACAGAACGGCATAGGCAAGATGCAGTAGATGGTATAGAGTACAGTATATACATATGAGATGAGTAATGTAGGGTATATAAACATAAAGTGGCATAGTTTAAAGTGGCTAGTGATACATGTATTACATAAAGATGGCAAGATGCAGTAGATGATATAGAGTACAGTATATACATATGAGATGAGTAATGTATGGTATGTAAACATTATATTAAGTGGCATTGTTTAAAGTGGCTAGTGATACATTTTTACATAAATGTCCATCAATTCCCATTATTAAAGTGGCTGGAGTTGAGTCAGTATGTTGGCAGCAGCCACTAACTGTTAGTGGTGGCTGTTTAAAAGTCTGATGGTCTTGAGATAGAAGCTGTTTTTCAGTCTCTCGGTCCCTGCTTTGATGCACCTGTACTGACCTCGCCTTCTGGATGATAGCGGGGTGAACAGGCAGTGGCTCGGGTGGTTGTTGTCCTTGATGATCTTTATGGCCTTCCTGTGACATCGGGTGGTGTAGGTGTCCTGGAGGGCAGGTAGTTTGCCCCCAGTGATGCGTTGTGCAGACCTCACTACCCTCTGGAGAGCCTTACGGTTGTGGGCGGAGCAGTTGCCGTACCAGGAGGTGATACAGCCCGACAGGATGCTCTCGATTGTGCATCTGTAGAATTTTGTGAGTGCTTTTGGTGGCAAGCCGAATTTCTTCAGCCTCCTGAGGTTGAAGAGGCGCTGCTGCGCCTTCTTCACAACGCTGTCTGTGTGGGTGGACCAATTCAGTTTGTCCGTGATGTGTACGCCGAGGAACTTAAAACTTACTACCCTCTCCACTACTGTCCCGTCGATGTGGATAGGGGGGTGCTCCCTCTGCTGTTTCCTGAAGTCCACAATCATCTCCTTTGTTTTGTTGACGTTGAGTGTGAGGTTATTTTCCTGACACCACACTCCGAGGGCCCTCACCTCCTCCCTGTAGGCCGTCTCGTCGTTGTTGGTAATCAAGCCTACCACTGTAGTGTCGTCCGCAAACTTGATGATTGAGTTGGAGGCGTGCATGGCCACGCAGTCGTGGGTGAACAGGGAGTACAGGAGAGGGCTCAGAACGCACCCTTGTGGGGCCCCAGTGTTGAGGATCAGCGGGGTGGAGATGTTGTTACCTACCCTCACCACCTGGGGGCGGCCCGTCAGGAAGTCCAGTACCCAGTTGCACAGGGCGGGGTCGAGACCCAGGGTCTCGAGCTTGATGACGAGTTTGGAGGGTACTATGGTGTTAAATGCTGAGCTGTAGTCGATGAACAGCATTCTCACATAGGTATTCCTCTTGTCCAGATGGGTTAGGGCAGTGTGCAGTGTGGTTGCGATTGCGTCGTCTGTGGACCTATTGGGTCGGTAAGCAAATTGGAGTGGGTCTAGGGTGTCAGGTAGGGTGGAGGTGGAGGTGATATGGTCCTTGACTAGTCTCTCAAAGCACTTCATGATGACGGAAGTGAGTGCTACGAGGCGGTAGTCGTTTAGCAAGACAAGACAAATGGATATATGAAAAATGGAGCGGCGATGGCTAGAAAGCCGGTGACGTCGATCGCCGAACGCTGCCCGAACAAGGAGAGGAGCCGACTTCGGAGGAAGTCGTGACATTGTATCTAACTTTGCCACATCATTTGGATAATTGTGTCAAGATAAAGAGAGTATATAGTAGATAATTAAGTCCCGAGAAGGGCAGGATATGAATTGAAACAGGCTATCGTAGAGATACCTTGCACATTAAAGTAAATGGAACTTTAAAAAAATAGACCAAAATAATAACTGGTTTATTTCATTAAAAATCATGCATTAACAATTATTTATTTCTGTCAAGTATTTTTGATAAATGTTTTTCCTTTTGCTAAAATTCATGAAGGAAATACCATTCAATTACAGCTGTAAAAGCTTAGAATCACAAAGGCTTTTGGGACATGAGGACAGCATAATTTATTTATTTTTAAAACAGAGCTATCTCAGAACCCAAAGTCTTTGAGAATACTGCTGAAACGAGAGATTCTCCAAGCCCAATTTCTTCATCACATGTGTCTTTGATAGACATGGTGCTGGTTCCAAAGAGCTTGGGAGCTTTTCACCAGAGTTTGAGGCAGCTTCTGGAAACCATTTATTGTGTGGAAAGTATTGGCAGCTTTTTCCCCCCTCGAGGACTCAGCAAACTTCTCTTTAATGAAGGGGAAATATCAAACACCATTCCCAGCGGTACTCATTGCCTGTAGAGGCTTTCACTTGTTGTTTCACAGCAGTAGAATTACAGTTTAGCTTTTTAGTCTCACCACCAGTTAGCAGTGTGCATTGCACAGCATAGAGTGTAACAAGTCTGTGGGGTCTAATTGAAGTCCGAACAACAGATTGTCTTTGATCATCCTTCCAGATGGAGAGAAGTACGGAGCGATCTCAATGTCAGTCGCTGGAGCCAAAACCTTTGTCAAATCAAAAAGTCTACCTAACGACACCTCTCACAATGGAGGAAAACAAAGCGATGGCTTTCTGGCATCAGAACATACATACTAATTGTGCCCCCTTGACTCAGACAAATAGTGACATAACTAAGAACATTAGTTTCAAGTGTTAATGTCACATGGACAAGTACAGTGAAATGCCTTTCTTGCGAACCCCAAAATGTAGTAATCAATAACAATGTAATACTAGAAGGAAAAACACGAGAAATAAGAAGAAATATGAAGAACACAATAAGTAAGTAAATAAGCATACAGGGTCAGTTCCAATACCATATTTACAATGTGCAGGGATACTGTAGTGATGGAGGTAAATATGTATAGGGGTAAGGTGACAGGGATACTGGAGTGATGGAGGTAGATATGTATAGGGGTAAGGTGACAGGGATACTGGAGTGATGGAGGTAGATATGTATAGGGGTAAGGTGACTAGCCAACAGGATATAAGATAAACAGAGTAACAGCAGCTTGTGTGTGTGTGTGTGTGTGTGTGTGTGTGTGTGTGTGTGTGTGTGTGTGTGTGTGTGTGTGTGTGTGTGTGTGTGTGTGTGTGTGTGTGTGTGTGTGTGGAGTCAGTATAAATGTATGTGTTAGTGAGCAGATGATGGACTGACTGTGTGTGTGTGTGTGTGTGTGTGTGTGTGTGTGTGTGTGTGTGTGTGTGTGTGTGTGTGTGTGTGTGTGTGTGTGTGTGTGTGTGTGTGTATAGGGCCCTGTGGGTGTGCAGGGCCCTGAGAGTGTGTAGGGCTCCGTGAGTGTGTAGGGCTCTGTGAGTGTGTAGGGCCCTGTGGGTGTGTAGGGCTCTGTGAGTGTGTAGGGCCCTGTGACTGTGTAGGGCTCTGTGAGTGTGTAGGGCAATGTGAGTGTGTAGGGCCCTGTGAGTGTGTAGGGCTCTGTGAGTGTGTAGGGCCCTGTGAGTGTGTAGGGCCCTGTGAGTGTGTAGGGCCCTGTGAGTGTGTAGGGCTTTGTGAGTGTGTAGGGCCCTGTGAGTGTGCATAGAGACAGTGCAAAAGTAAAAGGTCAATAAGGATACAAGGTTAACTCAGATAGTCTGTGTAGCTATTTTGTTAGCTATTTATCAGTCTTACTGCTTGGGAATAGAAGCTGTTCAGGAGCCTGTTGGTGTCAGACTTGATGCACCGGTACCGCTTGCCGTGCGGAAGCATAGAGAATAGTCTATGGCTTGGTGGTTAGAGTCTTTCACGATTTCCTGGACCTTCCTACCACACTGCTTGATATATATGTCCTGGATGGCAGGGAGCACGGCCGTGCTATTGCAATATCAGGCAGTGTGGCAGCCAAATACTCTCAAAGGTACAGCTGTAGAACTTATTGAGAATTTGAGGGCCCAAGCCAAACTTTACCAACCTCCTGAGGAACAGGCGCTTGAAGCTCTCAACCTGCTCCACTGTGGCCCCATCGATGTAGTCCACGATCAGCTAATTGGTCTTACTGACTGAGGGAGATGTTGTTGTTCTGGCACCACACTGCCAGGCCCCCCCCCCCCTATAGGCTGACTCATCATCTCCAGTGATCAGGCCTACCACTGTCGTGTCATCAGCAAACTTGATGATGGTGTTGGAGTCTTGCGTGGCCAATCAGTCCTGGGTGAACAGGCAGTACAGGAGGGGACTAAGCACACAGCCCTGTAGGGCCCCTGAGTTGCGAGTCAGTGTGGTGGAGGTGATGTTGCCTACCCTCACCACCTGGGGTAGGCCCGTCAGGAAGTCTAGGATCCAGTTGCAGAGGGAGGTGTTCAGACCCTAAGTCCTAAGCTTGGTAATGAGCTTGGAGTGGACAATGGTGTTGAACGCTGAGCTCTAGTCAATGATCAGCATTCTCACATAAGTATTACTCTTATACAGGTGGGTGAGGGCAGTGTGGAGAGCAATTGAGATTGCGTCATCTATGGATCTGTTGGGGCAGGATGCAAATTGGAGTGGGTCTAGTGTGTTTGTGATGGTGGAGTTAATGTGTGCCATAACCAGCCTCTCAAAGCACTTCATGATTACAGAAGTGAGTGCTACAGGGCAGTAGTCGTTGTAGCATGAAGCCTTAGAGTTCTTGGACACGGGAATGATGGCGGTCATCTTAAAACATGTGGGGTTTACAGACTGGGACAAGGAGAGTTTGAAAATGACTGTGAATATGCCTGCCAGCTGTTCTGCGCATGCTCTGAGATCGCACCCTGGAATATCGTCGGGCCCTGCGGCCTTGCGGCTGTTAACCTGATTAAAGACCTTTCACACATCGGCATCGGAGAGTGAGATTACCCAATCCTCTGGGTCGGTGACGGCCCTCACACCCAGCACGGTGTTGTCGTTGTCAAAGCGTACATAACATGCACTGTGTTCGTCTGGTAGAGAGGCATCGTTGGGCAGATCACAGTTGGGTCTTCGTTTGTAACCCGTATTAGCTGTAGCCCCTGCCACATGCGGCGGGCATCGGAGCCTGGGTAATATGATTCCACCGTATTCCTATATTGTCCTTTTGCTCATTATACCACAGATTTACATCACTCTATATCATCCATAGGTTCATATCCATACGCATTAATGAATGACTTGCCTTATAAATAATGCAGCAATATGGTTAATGCCCTGAATGTAAATAATGTTCACAACTTTATAACTCTCATGTGCGACGCAAAGGCAAGCTCATTTGACTTACCAGTTGTCATTGACTATCACCAACCAATTAAACTGTGATTTAAAGGCACAATCTGTAAGATTTCCCACTGTTCAATGGCAACTTAATGATATATATACCAGCAGGATCAACCTGTTGAAATAACAGATTGTGCCTTTAGGAGGGATATCTGGATTCCTCAGTAAGGGCTTCAGGGTGATTCCCTTGAGTGAGAGACTGGTTTGATTCTCATCCAGCTCATTCCTGGCATTTCTGAGTGTTTGGCAGCCCCTTCATTTCTCTTGACAATCGATTACATGTCTTAAACTTTAAAGTTCAATGTAATTAGTAATTATTCTTAACGTTTGAGCTGAGAATAATATTTCATCTTAACCCTAATGGAAGAATGTGCCATCTCAGACAACCTTTCCTGAGTGAATGCATCATTCTCTCTAATGTAGGATAAAAGGAAACGGTCATTTATCTACTCAACTTGTTGTGTTAAAAAAAGTCAAAACTTTTCCTATGTTCGATTCCCCCAAACCCCCCGATCCAGATTGTCCCTTGTCAAATAGATGTTGGATTGAACACTCATCAGAATAGTCTAAATGAAAGAGTTGCTTTGAGAGCATCAATTACATGATACACCTACAGTGGCCTCTTGATTTCTACACTCCCAGTGCCACGAGATAGCAATTCGATGTCAACTATCTTCAAAGCTATGAACTCTGCATGGCTGGAATGGAAAGGCCTAGCTAATTAGCCAATTTCCATTGAAAAGATGAAAAGACAGTCAGTGTAAATTCTGTTTATCCTGTCAGTTTTAAACCCCTTCTTCTCACTATATGATTGGCAGCAATAAACAAATTCATTAGAAAATATATGGTGCTGGATGCTGCAGTATGGTGCTGGATGCTGCAGTATGGTGCTGGATGCTGCAGTATGGTGCTGGATGCTGTGGAGCAGATACAGTATATGTTTTTTATGGGATGAAAAAGTTTTCAAAGATTTCATAAACATTAAGATCATGCCTTAGATTGTTAGCAAGCGAACTTCAAAGCCAAAGCAAATGCCTTTTTTGTAAGTTCCTGTGGCAATTAGACAAAACAAGAAACATCCCTGAGCAAATCATGTTTATGCCACTCTGTATATAAACACTTTCAGAATATCTTATTAAACACCAGTTGATTATTTTCCCGAGGATAAAACGGGTTTGAAATTGAATTTCTCTGCATGTTTTATTTATTTTACGGCAAATATACATCAAGATTACGTAGTCATTTGCAGTTACACCCTTTTCCTCTTTGCACATGTATCAAAATATATTTGGCAGAGGCAATGCAAAAGACAGATTAAGCTTAATTAAATGCTCCATTTGGTTAAACATCGGGTGAATAAAGTAGCGATGTGCAACTTGTTTTTTTACTTCTTCATATTGAGCCATATGCCGTTAGTGATGACAAACTGGTACTGCATATCCTATGGGGTTGGCACATTCTGACACATTCTGATTCTGAAGAAAAATCGGTCATTCCATGTTTAAATTCAAATCTGATTCAAATGAAGTGCTGTACCTCAGAAATGCAAATCTTAAAACAAATCACAGCTAAACAAGACCAACGTGTCATTTAAAACAGGTCACATGTATAATTCAAAGCTCTTGTGTAACAGCAAGAAGAGTCGTTTTCCCCCCTTCATTTGTAGACCTCCTGCTGCTTTCCATTCTGAGAGAAATGTTAGATGTCTTACCAAAAAGTCTTGTCTCCTGCTGCTAGCCTGAGAACTATCACCAAAGGTGAGTCAACAGGAATGACCAGCAGAGCACCGTGGGAGCTCTATGGTTCTCCAGACAGCCAGTCAGAACGGTTTAAAAACCAACACCCCTCCATAAACACAGGGGAGGCTGTTACAACATACACCTCTCTATACTGATTCGGGCCATATAGTGGAACTTACTGTAGTGTTGTGTCAAACTCTGCCTTCAGCATCCTTAGAGAGATGAATGACTACATGTAGTCCAAAAGACTCCCTAGTTTACACTGAGTTCCAAAGTAATCCAGGAGGGCATCCAGCTATAACCAGTGATGCAAAGTGAGGGAATGTGTCTTCAAAGGTTTGGATTTGACATGCAGGGATCATTTATAGCAATTAAGACTTGGCATGAAGGTATGAAGGGGATGAACATTTGTACGCTTCAGTGATTTGTCAATAATTTTCTTTGGGGAAAAAACAAGTTCCCTTAACCATCATCAGTAAATTTTAAACAGGAATATTTTCAACTGTACACTTACTTACAAATCAGTCAGGGTTAGAATAAATATATTTGTTCAAATATTTTAGTGCTTACCCTGAGAGGTCCGTTCTATATCATGTTCAAATTACATGTCATGGGCTAATTTGTAGGAGATAGTTAGAAAGTGTAGATAATAAATGTACTTGGTCCGTTTCTGTGAATAAATCATCAACATCTCCCATGTTTTCCTTGTAGTGGGATCCAAATCATTTCCCCTGTCTGACAGATAACGAAGCAAGATGCCCCAGAACTAGCCCTTGCACCATCTGTCTCACCACACGCTCCATTCCGGCAGTAACTTCTCATTTACACTGTCCACCAGCCTGCGATCCAGCCCTGCAACCCCAGAAACCAGTTACACACCTGTCCCTTGACAAGTTAATTAAATGAAAGGAATAATTGGTCCACGGCAAAGGATCCTAATAGCTCTGTCAAACTGCCATGCAATTAAAAGAGAAACATCTAAGGGGACTGTATGGAAGTCCATGTGGCGTATAGGTACTTTATACAGTAAGAACATATATGGGGTTTCAGATACTACCTGAATTAAAGGAGAAACTGCCCTCCGTCTCTTTATCTCCTCCCTCTCTCCAAGATGGAATTCAATTGATCTGCCTTAGACTAGCCTGGGAGACAGCTGATGAGGAGAGCTAACCCTTGACTACTCCCGGACGGGTTTAATTGTGAACATGTATGCTAGAAAGAGAAATGTCGAATTGAAGAATGAAGTTTGGACACCTGTCTGAAGCCTTTTGCCTAATTTCAAGACTTCATGGTGTAGAGAGAGCTACTTAAGCACATACTGTTGTATATTGGCAACCTAATGCCTGAACAGGTATGAATATTCAATTGCATGCCTCATTGTACCCTCCCACATCCTTCAGGAGGGCCTGCACCTAGATGTTTGCAGACAAGTCTCTCAGTGTCCCTGTGTCAATTGGTGTAGCTGAACCATCAAAGCTATGAACTGTAAGTGTCATTGATAACACAAAGAAAGACAAACATACATCAAGAGATTTCTGGATAAGAGCATCTGCTAAATGTGTAAAATGTCCATTTCAAGTTCATTTAACTGTCAGTGCAGTTATGAATGCTTGGCCAGTCAACCATAATTTGTGCTTGCTTATAAAATTGGATAAGTGGATAATGGCCTAAAAGTCTATTCAACAAGCGAGGGGGTGTGTGTTGGTAATGTAGTTTAACTTCCTCCCTTTCTTCTTCCAAGAAGTGAATGCAGCATCCTGATGCAGTGAACTGATTATTGAGTCCGCTGTGTTGTTCTAATGCAGCCACATTTGATCTTACTCTTTCTTTGATGGCATACAGACGTGAGCACTGTGAATCAATGCTCCAAAGTTAGTATTTTTCTGCTGTGTCAAAGTAAGATGAGGTGACTAGAAAATACATACTGTTTCCTGGAAATGTACTTTTGTTTTTACTGTTTTCACGTCACAGGTTTCACATTTTGTTAAGCAAAGGTAATCCTTTAATAAATAATAGCCAAGTGTCAGGATCTGCATGCAATGCTCGGTTGGCAACTTTCTTAGTCCTTCTCTAAAGACCGAATCCTAACTTGACAAGCACCAATTTCTCGTGTCATCCAACTCTGAACTCAAATGACTGCAGACAACATCACTTTACATTCAGGCCCAAGCCCCTTCCTGAATTTAACCACTAAAAGAGAGGCTCCTAATCTCCAGGATGCAGGCTTTTAGCATAAAAGCAAATTAACTCATTGCTGACGGAGCCAGGTCGCTACATCTATTAACAATCCCTGTGGGAATACATTTCCACCACAATCCATGAGAAAGTTTGTTGGAAATCCCTAGTGCTGCCTGAAAGAAAGGAAACACATTAGAAAGTTAACTTCAAACAGTTCCTCTAAAGCGGTGGAAGTTTGTTCACAAGACAGATGATTAAAGAGGTGATCTCATTTCCATAATTGAATTTGAAGGAATTTATAGTCCCTCCAAAATGATTATTTTTATTTTTTAGCTTAATTGGCTACTATTTACATACAAGCCACCAGCTGTCTCCACAAAGGTAAATTAACCCGCAAGGCATTATGCCTAGCCCTTTCAGCAACAGCAGTAACAAGTGCAAAGGGATTGTAGGATTGCATCTAAATATGTGTCAGCAGCACACAGTGTTTAGGGAATAATATTAAAATGTGATCTGAATACCAAACGAAGTGGACGATCAACAAGTAATGAGCAGAAAACAAAATGGGCCAGACTATTTTTCTCCTTCAACGGACAAACAATTGGGATTAAAGAAGGTTTCTTCTTTATTAACGTAATTTCAACATGGCCAGAAATGTGTTCAACAAAGTATACTCAGTCATCATTCCTAAAGAAAGTGACAGGTTGCCTAAAGGAAACCAAATAAGCAGATTTAATGAATACATTAACATGAACTATCTATTTCATTGGTGCCATAAATACATGCAAATCAAGTCATAATTAGGTTTAAAAATTCGATTTCATGGGATAATCAGACTTCTAAAAACTCAATTTTAGATTTTAATCAGATTTCAACAAGGATATTAACTCAGTGGTAATTTGAAGGGCATTTATTCATGTAGAGTATATTCAGCCTAAGCCTGAGAGCAGTTGATTAATTCAATAAAATTAAACCGTTGAGAGCTTTTATTCAGTAGAAATGTTAAAACACTGTTAGGCACTATGCTAAACTAATGATGTTTTGTTTCAACAATTTAGTATGAAAAACCCCAATTGAAAGATATGGTCAAATGTCTACTTGAAAAATCAATTTGAAAAGAATATGAATTTAAGAGGTTATCTTTTGTTGTGACCCATACAATACTTACATGTCTCATGCTTTTGTAACGTGTAAAGGCTGTACAATTCTGAAAAACAGCTGGTAGACATTATATTTGGGGATGGCTGAACACAAATGCTGGCATCAGAAGTCGTGTCGTGTATCTATTGAATAGTAGGACTATCTTTACATCAGGGTTTGTAAAGATAGCAAAATGCCCATTTATAAACTGGGAGGTTTGAGCTCCGAATGCTGATTGGCTGACAGCTGTGGTACAGTTGAAGTTGGATGTTGACATACACCTTAGCCAAATACATTTAAACTCAGTTTTACACAATTCCTGACATTTAATCCTAGTAAAGATTCCCTGTTTCAGGTCAGTTAGGATCACCACTTTATTTTAAGAATGTGAAATCTCAGAACAATAGTAGAGAAGGATTTATTTCAGCTTTTATTTCATTCATCACATTCCCAGTTGGTCAGAAGTTTACATACACTCAATTAGTATTTGGTAGCATTGCCTTTAAATTGTTTAACTTGGGTCAAACATTTCGGGTAGCCTTCCACAAGCTTCCCACAATAAGTTGGGTGAATTTTGGCCCATTCCTCCTGACAGAGCTGGTGTAACTGAGTCAGGTTTGTAGGCCTCCTTGCTCGCACATGCTTTTTCAGTTCTGCCCACACATTTTCTATAGGATTGAGGTCAGGGCTGTGTGATGGCCACTCCAAAACCTTGACTTTGTTGTCCTTAAGCATTTTTGCCACAACTTTGGAAGTATGCTTGGGGTCAATGTCCATTTGGAAGACCCATTTGCGACCAAGGTTTAACTACCTGACTGATGTCTTGAGATGTTCGTTCAATATATCCACATAATTTTCTTCCCTCATGATGCCATCTATTTTGTGAAGTGCACCAGTCCCTCCTGCAGCAAAGCACACCCACAACATGATGCTGCCACCCCCGTCTGTCACGGTTGGGATGGTGTTCTTCAACTTGAAAGCCTCCCCCTTTTTCCTCCAAACATAACAATGGTCATTATGGCCAAACAGTTGTATTTTTGTTTCATCAGACCAGAGGACATTTCTCCAAAAAGTACAATCTTTGTCCCCATGTGCAGTTGCAAACTGTAGTCTGGCTTTTTTATGGCGGTTTTGGAGCAGTGGCTTCTTCCTTGTGGAGCGGCATTTCGGGTTATGTCAATATAGGACTTTTTTTTACTATGGATATAGATACTTGTGTACCTGTTTCCTCCAGCATCTTCACAAGGTCCTTTGCTGTTGTTCTGGGATTGATTTACACTTTTCACAACAAAGTACGTTAATCTCTAGGAGACAGAACGCGTCAGTGCCATGACATTTTCTGGAATTTTCCAAGCTGTTTAAAGGCACAGTCAACTTCGTGTATGTAAACTTCTGACCCACTGGAATTGTGATACAGTGTATTATAAGTGAAATAATCTGTCTGTAAACAATTGTTGGAAAAAGGACTTGTGTCATGCACAAAGTAGATGTCCTAACCGACTTGCCAAAACTATAGTTTGTTAACAAGAAATTTGTGGAGTGGTTGAAAAACGAGTGTTAATGACTCAGACATAAGTGTATGTAAACTTCCGACTTCAACTGTATATCAGACCGTATACCCCGGGTATGAGAAAACATTTATTTTTACTGCTCTAATTACGTTGCTAACCAGTTTATAATAGCAATAAGGCACCTCGGGGGTTTGTGATATATGGCCAATATACCACGGCTAAGGGTTGTGTCCAGTCACACCGTGATGCATCGTGCATAATTTTATAAATGCTTTTATTTAACTAGGCAATTCAGTTAAGAACAAATTCTTATTTACAATGATGGCCTACCAAAAGGCAAAAGGCCTCCTGCGGGGACGGGGGCTAGGATTAAAAATAACAAAATAGGACAAAACACACATCACGACAAGAGACAACACTACATAAATAGAGACCTAGGACAACAACATAGCAAGGCAGCAACACATGACAACACAGCATGGTAGCAACACAACATAACGTGGTAGCAACACAACATGGTAGCAGCACAAAACATGGTACAAACATTATTGGGCACAGACAACAGCACAAAGGGCAAGAAGGTAGAGACAACAATACATCACACAAAGCGGCCACAACTGTCAGGAAGAGTGTCCATGATTGAGTCTTTGAATGAAGAGATTGAGATAAAACTGTCCAGCTTTTATCAAGAACAGCCCTTAGCCATGGTATATTGGCCATATACCACACCCCCTTGTGCCTTATTTATGAATTTGAAATCATTCCCCATTAATGCCTTATAGTTGGTATACTAAACCCATCGCTATGAGCAGCAGGTAAAGCGGTCTATCAGGGCACTGGTAAAACTCCAGGCACTGTGGATTTACACTACAGAAACTGGTGAAACACAACATGTCCCTGAAGCTGGAAATTGAGAACTTTTCAGAGACAAGAATGGAAAAGCAAATGATTAGATACAAGGTAGCTAGCCTAAACTACACGGAGACTATGAGGAAGATCTGGATCTTCTTACCAAGGCAATGCACCAATATTGGAACATGGAATGCCAAAACAATGTATTTATTTATGATTGTGTTAGGCCTTTAACCTTTCGCCTCTAAACATGTCTAGTTTACTTCAGAAGTTCCTTGCACACTTTCCTGCTGGAGCAGGTGAAACCAGCACGTGTTGTGGTTAATCGTACTACAATGACCTCTGTGTCAGCAGCAATAACAAATCGAACTTGAGGTTACCACGGAGGTGGAAAGAAATCTGGACAGCATATCAGCTCACAGTGTACAACGTAATCTATTATGTCCCCTCCTACCTACACACAATGCTTGATGGTAAAGGTGACTGGCTCCCAACTACTCTATGGTGGAACTTGTATAGTCAGTGCTAGTCTCATTTATGGCAGTGAGGTTGAATAGAAATGCCTTGCTCATTCAGTCTGTTCTAAGGCATTTAACTGGACATTATTTGTGTCTTTGGTCATCAATGATTTGTGAAAAGTCAAGGCATTTGAAAAACAGAGTTCAAGGTTTAGTTCAGTGGTCGATACCATGAAGACAATGTTTAAAACGAGGTTGATTTGATATTTTTGTGCAGTGTCCACATTACTATTCATTCTATGTGCTGTGTAACACAAGTCATGTGGAACCCAATACGCCAACAATGAACCAACCCTTTACAATCTAGCTGCCGATCACATAACTGAGGAGATAACAGGGAGGTATCCATGGCTTGAAAGTCACAGCTCACTGGCTAATTGTATGAAGGTTTATAATAGCATCATGGAGACAGGGCCCCTCCACCAATGTATGGTATCAAATATATGAAATCTTCCATGTGGATCTTTATGGTGAGGTTCTTTTCATCATATTCTCTATTTTAAGGGACATTTGTATCTGTTTCTCCTGTCCCCATCACATTTAATTGTGTTCTCAGTCCATTGCACAGTTCTGTTACATTTGTTTCTTTGTTCCTAGTGAAATCAGCAGAGTACTTTCAAACCCTGAGAGGCATATAATTACAGGAAGTAGTCAGTGACAAGAGAGAAAAACAGGCAAAGTAAAAAGTGCCAAATCAACACTACCCTTCATCCCGAGGTATTTAGCTCTGTATATTATGTATTTATTTTACCTTTATTTAACTAGGCAAGCCAGTTAAGAAACAATTCTTATTTTCAATGACAGCCTAGGGACAGTGGGTTAACTGCCTTGTTCAGGGGCAGAATGACAGATTTTTACCTCGTCAGCTCAGGGATTTCGACCTCGCAACCTTTCGGTTACTAGTCCAACGCTCTAACCACTAGGCTACCTGCCGCCCCCTGAGGGAAATCTCCACTTGGCAAAAATAATTCTAAATCACATCATTTCAAGCAGAGCATTCAAAAGCCAGCCTGATGATGTATTGAAGAGCACATCCCCGCTCTCTGAGAGCGAAGACCAACACTATTTATAATGTACGGCTTCAGTGGCATCAGCCATTTCATTAGTCATGCTGTCCATGGCTCTTTCATCCAGCCCGTTTTCCCTTTATAAGCCCTAAATGAGAGAATGATTACATGTTACTACGTGGCTGGCAAAACAGATTATAAGCATTACAAATGGCAAACTGGAATATTTATTATCAAACAAATACCAAATGTACTTTGTAATACTTCAAACACGCCTGACAAAGGAACAAAATTATAGTTCTGACAGAAATTTACTTGAGGAACATGGTGGCTCTGATGATAAGGGCTTGATACATACAATACATTCTGGCCCATAGATGTTGATATCACCTTGTCTGTAGGTAAAGATGAAAACAGCCCATACGGAGAAATGATTGGCCTGCGAATGCACAGCTTATTGATACCTCAAAGGCGCCATCTTCTGGTAGGCTAAATATTTCAGCTCAATTGAGAAATGAATAATGCATGCTCGATCCACATTTCTTGTTGGATTTTACAGATGTGGTATGGATGTGACTTGTACTTGCAAAGTATGTTTAAAATATTTCAGGGAAGGTTTCAAGAATTGTAGATGTTGAATAATGTAAATCATTGTAGAATATCCATCGATTTTAATGAGTTGGGTAAAGATATCATAGAACACTATAGATTTTTACAGAAAGTACATTCAGGAAGGAGAAATAGAGGGGCTACTCAAGTGCTTGAGCACCTAAAGCCTTTCATTGCAGGTGAACAAAGCTTACAACACGCATGAAAATATACAGTCAGACTATTCTATTTTTCCTGTACGACCGGGCAAGGAAAAACAACTCTGACGACTCCTTTCGGCTGGCTTTTGGTTTGACTGTCCTGACGTCACGGAACACAGCTGAAAGCTTCTGCTGAAGCTGGTGTGCCAATGCCCCGTCCCAATACTTACAAATCAGAGAGCCACCAGTCTGCAACACCTTCTCAGCCAAGTCAATCAATGACAATGACATTGTGATGAGTTTTTCATGGTCCATCTCCTTGAAACCACTGGCATTGGGTGCCATATCACTCATGATGACATGAGCCTGAGCACCAGGGAGAAGTTCAAGCAGCTTGGCATGTGTGACTGGGTCGGTGATGTCATGATTGGACAGGAAGTGAGCTCCATCTAGAGGTGCTATATGCAGAAGGTCAACTCCAACCACAGTGCCACGGGGGAATTCTCCATCTGGAAGTAACAAAACATGCAAGAGGTCATGACGTGTAGAACTGCGGTCATAACTCATTTTCACAGCTTCTTGTGCTAAAAGAACATTGGATAACACTGTCAAGCCTTGACAATTAATTTCACTGATGTTCTACAGATGATCCTAATGCTTGGCACAGAGCTCTCCATAAGACCAACAATGAACTTAAAATGTCAAAAAACAGAAAATGTGGCAACTGTACATTGATTCCACCCCCAAAAGTAACATTCATATTTATTATAACAGCATTGAGACGGTTCAAGGTTCAGAGGCCAGTTTGGATCAATTTGTCCACTACTTTGACCAAATAAAACATCTTGTTGCTGAACTTAAAACCTCTCCACTGTCACTACCTACAACAGCCTCCACTCCCTCTGTGCCCTAGTATGTAGTCCCCAGTGTCGCTCTTCCTCCCTCGCCTGCAGCAGACACAGCCCTGAGCATGCCTCTCTCACATGTGACACCTGCTGTACCACAGCATCTTCTAGAGGAGGAGATCAGCCTGGTGCTTTAGCATAGGGATGGTTTGGGAGCCGCAGTGTGCATTGAATAATGTTGGAGGAAAACCAGGCTCTCCGGATGGAAGTGTGTAGACTTAGAGAGGAACTGTCCAGCGCAGTCAACACTGGCCACATACACAACCTGCAGAAGGAGCTATATGAGCTAAGGCAGGAATTTCTCAGGCGCAACCATCCACTCTACAAAGAGTCCCACAAAAACCAGGACAACAGCTGAATCAGGACACACCAACCAACCAATGCACTGACCCAACTGACCACTCCATCCCCAACTCACAGCCTGTAATTCTCCAATCACTCCTGCCATCCTTCATAGACCTGACGAAAAACCAGACATTATATTATATTAATGATGGACTCAAATGGAAAGTTTATATTACAGAATAAACTTTTCCCAAATAAAAATGTGTCAAAGTGATGGTGCCCCACAACAGAGAGCTTTGGAGATCTTGACTGTGGCCCAGCTTGTCTCCCCCAGCCATATCATCATTCACACAGGGACCAATGACTTGTGTGTCCAATAGGAGCCAGTGGCCACATCACTAAGGGGAGTGATAGAAAGGGCCTCCACCATCTTCCCCTTCGCGAACATAGTAATATCTATCCTGCTCCAGAGGAGAGATTTCCACCCTGCCACCATCCAGAGGGTAAATGCCAGCCTCTCTCAGGACTGTGTGCTAAGGCCCAACATACACCTGACCCACCATCCCACCCTCAGCCTGGACTGTCTTTATGACAATGTACACATGTACAAAGAGACAGTCCCCACCTTCGCCAGGACGTTAAAGGATGTTGCTCTGGGTGGCCAGTCCACCTCACATGAGCAACAGAACAGGCACCAACTACCTGAGACAAATCAGACGCTCCTTTATGCCTGCATCTGGTGGCGCCTCACAGAGATTGGAGAACAGCCAGCAACACTGCCCCCCCACACCACCCTCTACCACTTCTCTCCAAGGAACTGCATACAGATACACTGAGCTATGCCCAAGCCGTACGCAGTCAAAGAAGCCCCATGCAGAGTTTGGAGCGTCGCCGGCCACACTGCCCTCCACACCACCCTCTTCAATTCCCCTTACAATCTCCCTCCCATGGTACCAGACCAGGCCCGCCTCAGCACAGCTCAACCAGACCCATCACAGCACAGCTCAACCAGACCTGGCCCATCACAGCACAGCTCTACCAGGCCAGGCCCACCTCAACTCAGCCCAGCTCTACACTGCACCGCCCACTACCCTAGGGTCTAGCAAAATACTGTTGAGGGTAGTGCACCACATGATGCAGTCCACACCATGTATCATTCATATAATCAGCCACACTGTCCTCCATACCACCCTCCTCAATTCCCCCACAACCTCCCTCCCAGGCTAGTTTTGATTACACTCCCTACTCCCATCCACGGGACAGGCCTGGGACACTCCTGCCCCGCATAGCAGCTCCAGCCCTGCAACAGGAGCCACACCAAGGCCTCCTGTGCACACCCAGAAGAGAGCATTGGCAGCCGCCTCCTTTGGCGGGAGCTTCATCAGGGTGGACTGAGCTCTGCCAACACTGCTCTCCCAGTTCCCGCCCCTATCCACTGCATCCAGCGACTTGAGGGAGCTCTGCCAACACTGCTCTCCCAGTTCCCGCCCCTATCCACTGCATCCAGCGACTTGAGGGAGCTCTGCCAACACTGCTCTCCCAGTTCCCGCCCCTATCCACTGCATCCAGCGACTTGAGGGAGCTCTGCCAACACTGCTCTCCCAGTTCCCGCCCCTATCCACTGCATCCAGCGACTTGAGGGAGCTCTGCCAACACTGCTCTCCCAGCTCCCGCCCCTATCCACTGCATCCAGCGACTTGAGGGAGCTCTGCCAACACTGCTCTCCCAGCTCCCGCCCCTATCCACTGTACCCAGCGACTTGAGGGAGGTCTGTCAACACTGCTCTCCCAGCTCCCGCCCTAGCCACTGTACCCAGCGACTTGAGGGAGGTCTGCCAACACTGCTCTCCCAGTTCCCGCCCCTATCCACTGCATCCAGCGACTTGAGGGAGCTCTGCCAACACTGCTCTCCCAGTTCCCGCCCCTATCCACTGTACCCAGCGACTTGAGGGAGGTCTGCCAACACTGCTCTCCCAGTTCCCGCCCCTATCCACTGCATCCAGCGACTTGAGGGAGCTCTGCCAACACTGCTCTCCCAGCTCCCGCCCCTATCCACTGCATCCAGCGACTTGAGGGAGCTCTGCCAACACTGCTCTCCCAGCTCCCGCCCCTATCCACTGTACCCAGCGACTTGAGGGAGCTCTGCCAACACTGCTCTCCCAGCTCCCGCCCCTATCCACTGTACCCAGCGACTTGAGGGAGGTCTGTCAACACTGCTCTCCCAGCTCCCGCCCTAGCCACTGTACCCAGCGACTTGAGGGAGGTCTGTCAACACTGCTCTCCCAGCTCCCGCCCTAGCCACTGTACCCAGCGACTTGAGGGAGGTCTGCCAACACTGCTCTCCCAGCTCCCGCCCCTATCCACTGTACCCAGCGACTTGAGGGAGGTCTGCCAACACTGCCCTCCCAGCTCCCGCCCCTATCCACTGTACCCAGCGACTTGAGGGAGGTCTGTCAACACTGCTCTCCCAGCTCCCGCCCCTATCCACTGTACACAGCGACTTGAGGGAGGTCTGCCAACACTGCTCTCCCAGCTCCCGCCCTAGCCACTGTACCCAGCGACTTGAGGGAGGTCTGTCAAATGCTGTCTACTCTGCGCTCACGTGGATTGGCCAGAGACCTTGGCAAAGTCTCAGCTCACTCAACAAATAGCTGCAGATGACCCTGTGCCTGTTAGCTCTTATGGGACTGAGCTGAATACACCCTCTGACTTTAAATCCTGTAGGGGTCTTGGGCTAATGTACCTAAATGTGCAAAGTATGATTTCAAAAATGGACACAATTGACATTTGGGTACAGGACTCGTGTCCTGACATTCTGGTTCTCTAGGAAACATGGTTAAATGGTTCCGTATCTGATAAAGACATTGAAATAAATTATTATAATGTATTTAGATGTGACAGATTACAGAAAGGGGGAGGAGTGGCCATATATGTCAAATCTATTTTCATGGTGTCCCAATCTTTAAATATTTATATTCCCCATAAATGTTAGCTACTGGTTGTAGATGTGCCCATAACCAGAATACACACTTATTTGTTGCTGGGATTTACACCCCCCCCCCCCCCCCCCCCCCCTGTTAATTGACTCAATTGATCTCAAAACCCACACGAATAAATGTGAAAAACCCTGTTAACTCCTCATTGATTAATTTAATTCTTACTAAAATATATATTTTAGTATTTGCGTATATCTTGGTGATCATTGTCCCATAGTATGTATTAGAGATATAAAACAGCAAAATACTAATCCTTGTTTAATTAAGAAGAGACATTTGAAAACATTTTCTCCTCAAGGGTTTTTAAATGACATGTTCTACTCTGATTTAGCCACCATATCCTGTATTCCTGATCCTGAGTTGGATCTACTCTGATTTTAAAGCACTCTCGTCTGAGTGTGCCAGAGCGCAGAATAACTGATGAATTTTGGAATGCTCAACACCCGTTGAATATGGCCGGTGTCAGTAAACCTCAGCAAAAAGTTGTATTTAAAATTGATGACAGCAGCACAGTTACAGTCTCCAACACTCTGAATACCGTAAAAACAGCCTAACCAGCTCTGCTAGGGCGAGAAAAATGGTCAGAGTGAGGTGTTCTCTCATTTATGCCTGGAAGTAGCTAGCCTGCTAGCTAACTTTAGCCAGTGAGCTTGGGCGCTTGACTGCCGCTGTGAGGTCAGAATGCTCGGATCAACTCCTACTCCTCAGCCAGAGCGTCCGGTGTGCATTCTGAATGCTCCGAGAGCGAAGCGCTTGGAATATTACAAACGGACAATCTGAAAATGCTCAGAATTTATGAACACCCAGAGCGCACTCTGAGCTCTCTCTGGCAATCCAGAGTGAATTTACAAAAGCACCCGTAGTGAATCTTGGTTTTAATTTAATAAATGTACTATCTGTGATGTGCTAGATGCCTTGCTTAAGATTGGGCTGATATGCTTGATCCATGATCCATTTCTGCTGCAGCTCTCTGCCCCCCTGATAGCTGAATCATTAACCCATATTTTTAACCTGACGATTATATCTGGTACAATCCCCAAGGTTTGGAAGGCGGCCCATGTACTCCCCCTTCACCAAGGTGGTGACCCTTGTGACCTAAATAATTATCAGCCTATTTCTAAACTTTCTTGCCTCGAGAAAATATTAGAATCTTTGATTAATTCTCAGCTAAGAATTTTCTTATCTTTGAAATGTATTCTAAATGTACATCAGTTGGGATTTAGACCAGGTCATAGCACCATCTCTGCTGCATCCCTAGTTATAAATGATGTGGTTAACTGTATGGATGAAAGGCAACATTGAGCTGCCCTCTTCATTGACCTTTTGATACTGTTGATAATTCACTGCTAATTCAGAGGCTTTCCTCAAGTGGTCTAGACCAGGCTGAATGTAACTGGTTTAAAAATGACATGACAGATAGAACTTAATGTGTATCTACTGATGGTGTTAAATTAGGTTTCCTGGATATTACGAAAGGTGTACCATAGGGGTTGATTCTGGGTCCTGTACTTTTTACTGTTTACATTAACAATATCGACTTGTCTGTAAAAAAAATATTTTACCTGCACTTCTACACCGATAATACTGTTGTGTATCTTATTGCCCCCAAGGGTGACGAGGCTCTGAGCTACAGTCTGCCTTCATTGTATTGCAGAAAACTTTATTGCCCTGAAATTAGTAGCCTACTGAATGCAGGTAAAACTAAGTACATGTTGTTCTCTAGAGCGCATAAAAATAACTGATGATTTAAACATACGTCCTTTGGATGGTGTTCATATTGACCGTGTCCCTGCTTACATGGATAGATGAAAACTGTATTTAAAAAGCATGTTGATGAGTTAGTAAGAAGCTTCTTCTATAGAAATATAATGGGCTCCTTCTATAGAAATATAATGGGCTCCTTCTATAGAAATATAATGGGCTCCTTCTATAGAAATATAATGGGCTTCTTCTATAGAATTATAATGGGCTTCTTCTATAGAAATATAATGGGCTCCTTCTATAGAAATATAATGGTCTCCTTCTATAGAAATAGGTCCTGCCTCTCGCTAAATAGTAGAAAGCAGATTCTAAAGTTGACGTTCCTATCGGTCCTAGACTATGGCGACATCATCTATATGAACACAGCTCCCACTTCATTAAAGCCATTAGATACCGTTTAACATAGTGTACTATGCTTTATTACGGGCGACAATTTTAGTACTCATCACTGCATTCTCTACCAGAAAGTTGGTTGTCCCTTTTTGATGTCACATTGCTATGTTTTCATTTATAAAGCCCGTTTACAAAAAGTCCCACTGTACCTAACATCTTGACTAAACTTTAGACATAGGAGTTAGCACACCCGGTCTCAGGGATGGTTAACTCTGGAAATTAAATAAAAGTTTACTAAAAGCTGATTTACCCTTCTTGCACCTTATTTGTGGAACAATCTTCAAAATGTTCTTAAATGTGATGTTCTTGTGACTCTAGGTCCATTCAGAAAGCTGATTAAGGACCGTATTACTGATGAATGTGTTTGTTTTTTATGACCATGTTGTTCTTTCTGCTTGTGTTTATTTTATTTATATTGTGCGTATTTTCTGTGGTTTATGTAATTCAGGGCTCATCTGTTAAAGAGACCTTGGTCTCAGTATGACTCCCTGATAAAATAAAGATTAGATAAATAAATAAATACAAATAAACATGGCAGTCAAAACAATGTCAGACGCAGGAAAATATATATTTAGCCTAGCTGGTAGGTTAATTATAACAGCATGTCATGTGTTAATCTGCCAGTTGGGTAAATACAAGACGTACTCACTAGCCCCAGTTGAGTTGACCCTGTGAACAGCTATCTGGCTCCAAGCACCCGGTGTCGCACCACAATCTATTACGTTGAATCCGGGTTTTAAAAGTTTGTATTTGTCATCAATCTCCAGCAGTTTGAAGGCGCTTCTACACCGGTAGTTGTGCACATGGGCGGCCTTCACAAAGGGGTCATTAAGCTGCCGAACTATCCAGCGCTGATCAGCAGTACTCTTTCCTTTCAGATTATGCGCAGCCTTTTTTAAGAGATGTACAGAGGTATGTAGATATGATTTTTGTAACACTGAGTACCACATTATTTAGCTAAATGTAATGGCAACGATGTGCTAATGCTGCTGGCAAACAGCATTTGGTTCGATTTTGTAGTTGCACTTCCTGATCACATGAGTTTGTTGGACACGCTCGATTTAGTCAAAGACAGCCGACTCCGCGATTTAGCTCTCCCGGTAGTCCTGCAGGGCGACATTAGAATCATGCGTGATCCGCCAACCCGGCGCGTCGCACGAGGTAAATTGAACGCAGCTAATTCATGTGTCCGAGAACGTCAATGATGCACATCATCTGCGCAGATCGACTTATTTTGGAGAAGTTATAACGGGTGGCAATTATTTTGTTTTCAAACGTGTTAAATTGTATGAGGATGCGTAATTAAAGATGTTACCGTAATACTACAGCAACTGATATCACCAGCTATGGAATTGTTTTGATATGATGTGGCATTATACTCGTTTCCAGTCGACAATATTTGAGGGTAACACATTTTCACAGATCTTTAACTAAAACGACCAACTTTATCCTATATTGTTTTTGTCAATGTCGAATGCTACAGGTCAGTGCCCGACACATTGAATACGATCACATGGCAGGCCTTGACACTGTCAACGCGGGATTGGAGAAATTCGTTATTTATTCTGGATAACTCTAATCACGAAAACCATTTAAAGGACTAGATTGACAACCTAAAAGTTGCTATAAAGGCAAGTTACTTGCATGAAGTTTTACTTTTAGTCTACTTGAAGAATGCAATAAAAGGCTACTTGTTTAAGTTTGCTGCTGTGCACTGCTGTGATGTCTTCTTGCATACCAGAACTCTTACAATAGTGTTTTGGCAGACAATAACATGACAGAATGCTTCTCAATAATCTGCAATGTGTCATCTCTAGAGATACTGTAGCTTCGATGCAACCAAGAGAGTGAGGTCATCCATGGATTGTGGTCTACTGATTATTACACACTGATTATGTATATTACAGGTACAATGTTTACCAACAAGCTGCTGACCCTGGTGCTGGTGGTGCAGCCTGGACGGGTGCTGCTGGGCATGAAGAAGAGAGGGTTCGGAGCAGGGAAGTGGAATGGGTTTGGTGGCAAAGTCCAACCTGGGGAGACTATTGAAGAGGCTGCCAGGCGGTGAGATTGGTTGCAGTCCTCGGTAGATGTCTTGAAAGGTTTCCCTATTTGGTTTAACAATTTGCATGTAAAATCATGTTAACAGATTCCAGCACTGGGCAGCATCTGATACTACATACACCCATAAATGTCATATTGTGATGTGATGTTACAGTAGGCATGGTCTGATTTATTGCCTGTTATCTGAGGCCTACTATCTAGTTTTTCCTACTCTGGTCTGAAAGCGAAACACTTTCCTGCTACTTTCTCTCTACTTACAAACTGGGTTTTTTTTTCTCCAGAGAACTGCTGGAGGAAAGTGGCCTCACAGTGGATGCACTTGATAAGATTGGAAATATCAAATTTGAATTCATCGGAGAAACGGAGCTGCTTGATGTCCATGTTTTCCGAGCTGACAACTACAACGGGGAGCCAACAGAGTCAGATGGTATTTATTCTCAATCTCATGCATTCTATTTAGGGCCTGGTTTGTGACCAGGATAAACTCATAGCCCAACAGACTATAATCATAGACCCCATAGTTTTCCTGGAAAAAAACTGCTGACCCTATACTACGTGCCTTTTTATGGAAATTTCTTAGTGAACTTCGTCAGACATCAGTCTAACTTATATCTTTTCTCTTATAGAGATGAGGCCGCAGTGGTTCGACTCGGACAAGATACCCTTTAGTCAAATGTGGGTTGACGATATTCTGTGGTTTCCACTGATGCTTCAAAAGAAGAAGTTCTTGGGCTACTTCAAATTTCAGGGTCATGACTTGATCATCGATCACAAGTTGGAGGAGGTAGAAAATCTTTAAGACAGATTACTGGCCTCTGACTCATTCATACTGTATCAAAGAGCATTCCCACATGTTGTCTACCTGAAACATCCCTGGAGAAATACTGCAGAATTCCTACTGATTCCAGCTACCCTTGTTCATATTCAGTGCCAAGAAATCCCCAGGTCTTTGTAAATTTAGAAACACTTTGTTGCCAGTGACCATATGCCTGTGAATCAGTAATAATAATTCCCACTGAGCCAAAACTAAATACTGGATGTGTAAATGTTGCTGAGATATGTATCCCATTCCACTATTGTGTTTATATAAACATTTTAAAGTATGTGCGAATGCAGTGTGCTCTTTAGTAAAGAATGCACCTCTTTTTTGTTACTTTATCAAACAGGTGGTATGGTAAACTGGAATGACAATGATTTTGATTGTTCAACATCCTGTTTAATTAAATTTAGTATCAGGGTAATTTTTTAAAATTGAACCTTTATTTAACTAGGCAAGTCAGTTAAGAATAAATTCTTATTTACAATGATGGCCAAACCCGGACGATGCTGGGCCAATTGTGCGCCGCCCTATGGGACTCCCAATCATGGCCGGATGTGATACAGCCTGGATTCGAACCAGGTACTATAGTGACGCCTGTTGCACTGAGATGCAGTGCCTTAGACGGCTGCACCACTCGGGAGCCAAATAAGACGGGTATCTGATACTTTTTATTTAACATTAAGTGAGATTCAACATAAAACTGTACAATAGTTAATGGTCCTGTATCTACATCCTTCACCTAGTTCCAATTTTCTTTCTCAAAGATCATAGAAAGCATTTGTTCTTCTTATTATTTAAGACTTGCCAAAAAATAAGGTTATGACAATATCTTATGTTGACACAATAATAAGAACTTGTGAGGAACCAACAGTTCCACAGAGAAGACAAAAAAGAATGCATTGAATAACAAAACGTATTGTCCCGGAGCTCTCTAATATTACTCCGTTCTAATTGGGAGACAACATTTTGTTACACACCCTCATTCATGTACACTAATTACATGTAAAACACATGCAATTTGCACATCCTGCAAGAGGGTGAATTTTGCAAGAACAGGTTACGTAAACCTTCAAAATTGTGAGTGGAAAACTGAATTCTTCATCAGATCGAATAATGAGTAACTTTACCAACATAATCTTATGCTTTAGACATGGAATCAATGTATACTGTTGAATAAGAGGACAATAAATCATTGGGTATATTATTGAAAAGATAAATCAGAGAATATTCTTGAATATTACATACACAGAAAAATATTAAATCTAGTTTTCTTCAAATCTACATTAAGTAAACACTGAACAACCTTTGCAGCTTAATTGAAACTGAAACATTGCAAACATGTCAGAAGCATTAACACAGAGCACATTTAATTTCTACCTGAAATAAAATATTACAGGATAATTACTTCATAATTGCGCTCATGACTGTGTGGCATTGTAGCATGTTTCTTTGGTATGTTCACCATTGGTCAGGTGGAGTGTTATATCAGCCATAAATCATACATTATTTACATTTTATCAAACTTCTTCCTCTTGATAACTTGCTCGGCTCAGGCGTAGAAACTGAAGTAGCTTTTCACAGTACTGCAACTAAGATTCGATTGTAGCAAGGAATCTGAAGTCCTTTGCATGAATATCAAGACAATAACAAGCTAGCCAGCCCAGTTGCACAAGTGTGGTCAGCAGGATGATTAATACTTATGTTGTACTTCCCAACAAACCATTGAATAGCATGCTGCTACTACATTTACTTTAATATATATTGGTTTGCCTGTCTTTATCAGAAATGAGGCTGTGCCCTGATTAGAATCTTTCTAAACATTTACGCTAGTCATTTTAAACACAAAGGTTATGTTGCCACCACCTGGCTGCGGCAAGGAAACATATCTTCCCTGTGTGGCAACATCTTCAATCAGCTTAATTAGTGCATTCTTACATACATTCTTACATTTGTCTGCCTGCAATGAGACACTACATTATACCTCAACATAGGCAAATGATCCTCCAAGAAGTGTAGGTAAGAAGTCCCTCATATGGTAAAGGCAGTGAGCTACAAAATAACACAAAAGGTCCAGCTTTTCAACAAAATGTTTCCTAAATATCAATTATGAAATCCATATTTTCCTCTTCTCATACAGCAAGGCAGCAGTACACATTCTTCAAAGCACTCTTCCACTTCCCAATGAGCCCCTTTGACTGATCTACCTCTGACATCCCTAGTGAGGATGCACGTACAGTATAATATATCTCGAGCTGCAGACCACATCCATTCATTGAAATCAGTGATATAGTGGTCACAAAAAAAGGTGGGTAAACTGATCGCCGGGTAGCAGAGAAAAAAGTAGCGCTCCCTATACTTCAATGCATCTTTCCGCAAAAGGTGGATAAACTGTCCCACAAAGGAAAAAAAAGGTAAACTACATTTACTCACCACTGATTGATACTTAAGGCACAGTTTGTAGTGTTTTTCAAGGTTTTATGAAAACAGTTCACCATCAGTCCCTTCTGAGACTTTGACTGTATCTTGGCTTGCAAAGCAGCATATTCATCGCTTGTTGAGAGAGAAGGGGACATGGGTGTCTACTTGGGTGTAAGAGGAGGGGATTGCATTTCATCGACACCGAAGAGACACCCAAGCTTCTGCTGGAGATCATTCCACACTGCACCCATCTAGTTATTGAACAAACAAAGTAGTCTGTTACAGTGAAAGCATCCTCTGACAAATTCCAAGATGATCATCTTATAATTGTGTATCTATTAAAGATTAGAATCAACACACACACATCAACCAAATGAAATGTGTGCTCTACTACTTCAACTCAATCCTAGAAATCCATGCCTGACACTGTATATTTCCAGGTGAGTCTCACCTCTTGGTGACCTTGGACCTGTGAGTTGACGAAGGCTCCCAGGATGTGAGAGGTGATGGGCAGGTATGTGAAGATGAGCTGAGTCTCCTGGTGAAGGCAGAACAGGGAGAAGTAGTTCCGCAGTTCCATGGTCTGAATGGCATTCTCCTGCTGTTAGGGGAGGATACAAACCATTACTTCACAAACCACAACCATATGATGGTTATCAAGAGGAACAGCCTCATTGATCATAAGACTATGCTGTCATGGCCTTGTCTGTAGAAGTCCGTGTTGAAAAACATGACATATGAGATCCATTCTAAAGGCTGAAATGTCAAATGCAATATCGTCCTAAAATGGTTTAGTATGAGAAATGTGGTAGGATATACAAGGACATCAATCCTTATACCAGGGTATCAATCAACTCCCCAATGATGGCATATAGGAAAATGCTGTTCCCTCCTTCCTCTCAATGTCAGAGAGGACACAGTCTCTCTGAGGGACAGAGGGTGGGTGGGGCCTGTGATGTCAGGATAATGAAGATGAAATAATGTCAACAGTGTTGATTTGACGTGTGACAACCCTGAGTAAATGAGGAAGGAAGAGGGTTTTCAAGCACACCGAGTGAGTGAGTGAGTGAGAGAGAGAGGAAGAGAAGGGGGTAAAATGAATGAGAAAGAGAACCTGCACAATGCGAGACTCCAGTTGCTCCACTGACACCTGCTCTTTGGGCTGCACTGTGGCACTCATCATCTGCCTCTTCATCATACCGTACTTCTGCAGCGCTCTCTGGTGCTCGTGCAATACTCCCTTCTCATGCCGCTCACACAGATCCTATGGGACACAACAACACACACACACTGGGTAAGAAATAACTACCCTATTTTTTACATTATAGCCATTTAGCAGACACTCTTGTCCAGCTTACAGTAAGTAGTGGGTGCATACTTTTTCGTACTGGTCCCCCGTGGGAATCGAACCCACAACCCTGGCGTTGCAAGCACCATGCTCTACCAACTGAGCCACATGGGTCAAAGATGTATTGTTAACACTCTAAATTAAGTTTCTGTTATACCTGTGTAGTACATTTGTAATAACACTGGTAACATTGCATTAACATGACAGATAGTCCTTCAGTAACTGCATTTTTTACATTTCTCAAACTCACTCTGTATGATTGCAGCAAATCCAAGAATAGATTCAGTTTTTCCACAACATCGTCCTCTTCTCTCCTCCCCTTAAGATATCAATGAATAAATGATTATGTTTTGCACGCAGGTAGAGTTTGGCAATAGCACAGTAGAGCAGGTGGAACGTATACAGTGAGCTGGATTGTACCTGCTGAGCACCTTTGTCGGCTAGCAGAGCAAACTCCACGGAAAGGCCTTTCAGAGACTGACGGAGAATGCCCCAGGTGCTTTGGGATGAGGCCAGAGAGGGAATGGGTGAACCATCGGAGCCCAGTGTACTGCAACAGAAAGCATAACTAGAGAAGCTGGACCAGTACGGTGTCTTGGCTGATAAAAAAGATTTGAAGTGAAAACCCTGAAAAGGAAAAGAAAACAAATCCTTTACAATTGTCAACATTTTCTTCCCCAAAACTGTTGTATGGGTCGGGTAGCTAGCATAATACGTTTCCTTGGGCCAAAACACTTGTGTAGAGAGGGGCGATAGAAAAAGAGAGCTTTATGCCCTTAAATGCTGAGTTCTGTACCTGAGCTCCCTTCCAAACATTAGCAAATCAGTGGCGTTTTCCTTGGAGCGCTCGGCCATCTTTTCTGCCCGGTCCCGCAGCTTGTGAAAGCTGTTGTGGATATTCCTGATCAGTTCCCTGCTTGATGAAAACTGGGCCTGGATATCAGCTGGGAGATATTCCTACAGCACAGATGTACCAAGACTCACACTGCTGCATCTCAGTAGGATATCAAATAGTCATTTGATGCACTATTTCATAATAGAAACAATACAAACCTTTGCCAGAGTTGCCATTGTATTAGTCATGAATTCATCTCCCATTTTCTTGCAAGCATCACGCATTTTCACTTGAACGTCCTGAGAGTAAGAGAGAGAGTAAAGTTGTGTGAGCAGTACGGTCATTATCCATGGCAAGCCCAAGAACAATGTGATCTTGGCATAGACAACTAGCAGAGATGAAGCAAGGTGGGATTTTCAGTAGCAAAGACGTACCGAGCCGTTGAAGGTGAGAAAGGTCTTGACCAGTTCGTCCTCGGAGAAGAAGGGGTGTCGTGCCACTAGGTTGATGAACCGGCCCAGAGCACGCCGCCTTCCCTCTATAAAGTCCCTCTCAGACATAGAGGTCAGGACTGTAGACAGACAGAGGTCAGTTAAAGAGCCAGCATATTCAGTTGTTCTGCTTCCGTAAAACAGAAGATATCATACCGTTTTATGTAATACAGTCAGGGTTGGCTCTTGATGTAACTAATCAACCTGGATTACTTTTAAAAAGTGTAATCGGATTACATACATTCTTAAAAACAGCTAATTACTTTCGGGATTACTTCATCTATCTATACTTCATCTTGATAAAACTTTGTCATCATTGCTGTCATTTAGCGCACCATCAGCACTTCTCACATGCTCTCAGAGATTCTATTATTCTGCTGATCGCCCATCAAGGGTGGATGGCTTCTTATGTGGTTGAATGAATTGGTAAGGCTTCCAAAACATTTACACCTGGCTCACTGGTCAATGCAAATCAGCTGGGACTACAGAGGTCCTGCTTGCTGCTTTTAAGCAGTGCAATTTCAAACTCTCTTTCCTTGGTGAAATGCTTTCTGATTGCACAATATTTCAAAATGTAGGCCTAATCATGGGAAAAACACTATTGAATGCCACCAATGTTGTTACTGTTTAAAAGAAAAGGGTCTAAGCTTTCTGGTCTGAATTGTATTTAATATTCAACAAAGGGCACTCACATCGGGCATTCAAGGTGGGTGTATAGGCATATAGATTAAAATGTACTGTTAGATATACATTTCACGGCTAACTATCAGTAATATGCTATATTTTGAGTTAGCGATCTAGCTAACCACTTCTTCATCTGGTGAATTAGTCCCAAATAAATTAGCCTCAAAATATAAATGAGTGCCCAAAAAGATGTAGACAAATGAATATCTATTGAACAAAAAAATATAACAATTCTGTAACCCTATTTTCATAGAAAAATAATAACAATTGCCTAGTTGCCAAACCCCAAATCCATGACAATCACCAGTTTAGGTTGCAAATCAAAATAGCTGGAATCATGCAGTTGTACTTGAACATGATGTAAGAATAAACCATGTATTTCTTGAATCATACCATGTTAGTAGTCTAGTACACCTCTGAATAAAAAACGCTGAATTACTTTATAAGACGATAAGGATACCATTTTTTTTCTATTGCATGACCCCACAGCAATTGTGGTGCAACCAAATCATGGGCTGTTGCCAACAAGTGAAAATGTTAGTATGGAGCCCTGTGACTATGATCTTACACATAGAATATAACATGAATTATAGGATCTTTAAGCTATGCTCTCACCCCATTTGGAAATAATAATGTTACTAAATTAAAGAATACTATATTAAATCAACAGTTTTAAGCGTTTTCAAATATGTCTGGGTGCTAGAAGTGAAAGTAATGCAAAAGTAATCCAAATGTAATTGGATTAGGTTACTTATTTGGGGTAATTCAAATTATTATTTATCATGTAACTGTAATCAGTAACGGATTACATTCTTCAAGTTATCCGCCCAACCCTGAAAAAAAGTAATAACAATGGTATCTAATAATGGTAATATAAAGACAGAGTTCATGTCTGCTGTGGGAACACAGGTGAAGTTGGATTAATAGAATTTGAGTTTCTTTGGAGCAGCGGGACCCCAGCTCTGATGCAGAGTGGAACACTATTATTTACAGACCAAAGCCTCACTCTCCTCCAAATAATCAAACATTCTGACTGACATCCTCTATATACCTCCTTTCAGCATTCTCTTAGGCGGCAGTGCAGGCACCATTCTGTAGGCCAACCTCTGCAGCAAGAGCTCGTGGAAGACATCGAAATCACTGTACCGCCGGTAAACAGATGTCTTAAAATGCTGAAAAAGTTCAAACAAATATTATCTGTGAATAACCGAGATGTGCAAAATAACATAATGCTTTGGGTTGTGAATTCAACAAATATATTGACAATGGATGTGTTTGTCATGGGTTGGCTTTAGTTCATACTGTTTGTGAATGCTCACTGCACAGAAACAACACCAGCTCTGTTCAGCTTAGGCATCCAGTGTAAGCGATGCAATGTACTGTATGTATACATTCATTCTTAGATGGACCCTTACCAACAAGCATTAAAGCCATTCGTTTCACCAAGCCAAAAATGCAGAAATAATTGAGGAGCCAGGAACATAGCCAGAGGGAATTACAGGCTTTTTGGAGTTATGATCAAAATTCCTATAAAAAAATATGTTGCTTGTAATGCACAATTGTGACCTATTCGAAGTAAAAAGGTAAATACATGGTAAAGTATGTGCTTGACCTTTTCTATGAATAAATTCCTTGACTGTTCTTCTAACAAAGCCCATTTATGTTACTCTCATATGTAATTAAATGCAGCCTTCACCTGGCTGGTGATCTGGTACTCCACGTGTTTGAGGAACAGACCCTTCTTTTCAGGAATTAGCTCCACCTGGACTGTATCCCTGGCAAGCAGCTTGCCCAGGGTCTGGGACACCGTGAGGGGGCTCTCCTGAGTTGGCTGCATCCTCAGAGTCTGGAGGTCCTTGAACTCACCAAGTTGGGGCTTAGGGAACTCTGTCAAATCAAACATGAGTAACCAATGCTCTCATCTACTCATTTCTCTAGAAGGCAATCAGCACATCTATGCTCACAGACAAAGTGTACACATCCAGCTCTATTGAACTAATAGACATCATTTATGATTTCCTGTAGTGCAGGTTCAAATATAAAAAACATCCATGTTGTGTGGGAAAAGCAAGCATGTTTCAGTGTACATTTGACATTTCACCTCCCTTAGTTGCCCTCTGATCCCTCAGACACTTGAAATCTCCCATTCACATTTTTTTGGCTACTTTTATTTAATCAAGGGAGCCAAATTGAGACCAGTGTCTCATTTGCAATAGTGCCCTGAGGACACACTTGCGTGAACTTAATTACCAACAGAGTTTTAAACTGCCCTATCGGCACCAGGGAATCCAGGTGGAAATTGTTTGTAAGGTATTCCATAACTGTGGAATACTAAAGGCGAATTTACCAAACTTTGTGGAGACAACCGAGACCTCAAGAGTTAAGAAAACCTCAGAACGGGATTGGTATCTCATATTGTAATATTTCAATAGGGAAGTGGGGTATGCTGGAATCTTGTGGAGCAGAGCTTTGTAAACAAGAAAGGAGTAATAAAGTGATCTACAGGATTTTAGTCAGGTCCAGCCAACCTTCTGATACATGATGCAGTGATGAGTATTAAAACTGTCAGTGAAGCACGCTACGGTAGACTGCATCCAACTGTTTAAGAGTAGTGGCTTGCTGCAGTCTGGTAAAAAATATTTGCCCCCTTTCAGATTTTCTAAATTTTTTGCATATTTTTGATACTGAATGTTATCAGATCTTCAACCAAAATCTAATATTAGATAAAGGGAACTCAGAAATAACACAAAGTTATACGTATTTTATTTATTTAATTCACGCAGTTATGCAACACCCAATTCCCCTGTGTGAAAAATGAATTGCCCCTTACACTCAATAACTAGTTGTGCCACCTTTAGCTGCAATGACTGCAACCAAATGCTTCCTGTTGTTGTTGATCAGTATCTCACATCGCCCGAGGCAGCAAAGCATCCCCAAACCATCACACTACCACCACCATGCTTGACCGTTGTCATGAGGTTCTTACTGTGGAATGCAGTGTTTGGTTTTCGTCAGGCATAATGCGACCCTATGTTATCCAAGTTTGCCAAAAAAAGCACCTGCAAACACCTGGATAATCATCAAGACTCTTGGAAGAATGTTCTATGATTGATTCAAAAGTAGAACTTTTTGACGAAAACCAAACACTGCATTCCACAGTAGGAACCTCATACCAACGGTCAAGCATGGTGGTGGTAGTGTGATGGTTTGGGGGTGCTTTGCTGCCTCAGGACCTGTACGACATCCCTTAATAGAAGGAACCATGAATTCTGCTCTGTATCAGATAATTCTACAGGAGAATGTTAGGCTATCTGTCTGTGAGCTGAAGCGCAGCTGGGTCATGCAGCAAGACAATGATCCAAAACACACAATCAAGTCTACATGGCTAAAAGGCAATACATTTGAAGTTTTGGAATGACCTAGTCAAAGTCCAGACCTAATCCCAATTGAGATGTTGTGGCAGGACTTGAAACAAGCAGTTCATGCTTGAAAACCCACAAATGTCGCTGAGTTACAACAGTTCTTCATGAAGGAGTGGTCCAAAATTCCTCCACAGTGACGTGAGACTGATAAACAACTACAACTTTTATTTTTTTTATTTTTTATTTCACCTTTATTTAACCAGGTAGGCTAGTTGAGAACAAGTTCTCATTTGCAACTGCGACCTGGCCAAGATAAAGCATAGCAGTGTGAACAGACAACAACACAGAGTTACACATAGAGTAAACAATAAACAAGTCAATAGCATGGTAGAAAAAAAGAGAATCTATATACAATGTGTGCAAAAGGCATGAGGAGGTAGGCAATAAATCGAATAATTACAATTTAGCAGATTAACACTGGAGTGATAAATCATCAGATGATCATGTGCAAGTAGAGATACTGGTGTGCAAAAGAGCAGAAAAGTAAATAAATAAAAGCAGTATGGGGGTGAGGTAGGTAAATTGGGTGGGCTATATACCGATGGACTATGTACAGCTGCAGCGATCGGTTAGCTGCTCAGATAGCAGATGTTTAAAGTTGTTGAGGGAGATAAAAGTCTCCAACTTCAGAGATTTTTGCAATTCGTTCCAGTCGCAGGCAGCAGAGAACTGGAAGGAAAGGCGGCCAAATGAGGTTTTGGCTTTAGGGATGATCAGTGAGATACACCTGCTGGAGCGCGTGCTACGGGTGGGTGTAGCCATCGTGACCAGTGAACTGAGATAAGGCGGCACTTTACCTAGCATAGCCTTGTAGATGACCTGGAGCCAGTGGGTCTGACGACGAACATGTAGCGAGGGCCAGCCGACTAGGGCATACAGGTCGCAGTGGTGGGTAGTATATGGGGCTTTGGTGACAAAACGGATGGCACTGTGATAAACTGCATCCAGTTTGCTGAGTAGAGTATTGGAAGATATTTTGTAGATGACATCGCCGAAGTCGAGGATCGGTAGGATAGTCAGTTTTACTAGGGTAAGTTTCGCGGCGTGAGTGAGGGAGGCTTTGTTGCGAAATAGAAAGCCGACTCTAGATTTGATTTTGGATTGGAGATGTTTGATATGAGTCTGGAAGGAGAGTTTGCAGTCTAGCCAGACACCTAGGTACTTATAGATGTCCACATATTCTAGGTCGGAACCGTCCAGGGTGGTGATGCTAGTCGGGCGTGCGGGTGCAGGCAGCGAACGGTTGAAAAGCATGCATTTGGTTTTACTAGCGTTTAAGAGCAGTTAGAGGCCACGGAAGGAGTGTTGTATGGCATTGAAGCTCGTTTGGAGGTTAGATAGCACAGTGTCCAAGGAAGGGCCAGAAGTATACAGAATGGTGTCGTCTGCGTAGAGGTGGATCAGGGAATCGCCCGCAGCAAGAGCAACATCATTGATATATACAGAGAAAAGAGTCGGCCCGAGAATTGAACCCTGTGGTACCCCCATAGAGACTGCCAGAGGACCGGACAACATGCCCTCCGATTTGACACACTGAACTCTGTCTGCAAAGTAGTTGGTGAACCAGGCAAGGCAGTCATTAGAAAAACCGAGGCTACTGAGTCTGCCGATAAGAATATGGTGATTGACAGAGTCGAAAGCCTTGGCCAGGTCGATGAAGACGGCTGCACAGTACTGTCTTTTATCGATGGCGGTTATGATATCGTTTAGTACCTTGAGCGTGGCTGAGGTGCACCCGTGACCGGCTCGGAAACCGGATTGCACAGCGGAGAAGGTACGGTGGGATTCGAGATGGTCAGTGATCTGTTTGTTGACTTGGCTTTCGAAGACCTTAGATAGGCAGGGCAGGATGGATATAGGTCTGTAACAGTTTGGGTCCAGGGTGTCTCCCCCTTTGAAGAGGGGGATGACCGTGGCAGCTTTCCAATCCTTGGGGATCTCAGATGATACGAAGGAGAGGTTGAACAGGCTGGTAATAGGGGGTGCGACAATGGCGGCGGACAGTTTCAGAAATAGGGGGTCCAGATTGTCAAGCCCAGCTGTTGGCCAAGGTTGGAGTCGCCAGGAGGAAGGCATGGCCAGCCGTTGAGAAATGCTTGTTGAAGTTTGATTATCACGGATTTATCGGTGGTGACCGTGTTACCTAGCCTCAGTGCAGTGGGCAGCTAGGAGGAGGTGCTCTTGTTCTCCATGGACTTTACAGTATCCCAGAACGTTTTGGAGTTAGAGCTACAGGATGCAAATTTCTGCTTGAAAAAGCTGGCCTTTGCTTTCCAGACTGACTGCGTATATTGGTTCCTGACTTCCCTGAACAGTTGCATATCGCGGGGGCTCTTCGATGCTATTGCAGTTCGCCACAGGATGTTTTTGTGCTGGTCGAGGGCAGTCAGGTCTGGAGTGAACCAAGGGCTATATCTGTTCTTAGTTCTGCATTTTTTGAACGGAGCATGCTTGTCTAATATGGTGAGGAAGTAACTTTTAAAGAATGACCAGGCATCCTCAACTGACGGGATGAGGTCAATATCCTTCCAGGGTACCCGGGCCAGGTCGATTAGAAAGGCCTGCTCGCAGAAGTGTTTTAGGGAGCGTTTGACAGTGATGAGGGGTGGTCGTTTGACCGCGGACCCGTAGCGGATACAGGCAATGAGGCAGTGATCGCTGAGATCTTGATTGAAGACAGCAGAGGTGTATTTGGAGGGCAAGTTGGTCAGGATAATGTCTATTAGGGTGCCCATGTTTACGGATTTAGGGTTGTACCTGGTGGGTTCCTTGATGATTTGTGTGAGATTGAGGGCATCTAGCTTAGATTGTAGGACTGCCGGGGTGTTAAGCATATCCCAGTTTAGGTCACCTAACAGAACAAACTCTGAAGCTAGATGGGGGGGCGATCAATTCACAGATGGTGTCCAGGGCACAGCTGGGAGCTGAGGGGGGTCGGTAGCAGGCGGCAACAGTGAGAGACTTATTTCTGGAGAGATTAATTTTTAAAATTAGAAGTTCGAACTGTTTGGGCATAGACCTGGAAAGTATGACAGAACTTTGCAGGCTATCTCTGCAGTAGATTGCAACTCCTCCCCCTTTGGCAGTTCTATCTTGACGGAAAGTGTTATAGTTGGGTATGGAAATCTCAGAATTTTTGGTGGCCTTCCTAAGCCAGGATTCAGACACGGCAAGGACATCAGGGTTGGCAGAGTGTGCTAAAGCGGTGAGTAAGACAAACTTAGGGAGGAGGCTTCTGATGTTGACATGCATGAGACCAAGGCTTTTTCGATCACAGAAGTCAACAAATGAGGGTGCCTGGGGACATGCAGGGCCTGGGTTTACCTCCACATCACCCGAGGAACAGAGGAGTAGTAGGATGAGGGTGCGGCTAAAGGCTATCAAAACTGGTCGCCTAGAGCGTTGGGGACAAGGAATAAAAGGAGCAGATTTATGGGCGTGGTAGAATAGATTCTGGGCATAATGTGCAGACAGGGGTATGGTGGGGCACGGGTACAGCGGAGGCAAGCCCAGGCACTGGGTGATGATAAGAGAGGTTGTATCTCTGGACATGCTGACATGCTGTCTCAATGGGTGAGGTCACCGCATGTGTGGGAGGTGGGACAAAGGAGGTATCAGAGGTACGGGGAGTGGAACTACGGGCTCCATTGCAAACCAAAACAATGATAACTAGCCTGAACAACAGTATACAAGGCATATTGATATTTGAGAGAGACATACAGTAAGGCATAAAGTAATTGCAGGTCTTGATTGGGAGAGCTAGCTAAAACAACAGGTGAGATAACAGCAGCTAGTCAGCTAACACAGCAACAGCAGGTAAAATGGCGATGACTAGGCAGAGAGGGTCGGATTAACTACACACAGAGCCTGAGTTAAAACACAGAGCCGACAGATAAAACACAAATAAACAGAATGGAGTACCGTGAATTAATGGACAGTCCAGCAGGCATCAGCTATGTAGCCAAGTGATCATAGTGTCCGGGGGGCAGCCGTAGATGGAGCAGGGAAGCCGCCACTACGCTAGCACGCGGCGTTTAAAGTTAGTAGCCCGGGGGTGGTCTGCTCAGACGGAGGGGGTCTGCTCAGACGGAGGCCGGTTGAGGGCACAGCGGATGGGGTATTCGTCGGCAGACCAGACGTGGTGGTGCGGCGGGGCACCGTGTCGACAGAGAATCCAAGCCAGATGGCGAAAGAGGTATTGTAGAATTTTGTTTGCTAACTGGTGCTAGCTTCGTGGCAGTGGCGCTAGCTGCAAGCTAGCTGTGAGGATCAGAAGTAGTGGCTCAGGGATTACGGCAGGAATCCGGCGTTGTTGTGGAGAGACAGTCCGATGCTGGTAAATTGGTGAGTAATATCCAGGCTAATAACAGGGCTGGTGTCTGTGCAGAAGGTAAAAGCTGCTAGCAGTGGCTAAAAATGACTAAATAGCTTGTAGCTGATTAGCTGGTTAGCTACTGGTGGTTCTTGAATGTGTTCCAAAGTTAAAAAAGTTAAAAAATAATAGCGATTCCGTATCACATTGGGTGAGGTAGGTTACCGGAAGGTATAATCGAATAAAAAATCGAAAAGAGATAGATTTTTTTTTTTTATATACAGTATATACAAAAAATACGAAAAATACAAAAGTACACGAGAGGACGAAACAAAACATGCCTACACTGCTACGCCATCTTGGCGTCCTGAATTACAGGAAGTGTTTGGTTGGAGTCATTGCAGCTAAAGGTGGCACAACCAGTTATTGAGAGTAAGGGCGCAACTACTTTTTCACACAAGGGCATTGGGTGTGGCATAACTTTATTTATGAAATAAATGTAATAAGTATGTAATTGTTGTGTTATTTGTTCACTCAGGTTCCCTTTATCTAATATTAGGATTTGTTTGAAGATCTGATAACATTCAGTATCAAACATATGCAAAAGTAGAGAAAATTAGAAAGGGGGAAAAATACTTTCACACAGCACTATATATAAATAGTAAAGAGCACAGGTCCCAATACCAATGCCTGAGGTCCACCTTTCGTAATATTGAGGAAACTAGACTTGACACCATTAGAAAGCACACATGACTCCCTAAACTCAAATGTCTCTTAAGTCTTTCAAACAATTATGATGGTGTGATTCATGTGATCCTGAATGTAACCCTCCTTGACATTCCACAGAGATATGAGCAGAGTTAATAGTCCTCCTACAACAACCAGGAAACCAGCTCTACCATAGCTCAGCAGAGAAAACGTGACATCAATTTCACAGAAAGCAGTCAGCTGCCATATTGGCAGCACTTGAAATAACACAGAGGGCCCTAAATAATAATATGAGCTTTGGAACAGAGCTCTAACTCAGGGCTGTGTTCGGAGTAATGGCTACCTCTGAAAAACCAAAGACGACGACTCCTCTCCAACTTAAATGGTACTGTACACTGTAACACTCATGCTTTTCTGCACAAAAACCTAGCCGCAGAATGTGAAAGTAAATTGATTCATACAATCAAGAAATACAAGTGTACTTAAGAGAGAGGGAAGAGTTCTTCCTGTAACTTTCATTATGATTTTCACAGAGCTGTTCCAGAGGAATAAAAAAGGGCAGGGAAAGGTATTTTACAGAGACATGGGAAGGGAGCTGGTGTATTCCCGGACGCAATGCCCAGAGGTTAGAGGAAACCGGCCAACAAATACAACACACTATGATAAAACTAGGACCAGCTTTTTAGCACAGCACACTTGCTTGTTTTGTGTGCAAATGCAATGTGCTTGTCACATGCATATTCAACTTCACACAAGAAATATATAGTGAACTGAACTTTCTCACACAAGCTGTTTATAGGGGTCACAAAGGTTTTTGACCTTACATACTAAACAGTCAAGCTACTCATTAAGCTACACATTTACTGCTGTGTCCTCACTTGTAAACAACTAGTTCAAAGGCTTACCTTGTATGCAGTTCTCTAAGAGTTTCGGGCTTGGTTGCTTTCCTTGCTGAGCAAGCGCAATCAACGCCAGTGCTTTATATAGGGACAACTTGCTTAAGAATCCATCAGTGTAGTCAACATGCTCAGCAATCTGAAAAAGACAAGGACATTACAGGACTCTCTTAACAGGTCATTGCCCAATCCAAGGTCTAAATTCAGCAGTGGTTGACAAGAAAAAGCAGAAAACACTTCAGTAATGATATAATGCAGTCAGAAACATCAAACTGAACCATGTGGTCTCAGCTGAAATGCATCTATGAAGCGTTTCCATGGATAATGTGTAACATGTCGTATTTTTCATGTCCCATGTGCTCTTGAATAGCACAACTTTTAAAGGCCATCCCCTCAAATACCATCACTTTTCAGTAAGCTTTACTGAAGCAAATACCACTAATTAAATGGCAGCAAGGAGATAGTTAGCAGAAACCACCCTTTCTAATAACTGGTGTTGGAACTAGTATTGTAATTACCCCCTTAGTACTTAGTGGTAAAACAAATATAGGCTTGAGAGGGTATTCGAATAGAGTTGAATGGTTTGTATCAAAGAGCTCTAGATGTTTTTCAAGTATTTTCTGTTATGCGTCTACTTCCTATTCTGCAGAATTTCTTGTTCACTTTTCTTGGAGTTCCAAGAAGGGAAGAGGATAGAAAACCCATAGGTCTAATACATTACAAACCAGTCTGTGCTTCTCTTTCATAACAACAAAAACTTGAGCCTAAAAAAAACACAAACAGCCAGAACTCCCTTTCCACATTTGGCAGGCATTCTAAATCATAGATGTGACAACAAGTAAAGAGAAAGTTGTGTTCACCTGGCCCTGCACAGCACTGGGAAGATCTGTTCTGCTGAGCAACCTCTGGAAGACCTCCACCTGCACTCGTTCATCTATCTTACTCCGGATGGCCTCATAAACTTCCCTGTAGTATGGAGGGACTGATCCTGACAGAGAAGGTGCACAAACCATTAGGCATGGATTTATGTGGATGAAGACATTTTTATTAATTGCATGATTTGTGGTTAAACATCATTAACAAAATCGATTTCATTTAACCTAAACAAAATCAAATGTATTGGTCGCGTACACATATTTTGCAAATGTTATCGCAGGTGCAACGAAATGCTTGTGTATAGCTCCAACAGTGCAGTAATACCTAACAATACAGAAACACACACACTCCAAAATTATTATCAGAATGAGCAATGTCAGAGTCCGGATATATATAGATATTTTACACAGTGTACAAAACATTAAGAACACCTGCTCTATCCATTACAGACTGACCAGGTGAATCCATCTGAAAGCTATGATCTCTTATTGATGTCACTTGTTAAATCCACTTAAAATCAGTGTAGATGAAGGAGAGGAGACAGGTTAAGGAAGGATTTTCAAGCCTTGAGACATGGATTGTGTATGTGTGCCATTCAGAGGGTGAATGAGCAAGACAACATATTTAAGTGCCTTTGAACAGGGTATGGTAGTAGGTGTCAGGCACACCAGTTTGTGTCAAGAACTACAACGCTGCTGGGTTTTTCACGCTCAACAGTTTCCGTGTGTATCAAGAATGGTCCACCACCCAAAGGACATCCAGTCAACTTGACACAACTGTGGGAAGCATTGGAGTCAACATGGGCCAGCATCAACATGGGCCAGAAGGTGTTCCTAATGTTTGGTATACTCAGTGTATACTCTCCTTTCTTTGCCAAAAAATGTGGCAAAGAAACAAACTTCATGTCCTGAATACAAAACAATGTCTAAGGCACCAATCCAGAATCTCCCATAAGTGTTCAATTGGGGTTGAGATCTGGTGACTGAGACAACCATGGCATATGGTTTACATCGTTTTCATGCTCATCAAATCATTCAGTGGCCAATCGTGCTCTGTGGGATGGGTAGCCAAAATAATGGCCTGCCCAGCATTTTTATACATGACCCTAAGCATGATAGGATGTTAATTGCTTAATTAACTCAGGAACCACCTGCTTTCAATATACTTTGTATCCCTCATTTCCATTATTCTTTGTATCCCTCATTTCCATTATATGTAATTTTCATAATGAAAAAAAATAAAAATAAACTATCGACAACTTTCCTATGATAGTCTGGGTACCAACTAACTTTCCACTCCTGTCATTTGCCAAGAGGCTGGTAAAAAAAAAGCAAAACGGGAATCCTCTGCTCTCCCCACACCCAATGTTATGTTTACAATGACATGTATTACATCAGTATACCCAATGTTAGAATGTTTCTAATTAAATTAATGTTTTTCTATTAGTATAATTTGCATAAATATTGTGATTGGATGATAGCTGTGAGGGTTATCGAATCAGGATCAAATCTTAATGACAGAATGTTCATATGAAGAGTGCCTAAAGTCTCTTAGGCAAATGACAGGAGAGGCAAGTAGTGGAATATAATAGCTAAACAGAAGACAACCAGGCTAGTCCTTTGCTATGGAACGTTGAATACGTGAGTTGGACAGGTCATAGAAATATAATCTAGATTGTAATTCTATGGGACAGGTAACATCCATAACAGGTGAGAACATGACAATGAGCAGACCAATGCAACAGTACAGCAGCCTACCCTACTGTATAAAAAAAACGAGTTATCTGTCAAATCACCCTTAATTACACCTATCTTATGTTTTTGTCTATTACTGTTCTGTACTTGTAAGTTTTATGTGGACCCCAGGTAGAGTAGTTGCTGCATGTGCAGTAGCTAATGGGGATCCTAATAAACTAAACACCCTTGCTAAACTTGTAATCTAATGCTCAGATGAGTAGCCTGCATTTTACAATTCGCAGTAAACCTACTATATTACTGTTTATCTTAAGTTGACAGGTTTTATAGTTACATCACGAATCGTAGGCTGCACTATTTAGCTCTGAACACTTCACACCGCGTTCTCTTAGTCTGAATTCAATTAACAAACGTACCCCCCCCCAAAAAAAAAAACATTATTTCGCCTGTCGCCACGTAGAACGTTTACAAAAAGTCGAAAACACATTCTTAAATCCAACATAAAGATGTGGAACATAACACGTATTTAGCAAATTACCTTCATTGAGCTCGCCTGCCATAGTTCAGATTGGCATGTGAGCACGACAGCACCTCCATGTGATTTCCTGAAGAAAAAACCCCGAATAATATCCTGTCTTAAAGTTGTAGTGAACTTTGGACTTTTGCCAGATTTCAGACTTTATGCAGCAGTACTGTATATGTCCAAACATTATTGTAGGCACTAGACAAGACCTGGATTACTGCAAACTGGATATTAGGAATCCAGAACATAGGAGCATAGGTGAACAAGTGTTATTGTATATGGGCCCTCCCCCACAAAGGCTTGAAAAACCTCAAATATGCCTCTGCCCTCGAATATAATTGCATTCCCACTCTCAGTCCAACTTTGTAAACCGTGCAATTATGACATAGCCTAACCGCAGTGGTGTAAAGTACTTAAGTAAAAATACTTTAAAGTACTACTTAAGTAGTTTTTTGGGGTATCTGCACTTTACTGTACTATTTATATTGTTGACTAATTTTACTTCACTACATTCCAAAAGAAAATGGTGTACTTTTTACTCCATACATTTTCCCTGACATCCAAAAGTACTAGTTACAATTTGAATTCTTAGCAGTACAGGAAAAAGGTGAAATTCACACACTTATCAAGAGAAAGTCCCTGGTCATCCGTACTGCCTCTGATCTGGTGGACACACTAAACATAAATGTTTCCTTTGTAAATTATGTCTAAGTGTTGGAGTGTGCCCCTGGCTGTCAAAAAAAATTATAAAAAAGGAAATTGTGCCATCTGGTTTGCTAAATATAAGGAATTTGATCAATAGCATTTACTTTTACTTTGTACTTTTACTCAAGTAGTATTTTACTGGGTTACTTTCACTTTACTTGAGCCATTTTATATTAGGGTAGCTTTACTTTTACTCAAGTATGACAATCAAGTACTTTTTCCACCTCTGCCTAACCATAACTTGATTTGAAAAAACTCTAGCCAAATAAATCAAAGAACATCTCTTTGAGGACCAGTGCACCAAATCTATTTATTGGATATTGATATACAAATGTGTATATGATTACATTGTAATCTATTTTTACTTGTTGGTCGTTCAATGGGTTGAGATGGTCTAAAAGTTTGAAGGGTGATTTGTCTCCTCCAATAGATCCCGAAGGAGAGAAAAAAACAGTCAAGTAATTAGCAGGACCCTAAATTGATAATTACAAAAATGTTGTTATTGTACAGTGTGTGTGTCAATGATTTCCTGGATAGAGCCCAATAGTTTGTTCATTTATCCCTTTACTCAGCAGGTTGACTCGATAACTCGCTCTTACTCAAAATATGCCTGGGTGTGTGTAGCTTCACCATCTCGCCACCAGAGGCCACTACACACAAATCATTTACACGAGACAGCGGCGCTGCGTGAGGAGTGGGGTTGTTGTGGGTGCGAGCGGGACTGCAATCTGCATCGGATGGTGTGGAGGTTGCAGCGTCGTAGTCCCCTGAATAGTTCAACGGATTATTCTTTATCTTTAGTGAATGAACAGGAATTGTCGACTTTAAACTACTTTGCAATACAATAAAAGACTTGGTCGCCATCAAAGCATTTAGGAAAATTGAAGAAAAGACAAAGGGCGCAAATGGAACTGGAGCAACCACGGACGGAGCACGAATATATCCGCTAAGCTAGTTAGCAAGCCAACTAGCCTGCTGCTAGCTTTATAAATTGGAACACGAGGAACAATCAACTGGCTATGACTGATAATGAGGAAAGGACAGTCAAATTATAATCCAGAAGGAATTGTTGAGAATCAATCAAATGTTTTAGCTACGCATTTTTTCTTACGAAAGTATTTGATTGGAATGGATGCGTTCTGTAGAATTGCTCAACAACAATAGTTAGCCGGCTAGCTAGCTAAGGTTACTTGCATGTTGAGTTGGGAAGCTATCCAGATAGCCAAATAACGTTACGTCATCTGTACAGTAGTTATCCAGACAGACAGGCAACTACAACAAGGTGGATGGACTGTCATCGGCGTGGGGGTGTTCGTGAAGTTAACGTTAGTTGACTGGGTAGCCCATTATTCCTCCTTCAGCTTTTTTGACACAGTTTAGTATTACACATGACAGAAGTGAACATGGGAGTGTTATATGACAATGGATATAGTTAGCTACCCTTTTGTAAGTACCGTAGGGAAGAAGTGACAACCGATATCTCAGGTACAGTTTAACGTTGGACCACAATGCATTAGGTCTGACGTTCTGTTTTCGGACATAGGATCTCTTTGGTTTTGCTGGACCGCTTGCTAACAATAACTTTATGACGCGGGCTCAGTCCATTATTTCATTTTTGACTGACCACACAGGTCACCGTTTCCCTAAAGCGTCCACAGCCCTCATACCATGGCAGCGGTTGTCAACTACTCACGGCCGTGGTGGGTCAACCTGCTACACCGACTCCCTCATTTCAACCTTCAATTCGAACAGACAAGCAGTGATTTTCGCCCGGAGGACTCGTCATATCAACAGGTAACTTTATGACATACACTTACTTGAACTGTGTCTTGTGAATCAGAAGTTATACATGTCTGTCAAACATTATACGTTTGTAAACAAAGGAGTTGCCAGTGGGTTGCTGTTTGATGTATGATAATATTCTGGGATGATGCAATTGGGGAGTTGAATAAATGGGGCAGGCATCAGCATAGACCAATGCAATGTTATACCCCGGTGCACTGACAATGCCTATTAAACTTGTTTGGTGCAGAGCCTTTGCAAGAGTACTCGAGACTCTTATTAACCGTGGTTCCCTAGGCATGGTACAGTGCATAGACCTAGTCCCTACTGAGACTGGAGGGGTGACTAACAACTACTCTTGCAGGCTATATTTCTCAAACTGTTGTCATGTTGACTTCCCATTGCAGAAACAGCCACTGTTACCTTCTGACATGACATGTATGGATTCCAGGGATGGGTGGAGATGGATTAAAGACAGTGGTCTTTAAACCGAGTCATAACAGGGATCCCATATTTCATAAATTGCATCATAATCATAGCTATTCATCTAGGCCTGTTTTCCGGTTCTCCTAATTAAGTGTGTGTGAGGGGGAGCATAATGCCCATTTACGGTGTGGCCGTTATGGCTTTGGCCTGTGCAACAGCAAACAGAAACTATGGACATTTTAAGTTAGCTAATCACAGGAGATGGGGATTTCCAAAATGAGCTTGTCTGCTTCCAAAGTGTATGGAGGAGGATGAGATTAACAGATGGCTTCCCCTTCCCTGTCAGCTGCTATGGGTATCACGACGACAGTTGTCACAACAGGCTCTAAAAAGAGGGCTGTATTTTCTGGCACTGGGTGTGACTGTCAGTTGAGTGCTCAGGGAGAAGGGAAAGGGAGTTTGCCAGAGCTGCTCATTCACAGCTTCTAGGACCAAGATAACCTGTCAGTTATCAGACTTAATCCTGGGCCGTGGGCCTGCTGACCAAACACTTCATCCAGCCTACACATCTCAAGATAACCCCAGATTAAGTCATGCTGAAGGAATTGAATGTACTATCCCCGAACTACAAAAGTTATTTCTCAAATTTCTTGAGATAACTCTGTCCTAACCAAAGCAAGCTGTGGGCCATGTCAGTGTGAATGAGACCCAGTCATGTCTGTAATGTGCCATGTGTTAGCTGATGATTAGTCTGTTAGGCATTATTTGCATTCTTTTCTGCATTATTTTCATACTGTAACTCTGTTCCTCGGGAGATAGAGCCCGGCACTAATAGGTCATTAAGACCTTGATGTATGACCTTTGACCTGAGGTTGTGACCCCCAAGGTCATCTGGCTGCCCGATTTTACGTTTTAGTCACTTAGCAGACGCTCTTATCCAGAGTGACTTAAAGTTAGTGCATTCATCTTAAAGAAGAATTTCACTATTTATGACCATAATCTGTATTTTTGATGTAAATAGCATGTTCTAGAAGTTTCCAGAAAGTTTTATTTGCAATTTTACTTGATTTTGAGAAACTTATCCCACCAGCATGTGACTTCCTGAGCCTTATTCTGGAGTTACAAGGCATCCAGAAAACATGAACTGATGCTCCAAATACGTCCTTTTACAAACGGCAAATCTCTCAGTATCCTGATGCAGGACTTTAGATGTTGTACACATGACATTTTGTCATACTGAACTTTATCCACAACTTTATAATATTTTTTAACTCAGGCGATAATTTCTAGCGTGCGCATATTGGCGTGCATGCGTTTACTTCCTTGTTCCTCTCGCTTCTGCCTATACCTCACTGACTACTGCACACCTATAAGTTAAAGGGGGCGTGTTTCAAAAACACACTAGCCAGTCTACAACAACGTGTCCACTGTAAACGCAGAGCTGCTAGCTAGCTAATCTATCAAGCAAGCTAATTATTTGTTCTTTTTTACTATGCTACCAACATATCTGACTAGAAAATATGAGGAAATGTTTGAATTTGCAGGCGAGCCTTATTTATTTGATCCGGCATATACAGACAAAGATCTTCAACAAATTGAGGATGACAGAGAAAGGAGAGGGTGAGATGGAGCATGCAGGGGCTCAGGCAGATATTCAACCAGCAGCTGAGATGGGACTCAGGACCTCTGGGAACTGGTGGTATACCTCTGAGGGCAAGTGTCTTTGCTGCGTGGAGTTGGACCTGCTTATACCAGCTTTGGAAATCTGTACTAAACAACAATATAAACGCAAATGTACAAATTCTTACTGAGTTACAGTTCATATCAGAAAATCAGTCAATTGAAATAAATTCATTTGGCCCTAATCTATGGATTTCACATGACTAAGCAGCAGCGCAGCCATGGGTGGCCAATCAATCAGAATGAGTTTTTCCCCACAAAGGGACTTTATTAAAGACAGAAACAGTCCTCAGTTTCATCAGCTGTCTGGGTGGCTGGTCTCAGATGATCCCGCGGGTGAAGAAGCTGGCGTGGTTACACGTGGTCATTGGTTGTGAGGCCGGTTGGACGTACGGCCAAATTCTCCAAAACAATGTTGGAGGAAGCTTATGGTAGAGAAATAAACATTAAATTCTCTGTCAACAGCTCTGGTGGACATTACTGTAGTCAGCATGCCAATTGCACCCTCCCTCAACTTGAGACGAGTGGCATTGTGTTGTGTGACAAACTGCACATTTTAGAGTGTCCTTTTATTTTCCCAAGCACAAGGGGCACCTGTTCAATTTTTCATATGTACAAAAAGCTTATTTCTCTCTAATTCTGTCCACAAATTAGGTTTACATCCCTGTTAGTGAGCATTTCATTGCAAAGATCATCCATCGACCTGACAGGTGTGGCATATCAAGAAGCTGATTAAACAGCATGATCATTACACAGGTACACCTTGACGGGATCCTGAGGCCCATTGTCGAGCCATTCATCTGCCGCCATCACCTCGTGTTTCAGCATGATAATGCACGGCCCCATATCGAAAGGTTTTGTACACAATTCCTGAAAGCTGAAAATGTCCCCAATTCTTCCATGGCCTGCATACTCACCAGACATGTCACCCATTGCTATGCTCTGGATCGACGTGTATGACATTGTGTTCCCGCCAATATCCAGCAACTTCAATGGCAACAGCTGTTGAAGAAGAGTGGGACAGCATTCCACAGGTCACAATCAACAGCCTGGTCAACTCTATGCGAACGGAGATGTGTCGCGCTGCATGAGGCAAATGGTGGTCACACCAGGTACTGACTGGTTTTCTGATCCGCGCCCCTACCTTTAAAAAAAAAAAATTAAGATATCTGACCAACAGAGATCTGTATTCCCAGTCATGTGATATCCATAGATTAGGGCCTAATGAATTTATTTCAATTGACTGATTTCTTTATATGTACTGTAATTCAGTCAAATCTTTGAAATTGTAACATGTTGCATTTATATTTGTGTTCAGTATACATCTCCTCTGTCTAAATGTCCTTATGTGCTGGAGCAGCTGATTGCTAGAAGCGGTGGGGTGTAGAGCGCTGTAGGCTATGGCACTAGTAAAAATCATGTTTGATGTGTGGACTTTCTTTTACACAATACATGTTTTCATTGCTTGCTAGTAATTATATAAATCGATCTTTAAAAAAAAAAAAGTTTGGATGTGTCTGACTTCATTTCCTATTCGACAGCAGTCAACAAGGTTGTTCTGGCTCTGAGGAAGCTGATTTACTAGATCACGTCACGAACGAGCATAATTTATTTCCCCTTTATAAATTGTTTAGGGCGTTCATGTTTCCACTTATATCTAATAATTAATTTCTTCTAAATGTATATACTGTTGCTTCCTCTTTTGCCAGTGTCACGGTATTTACTGTGCGCAAGGCTAATTATGTGTCGAGGAAATGTTTGGTCGAGTTGCATTGTGTCTCATTTCAGTTTCATATTTAACTGCAGTAATCTACCGTTTCGCAATCCTCCCGGTGGATGCAATGTTTGTTTATTTCCATATTGTAATGCGTCCTGAGTGTTGAAGTTATGCGTGTCTCGGTACTCCATGTCTTGTCTGTGTTCTCTGCATAATGGGAGCGCAGCTCCATAAGTAATATGTTTTGCCTCCTGTTGGCCTGCAGAACTATTGTTATGAATTGTGTATTCATTAATGGAAAGTATTCCCGCATATTATTTAGACAGAATATGTTAATGTAGGTATAATGAGGATGTCTGTTACATGATTTAATATGCCATATTTGGGTTAATGGTAAGGTTCATAGGGAGGGGCCATAGGTATAAAGGTACCTGTTTTCACCTGTGAGCTTCAGTTATGTTGTAGCTCTGCTATGTGAGCTGTATGGGGAGGCTGTCCATAGTCTGGTATACCCCAACCTGCTATAGTTGGTTTGGCAGGGTAGGCCTGATTTGAGGCTTAGGTTTTTGATTCATATTCAAACCTGTATTTTAAGTCTGTTCATTTTGTAAATACCTTTTAGTAGGTTATGTACATTTTCATTGGATTTTGTCATTCACCGGGAATTACCTTTCACTGTTACTAAACTGGACACTATTTTGCACTTGATGCTACTGACTGCCCTTAAGGCTGCTCCAACATCTGGTCCCTACGACATGTGCCTAATGATGTGTCAAATGGACAATGAATGCACCAATCCTCTCCCAACTTGGCATGGTATAGTTTGATATGGAAAATTTTCTTAATTTATAGACTAATCAACGGTGGTCAGCACCGGTCCTGGCCGATATGCCGCCCTAGGCGGAACATGGAAAAAATGCAGCTCTCCTATACTCGCAAAGTAGAATAGTAGCCTAGGCTATACGGTGTCGGCCTGCAATTCACTTTTATGAATGTCTGTGTAACCTACCGTTTGTAAAACAGGCAATTTACCATTCATTTATGTTAATGCATGTAATTATTCATTTACCACTCTCATTCTCGGAGTGGAAAAGTTGTTTGCAGATTTCAAAACCTCCTACGCTTGTGAGAAACAACTTTTGGTTGTGTCTGGTTTCTCTGTCCTGTTAATGTTGACGGAGCACGCAAAGAAGTACCTGGCTTGCTTCTCGCAAATGTAAAATGTAGGAAAGTGGCCAGCTGGGCTTCTCAGTTTTTCTTCACCTCACACAGTAAGTCAACGAAGTCCGTTTTTTTTTTTTTTACATTCATTCAAATATATAGTAGTTCCTCACAGTATTTGAAAACTCTTTCCAACACTCTCCCCCTCGATAATCAGCATCGCTGATAAATAGGCTATGGACATGTTGCATGTATTTGTTTCTAATTTAATGATGGTCAATTTTAATCTTCATACTAGAGCATAGATGTCTCCGTTCATACGCTAATTGTCAATTCATTATCTTATAGTCTACTTTCTGGAAAGCCTAAGGTAGGCCTAGGTTTTTTAATACGTTTTAAGGAAAGGAGAAATGCTTGCTCTTGTATCTGACATACGCTAGTGGCTTTGATAGACGGGTGCTTTTACAGGGTTGTGAGTACGCTGATTCTCTCTATAGGCCTATATGTCCATTCAGGAAGTTTCCTAAAGAAGCCTGTCTGGACTCCATCTCTTTAATAAGAGTCAAACGCTCCTGTCTTGCTTTAGTCTTGTAAAAAGTCTGTTTTCAGTAGCTTAGGCTACATTATTTCTCTCATTACAGCGTCCTCTCTTTGCAGAACATATGCCACTGCCATCGAATGGCCACAGCAGCAGGGTTTGTGGCATTATTATTATCTGTCTCCCGGGTGGCGCAGTGGTCTAGAGCACTGCATCGCAGTGCTAGCTGCGCCACCAGAGTCTCTGGGTTCGCACCCAGGCTCTGTCGCAGCCGGCCGCGACCGGGAGGTCCGTGGGGCGACGCACAATTGGCTTAGCGTCGTCCGGGTTAGGGAGGGTTTGGCCGGTAGGGATATGTGGATATTGTAAAGTGTAAAGTGGTAAAGTGTGTAAAGTGGATATTGTAAAGTGGTTGTTCCACTGGATATCATAAGGTGAATGCACCAATTTGTAAGTCGCTCTGGATAAGAGCGTCTGCTAAATGACTTAAATGTAAATTATGTGACTATTTCGGGAAAGGTTTGAGAACACATCGGACTTCGCTTGAATGGTTTTGTGCGTCGAAATAGGATCTGTATTAGAAAATGTTATATGCAGAAAAGCCAACAGACAAGGACAAGGTAGGCATATATCATTATTTTGACTTGTTAATGTAGTCAATACAAAAATGTGACAGGTCCTCTCCAACCTGGCATTTCTTCATTTGTCGAGTAATATTTATAAGTAATAACCTGAATAATAATGAAATGACATGATAATAACGAAGTTTCAATTAGGTTTTTATTAAGACGCATATCAATTTCGTCAAGTGTACAAACAGAATTGTTACCTCCCCTTTTTTGATTACCATTTGTCTGGTGGCTGTGCTTAGGGAGCTGGAACTCTGTGGGGTGTCTGCACCAGAGTGGGAGTGTTAATTTTGACCTTTTGGAGCGACAGTGGTAAGGGGCAGGAGTCCAAATCGGCTACAATCTGGGCCTTGTCTGGTCTTGGAACACTAGCTATGTTCTTGGGTGGTCGTGTTGGAAGTTGAACATTGGAGAACATGTCCTTGTACACCACAATCTTGTCCTCCCGTCTTTTCAGCACAGCTCTACCAGGTCCATCCAGAAGGTCTGTTTTGTTGGCTCGTAAATGTTCTGAGCAACCCGGGATTTGTTTTTTGGAGGAGAACCATACTGTACCTGGGTGTGCCTGAGAAGAAATGAAACCCCAATCAGCAATTTTCTCACTTCCGCATAAGATTTACACACTAAGTCTGCCTGGTGTCTACCTTTCCTGAAAATAAGATGGCAAAGTATGCACAATGACAGTAACAAGCATTACTGGAAAGAATGACATTATGTAACGTTCATCAAGTCTACAAAGACATGAAAACAATGACAATGTGATTAGCTTCTCCCTAACCCTAGACAATGTCTCCATAGAATCCATGACCTCTCCGTTATAGAATCCATAACCTGTCCATTGCAAAACCATCACATTTTACCTGCATCAGTGGTTGCCTGTCAGGTGTTTTTGTCCGGGGCTACAACAAAAATGTGTGATGTCGGGGTTACTCGTGAACCAGAGTTGGGGATGTTACATGTTAAAATCCGAAAAGCTTGTGAGAGTACATTGTAATGCACTCAATTGTGGTGCAACTTAATGGGTTGGTTCTGGCTGACATGGAGCATTGGTCCATTAACTTGAGGTTTCCTGTGACATAAAAACCCCCATAAGCAACAAGACAATGTCAAATCAGTCTTTTATACATAAACTCAGCAAAAAAAGACATCCTCTCACTGTCAACTGTTTATTTTCAGCAAACTTAACATGTGTAAATATTTGTATGAACATAACAAGATTCAACAACTGAGACATAAACTGAACAAGTTCCACAGACATGTGACTAACAGAAGTGGAATAATGTGTCCCTGAACAAAGCGGGGGTCAAAATCAAAAGTAACAGTCAGTATCTGATGTGGCCACCAGTTGCATTGAGTACTGCAGTGCATCTCCTCCTCATGGACTGCACCAGATTTGCCAGTTCTTGCTGTGAGATGTTACCCCACTCTTCCACTAAGGCACCTGCAAGTTCCCAGACATTTCTAGGGGGGAATGTCCCTAGCCCTCACCCTCCAATCCAACAGGTCCCAGACGTGCTCAATGGGATTGAGATCCAGGCTCTTAGTTGGCCATGGCAGAACACTGACATTCCTGTCTTGCAGGAAATCACGCACAGAATTAGCAGTATGGTTGGTGCATGTTGTCATGCTGGAGGGTCATGTCAGGATGAGCCTGCAGGAAGGGTACCACATGAGGGAGGTGGATGTCTCCCCTGTAACGCACAGCGTTGAGATTGCCTGCAATGACAACAAGCTCAGTCCGATGATGCTGTGACACACTGCCCCAGACCATGACGGACCCTCCACCTCCAAATCGATCCCGCTCCAGAGTACAGGCCTCTGTGTAACGCTCATTCCTTCGACGATAAACGCGAATCCAACCATCACCCCTGGTGAGACAAAACCGCAAGTCGTCAGTGAAGAGCAATTTTTGCCAGTCCTGTCTGAGTCCTGTCTGGTCCAGCGACGGTGGCTTTGTGCCCATAGGCGACGTTGTTGCCGGGGATATCTGGTGAGGACCTGCCTTACAACAGGCCTACAAGCCCTCAGTCCAGCCTCTCTCAGCCTATTGCGGACAGTCTGAGCACTGATGGAGGGATTGTGCGTTCCCTGTGTAACTCTGGCAGTTGTTGCCATCCTGTACCTGTCCCACAGGTGTGCTGTTCGGATGTACCGATCCTGTGCAGGTGTTGTTACACGTGGTCTGCCACTGCGAGGACAATCGGCTGTCCATCCTGTCTCCCTGTAGCGCCGTCTTAGGCGTCTCACAGTACGGGCATTGCAATTTATTGCCCTGGCCACATTTGCAGTACTCATGCCTCCTTGCGCAATGCCTAAGGCACATTCACACAGATGAGCAGGAACCCTGGGCATCTTTCTTTTGTTGTTTTTCAGAGTCAGTAGAAAGGTATCTTTAGTGTCCTAAGTTTTCTTAACTGTGACTATAATTGCCAACCGTCTGTAAGCTGTTAGTGTCTTAACGACCGTTGCACACGTGGATGTTCATTAATTGTTTATAGTTCATTGAACAAGCATGGGAAACAGTGTTTAAACCCTTTCAATGAAGATCTGTGAAGTTATTTGGATTTTTACGAATTATCTTTGAAAGACCGGGTCCTGAAAAAGGCCTGTTTCTTTTTTTGCAGAGTCTATAAGTGAAAGCATTATTGCTAACTGTTTTGATAAGCAGTGATCTGATAGCTAAATATACAGTATGTTTTCTCATTGCGTTGATGCATGTTAGGATTGCACATCAGCAAAGCATTTTCAATAATATTCAGCAAATAACCTAACAAAAACTACTTCAGTTCCCTTGTCGTCGCCTGGCTGATCTTGTGAGTGACTAACTGAAAACGTAGCTAGCTAGCTACTTAGTACCTGTGCCGTTAGCACGCCCCCTACTTACACGCCCGCAATAGCGAGAGGAACAAGTACACGCTTGCAAGCCAATATGCAAAATTAGCGGTCGAGTTCAACAAAATGGATTATAACGTTGTGCATAAGGTTTGGCATGACAACTTTGTGTGCAACATCTAAAGACCTGCATCATGATACTGGGTGCTTTGCCGTTTATTAAAGGATGTATTTGGGTGTTTTTGGAGCCTCAGTTCATGTTTTCTAGACACACTGAAACTCCAGCATGAAGCTCAGCAGCAGCTCAGAAAGCTATTTGCTGATGTTGTAGCTTGTCCTGGGCTGAGCGGGAGCTTCCTTCGGTAAGGTTGGGAGGGCCACGAGACCGGATGTGGCAGGATGGAGTGCTCGGGTTGGGGTGTAGGGTTTGAGCATAGCCTGAGGGAAGGTAGGGGCAGTTCCCCTTGCTGCTCCCTAAGCAAGTATCATGGTCTTGTAGTGGATGCGATCTTTGACTAGAAGCCAGTGGAGTGTGCGGAGGAGCGGGGTGATATGGCAGAACTTGGCAAGGTTGACCACCAGGCGGGCTGCAGCGTTCTGTATAAGATGAGGTTGTACTCTATGGATGCTGTAGAGCTTGCAGGAGCAAGTCACAGGTTTGATGTTTGCAGAGAACAGCAGGGTGTTGTCCAGGGTCACGCCAAGGTTATTTGCACTCTGGGAGGGGGACACCGTGGAGTTGTCAACTGCGATGGAGAGGTCTTGAAGCAGGCAGGCCTTTCCGGGGAGGAACAGCAGCTCCGTCTTGTCAAGGTTGAGCTTGAGGTGGTGCGCCGACATCCAAGCTGAGATATCTGTCAGGCATGAAGAGACGCGTGTTGCCACCTGGGTTTCAGAAGGGGGTAAGGAGAAAAGTAGTTGCGTGTCATCCGCACAAGGTGCACCTGTGTAATGATCATGCTGTTTAATCAGCTTCTTGATATGCCACACCTGTCAGGTGGATGGATTATCTTGGCAAAGGATAAATGCTCACTAACAGGGATGTGCACAACATTTGAGAAATTAGCTTTACATGTTGTAAAATACAGATATCCCCAAAAACGACTTAAGTAGTACTTTAAAGTATTTTTACTTATGTGCTTTAAACCCCTGGATGTTACAGACAGTGTTAGCAGGGCAGGCCTGGCTTTATGCTGTCCAGCACACTCTTCACTAGGCTATAATGTGCTTTCAGTCTTCAAAGGTCTTTCAGGGTAATGGGACAGCTTTTGTCTTTGGCCAAGTATGTCAGGGAATAATTAGACAGTCGGACAGATTATTGATGCTGACGTTCTTGCCGTCCCTGGTGACTAAGGGCTTACCCCCGCCAACATCCCTCTCCCTCTCTCCACAGTCTTTCTTGACGATTCCTAAAAATATTCTACCCGTCTTCTACTCTGCAACCCAACTCTTATCAATACCTACATATGCCATACCTCACACCTGACTACTGTAAACACGATTGAAACGTACAGTATATGACCATCAGTATCCTACCTAATTTCTGCACCTGTAGAGCTCTTTCTGGTTCAAGCAGCAAGGTAATGGCAACAAGGCATACTACTGTAACGGGTAAATCCATTTGAATTCAATCACTTTTTGACAGCACCCCTTCCATACATATTTGCCCATTGTAGAAGTGCTCAGAAAGGGACATTTTTGGACCTGAATGCCAAAACCTTTAAGAGATAAAGGTGCTCAACGTTGACGTATTTTGCATACTCAACCATACCATGAGACATGTCTTCATCACTGGGTCGAGATGTAATTTAAAACTTTTACAAACAGTGTTGTTAAACTGTATAATTTTTTACAATTAGGGGAGGGGATAACCATCCTCCTGCACTCTGCAGCATGGCACTTGTTCACAGGGTCAGAATTAATGGATATTCTCAGCTCATTTAGTTGAGGGTTTACCTCTGAAGTAAAATCCACTGTCCTTGATGTGCTGATCAGTGAACTTTTTCCCATTTCTCTTTTTAACGGCAAGTGCTAAGAATTTAGTGTTGAAGTGGATTTCAAAATGAGAGAGAATTGCCAGTCTGTCGACAAGGTACGACCAAAGCCAGAATTTGTTTTACCCCCGCCTCAAGTGTCCACAAATTTTGAGTAGGCCTATGTTGCCTAGTACGCCAATTCTCCCCATAACCTCTGATTTGGCCCACAAAGAAGATCTATAGGCCTACCAGGCATATATGCAACATTTGTCCTGAGGCATACATACAGTAATCACACCTTTCATTCTGATATCCAATGATGTCTTAATGATGACTTAGTCATCCACTTTCTTCATTGGTGCTTTATAGTTAAAAACGTTTTGGCCATAGTGAGAAACGAGTGAAAATGGCTGTCTGACAAATTCCTTCTCGTCAGAAGGCCAACATGGAGGGGGGTTGTCAAGAGGCAGCTTTTGTAAATTGAGGACCAGAGCCAAGGTTTGCGAGGTGGAAGAAGAGAGGCAGTCTATTGCCATTGTGATGGATGGGAGTGGGACTGGAGCTGGGTTTGTTTGGGTGTGGGCTGACTGGGGTGAGGAAAGTAGACAGGGCCAGCATGGTTTCAGCCTCCTACCTGGGTCAGAGAACCAGGAGAGCCCAGGCTAGCCTGAGGAGTGGGGAAATATATATTCTTTAGATTTATGCCATACTTGGCCAGAAATGCCTTTTTTTAAAGTAGGCTACTTTGGTTAGGGCAAGTATGTTGACATCCACACTGCCAATAGCACAGTGAGATAGATGTACGAGAGAACCAATTTTTATGTACCTGGTGTGGTGGAGTGTTTGTGCACATTAGCCAAAAATGAATGGGCTGTTTGTCACTGCATCCGTCTGCATATGTTCATCAAGCAGTTCATTTTGGATGTGGGGAATTTGACCTGGAAGTGAAACCTGATTGTAATGGACAAAGTGGACAGTTGAGTCAGCACATGTTACTTTCTCACTTCCCTTCTTGTCTTGTGATTTGGGTCTGCTATTCTTTCATGGCAATGTGTCTAATTCAAAGCCATACTTAAGTGCCCTTTAATTGAACACATATGGACCATGATTTGCTCGCTTGACCGACTGGTATGTGAAAAACGGAACTCCCATCCCTGAAACTTGAATCACAACATAAAACGATGACCATTTCCTTTTCTTGACAATGGGGAGTGAAAATGAAAGAAATCATGACTAAAAGGTAGAGAATGACTTTTAAATTGAAGGTCATTATTAGTCAGCATTGAATTCCCATCGTCTTGGATCAGAAGCTGGGAAGATGAGAAGGGGTTGAAACAATGCCAGCATCCTGTTCACAGGATGGTACGGCTCCTCTCCAGTCCCTATGAGCTTCACTTAGTCAGACAGTGACATTGACTGTTTTCCATTTATTTAACCACTCATGGTATGAATTTTCTCAACTTGCATTTCAGCATATGTAGTATTTGAAAATGTTTGCGCAGTGTATCCATGAAGTAGTGGTATAATATCACTAGGTAACAAGATGGCTGCCCAGGAGATGGAGCTCTGTGAGACACTGTAATTTGAGTTCAGATTTTGTTTCTCCAGGGTGGGGAAACCGTCTCAATAAAGCGCTTCAATGGAGAGGCCTCTATTCACCAAGAGCCCAGGGGCAGCCCATTAGGCTGATCTTACTGAAAAATGCATCTGTTTGGAGAACCAGAGTGCCGGTATTTTCCTGTTTAATATATGCGACTACTAGGGGAAGAGAAACTGTCTGGATCGAAATCTGTGTAATTACAATGAACTCCCAACCTGTATTTCCCCCACAGGAATACAAACATGAGCGAGAGGCCTGTGTGAACTACATATGAAGTGCCTGCCCTCTCCCTATGTGCTGCAGGCTGAGGTATGGGACTGGTGCTGGACCTACAGTACTCAGCAATAGACCCGTTTCTCTAGCACAATACTTAACATGTCATCAGGCCGTGAGATGCATTTGATAATAGGTGTTATGCTGTTTCTGTTTGATCATATTTAGCCTAAGCTGGTTCACTTAAGCTATTCGGTTTGTTAGTTCACTCGTTCACTCACTGACACGCCTTTTCATTACTCAAACACCTCGCATTTTCGTTTGCTCACGCTCTCTCTTCACCTCTTTCTCTCTCTTTTCTTTCTCTCAATTCAAGGGGCTTCATTGGCATGGGAAACGTATGTTAACATTGCCATAGCAAGTAGATAATATACAAAAGTGAAATAAACAATTAAAATGAACAGTAAACATTACACTCACAGAAGTTCCAAAAGAATAGACATTACAAATGTCATACTATGTATATATACAGTGTTGTAACGATGTACAAATGGTAAAAGTAAAATAAATCTCACTCACATTCACCCTAAGACTTCCAAGGTTCAGCAGATGGGTGCCTTTTCACGTCAAAGCTCTATATCGTAAGATCTGATCCCAGACCATATGACATCTACCTTGCAGCCTAGCCAGGACTTTACGTCAGTATTGAACCCACTTTCTTATCATTTTGATCCACATTACCTGTAGGTGAGTAGTGTCCTACACCTACATAAATTGTCTTGCTGATATGATTTTACACTCCAAGTTGAGAAGGCTACACTGCCAATAGAGAAGACAAACTTGCTATTCTTTCGACATTAGGCTAAATCAGGGGAGCAGTCATATCTTAATTGATACGGGCCATGCTCCCAGATTGGCTTGTTTTCGCTGCATTCCTGCTCAGTTGCAGCTTTCTGTTTCCTGTTCACTTTTGCCTTACTTTTAAACCAGTTGGCAGTTTCCACAGACCCTTGTTCTCTTTTCCCTGTTCTGAAATGAGGCTATGTGTGAGATTCATTTGCCACTATAGCACACTCCAAATCATGTCTTAATGATTGATTCATGCTTTATAAAACTCATAACTAGCTCTGCCCAGTTGGTTACAATTATCAAATCTAACTTTATTTGTCACATGCTTCGTTCACAAAAGTGAAATGCTTACATACAGGTCCTTGCCAACAATGCAGAGAAAGAAAAAATAAACATTATAGAAAAACTTGGCCGTATATATATGAATGTGTAGGGGGTACGATGTAATTGAGGTAGATATGTACATATACGTATGGGTAAAGTGACTAGGCAGCTGGATAGATAATAAACAGTTACCAGACACTCATTTAACTCCATCCAAAATAATGTGTTAATTTAAGCAACAAGGCACGGGGGGGGGTAAGATGGCCAATATACCATGGCTAATGGCTGTTCTTAACGCACGACACAACGCGGAGCTGTCAGCCAATCAGCATTCAGGGCTCAAACCACCCAGTTTATAAAAACAGATAGTTACCAACTTCTGCATATATCCTTTTTCATTCAAGGACTGAATTATTTGTTTTCTAAACAACCTTTACTTGGCATACAGTTGGCAGAATAAAGTCTATTTTGTTTTTCCTGTGCAAGAATTAATGCATTTTTGCCTGCGATGGGCGCTCGATAAGTAAATGCATCTAAATATCATTAAAGTCAAGAAGTCTTAATGGATTTACTTTGAGAGCCTTCATTTCCCTTTATCTACGGTTCCATTTTAGGGAGAATGCTTTGTTTTTTTATTCGCTTTTCACTGTCCGCACGCATGAACAGAAGACTGAAGCCCAGGCAGCGCCTAAAATTAGATCCTTATTTAGCATTTGCACAAAGGAGCTGGGCTGTCTTGCATTTTGGAAATAATTTCCTATCTCAAAGGAGCTCAGAGCAGCTGTTGTTGAGGGAACGTGCGGTAATACTGGATTCATTCTCATTTAAGGCGTTACAACACCAGGAAAAGGTGGAGAAGAACAATAATCTAAAAGACCATTTCCTATGCACGTTTGTTCTCAACCTGATATCCATGAGGTAGTGAAGCCAAATAATTACCACTGCTATCTGGGCATTTTAATCATATACAGTATTGCAATGGGCAAATCACTGCAAATGTACATCTGACAGCAGTAAAGAGCGAGTGAGCAGTGCTAAGCCCAAACAACAGTGGCCTTCCCCTCAGTCACCCCAGGGCCCTGGTCACTCAAGACTTTGTCTGGAGTGGAGTGACAGTCAATCTTCTCTTTTCCCTCTGCTGGAGAAGTGTCGCCTCACACGGACCCTGAATCTCTTTACCCCACTTCCTATAAAGTCACAAGCTCTCTGGTCTGGCCTGAGCCAACACAATGCTCTCTCCAGCACCCCGTTCTGTATGCCCACACAGAGTAGGTGAGACATACTTTGCACACATTGAACGGGAAAGATGGCAGCTTGTGAGCGTCCAAAGATTCCAGTCATTTTGAAGTGCTCACATGGAAACAGGAGTTCACTGGGTCCACAAAAATCAAGTTATTTGATATCAAGTCAAGCCCACATTTCATACAGGATATATCCATTACGATGAATCATAAGACTGAAGGTACTGTACAGCAGACAGATTTGGAGCATAATATGCTTTACGGTATCTTCAGTTTTTATGATTCATCGTAATGGATATATCCTGTTTGAAATTTGTGCTTGATTTGAAATAATTGTGGCCTTCCCCTGTATTATGAGAACTGGCTTTAAGTGAAACCTCAAAATGAGGCCAGGGAAACACACAGATTATTCATGTGTGATGACGTTAGAGACTAAGATTATATGGTTTCTATGTGTTTCAGTAGGCTTTGTCAGAGTATGTGTCTTGTGGTGGTGTGTTTGTGCTTGTTCATGATGGGGGGGTTTTAATGAGGCTTGAGGTTTTTCCTCCTCTGCCTTCTACGTTATTCTCAAAGTTATGACGATAATCCTTAATTAACTGATCTGGTGTAAATGAGCTCTAACGAGCCAAAGGGCATAGCTAATAATCAGAGGGACCATCTCATTGCCATGTGACTCCTCTGGGTGGTCAGAGTGTATATCTGATTCAATAGCTTCTCATTCCTTGCAGACTGGATGTGCAGGATAGCCTAGCGGTTAGAGCGTTGGGCCAGTAACCAAAAGGTTGCTGGTTTGAAGCCCCGAGCCGGCATTGTTCTGCCCTTGAGCAAGGCAGTTAACCCCCAACGACAGCTGCTCCCCGGTCTCTGATGACATGGACGTCGATTAAGGCAGACCCCCCCCCCCCACACACCTCTCTGATTCAGAAGGGTTGCATTAAATGCGGAGGACACATTTCGGTTGAATGCATTGTTGTGCAACTGACTAGGTATCCCCCTTTCCCCAAATATCATTCCAACGGGCAACAGCTATGCAGTAAAAAAAATACATTTGTCTAAATTAGACAATATTGTTCTAGGACCACAAAATGGATCCTGGATGCTTGGCTCCTGTACCTCTACATCCTACATAGTCTCTCTGAAAGCTTTCCCCAGCAGTTGTGTGTGTGTGTAATAACCGCAAAACTTTCCGTTGCTTTTATTCATTATGTGTGTGAGATGACGTCTCATCGTCCTCTTGTTCCCCCCCTCAGTCCATCCTGCTGCTGGGAGGCGTGGCTCTAGCCTGCCTGGCCCTGGACCTCCTCTTCCTGCTCTTCTACTCCTTCTGGCTGTGCTGCCGGCGGAAGAAGAGCGAGGAGCAGCCCAACGCCGACTGCTGCTGCACCGCCTGGTGTGTCATCATCGCCACGCTCGTCTGCAGGTGAGTCCCACGTGGAAAGACGTAAGGCTCTGATCACTCAACAGACCATTGGTTCACTACCCAAAATACAGGCCTAGCTGTAATGAGGTGGGCCATCTCTAATTTCAACATGTAAAGCCTGGGACTGCAGACGACAATGCAAGGATTAGCAATGTTAGCCATCACCCCTTAACCTCCTCTGATTAGCCATGTTCACCATCACCCCATAACCACCTCGATTGGCCCTGTAGTGCACAGACATAAGCGTATTTCATGCTTGATGGAGCAGTTTGTGCCTTTTTAATCTCCTCCTTGATACCTTTGTTATCTAACACATTGCCAGCAGTCTTCCTCTGAGATGAGTGAACACCACCCACGGTGTCATACGTGACTGGCTTTAAGACCTCATGCCTAGTCTGCCGGAGGGAATTTATTAGGGGTTTAACGGTACATGTATTCGTACCGAACCATTCGGTACAGGGACCTCGGTTCGGTCCATACTGTGAACCGGAATGAATACATAAAAGATATTTACAGTCCAAAATACAAACACTATTCCTATGTCTCTTGAGTACATTTCAGGCTATTCCGTTTAAACAGCTAGAGCCTTTGCGTACTTTTTTATCAACATTTTAATTTTAATTGGCGCATATCAAACTGTACTTTTGTGAGGTGCAGAAGTTTATTATTTTTGTATGATGGCGAGTGGTGGGGTTGATTAACCAGACTTGGAGGATCTTCATTCATCATTTAAATCTCCAGCTTGGGAACATTTTGGCTTCCCAGTAGATTACAGCGCCGATGGACAGAGAGTTGTGGATAAATGCTTAACAGTATGTCGTTCTGCTCAAGGAGAATAGCCTATGCAGCTGCCAACGCCTCATGTTGACACCCCAGTATGCCGGAACAAGACAGAAACGCTAAGAAATAACAACAACATCGTCTCCCCTCTGCATTCAAGCATTCTTTGGCAGCTGATTCTGACCTGGCCAAAGAAATTACAATAGCGATTGTAGAAAAGAAACAGACTACCAGTCTTCGGTTTATAGCTGCGACCATTGACGGTGGTTGAGAATGGGGGGTTTCAGCCCCTCGTAAACGTGCTCCAGCAACTATCATGGTGCGTTCATAAAAAAGAGGGAAGGGTACATTTTATATATAGGACTGGGGAAAATCCACTTGAATGGCCCTCCAACAGGTAACTTCCCACCTCTCACATAGTTCAAAACGCAGCATCAGAGTGGAAACTTGAGAGGCCCAACATAACAATTCTGTCACAACAGACAATGCCAAGAACATTGTGAATGCTGAACATTGTGAATAGCATTTCATTTCCCCGCTGTACCGAAACCAAACTGAAACGTGACTCCAAAACCGCAATACATACCGAACCGTGGGTTTGGTGAACCGCTACACCCCTAGAATTGATGGATAGTTTACTCTGCTGGAGGCTGTGCTCTAAGGAGAGCAGAACTGTGACCTGTCTCCGAACTCATAATGGACACAGGAGGTATTTGACACACACTGTCAGATGCCGCTTTTATTGTTGTTTACACCTCTCCCCTTCTGAACTGAGGATACAAGAGCAGATCTTCATTTGACGTTGGACTTCACAAACCATGGGTTGCATGCTGTAGTCTGGGGATGACAGACAGGACCCCCACAATTCTTCTAAACTTTGACCTGCAAACTTAATCCCGTTGAGAAATTATTCTGTTTTTGTGTAGGCAAACACTTTCTCTGCAGTGGAAGGGATGTAGTGTTTAAGTTTGTGGTAGATTGTAGCATCTGAAAGCTGCTGGTTTAGTGTCTAACTACTCTGGTGAGATGGTGGTATTTTTAGAACTAATCTTCTGCTTACTTCATTGGAGCTCTCAATTAGAGGGTAGGCTACTTGGGCGCTTGCTGCTTGGTGTTAACCCCTTCCTCGTCTGGTGTTCGCATTTTTTAAACAATCTAGCATCTGCTCAAGCAGAGAATGAGAGGTGCACAGGGTTAAAAGGCTTGACACCACAAATCCTTCTACTCGATACTTTCTGCAGTCCGCCTCAAATTAAATAATCCTCAGTCACTGCTACTTTTTTGTATCTAGGTTATTAGCTTCCCTTTCTTGTTAACAAACTATAGTTTTGGCATGTCGGTTAGGACATCTACTTTGTGTATGGCACAAGTAATTTTTCTAACAATTGTTTACAGACAGAGTGAATTATAAGTGAAATAATCTATCACAATTCCAGTGGGTCAGAAGTTTACATACACTAAGTTGACTGTGCCTTTAAACAGCTTAGAAAATTCCAGAAAATGATGTCATGGCTTTAGACGCTTCTGATAGGCTAATTGACGTCATTTGAGTCAATTGGAGGTGTACCTGTGGATGTATTTCAAGGCCTACCTTCAAGCTCATTGCCTCTGCTTGACATCATGGGAAAATCCAAAGAAATCAGCCAAGACTTCAGAAAACAAATTGTAGACCTCCACAAGTCTGGTTAATCCTTGGGAGCAATTTCCAAATGCCTGAAGGTACCACGTTAATCTGTACAAACAATAGTACGCAAGTCTAAACACCATGGGACCACGCAGCCGTCACACCGCTCAGGAAGGAGACGCATTCTGTCTCCTAGAGATTAATGTACTTTGGTGCGAAAAGTGTGAATCAATCCCAGAACAACAGCAAAGGACCTTGTGAAGATGCTGAGGAAACCGGTACAAAAGTATCTACATCCACAGTAAAACGAGTCCAATATCGACATAAGCTGAAAGGCCGCTCAGCAAGGAAGAAGCCACTGCTCCAAAGCTGCCATTAAAAAAAAAGCCAGACTACGGTTTGCAACTGCACATAGAGACAAAGATCGTCCTTTTTGGAGAAATGTCCTCTGGTCTGATGAAACAGAAATACAACAGTTTGGACATTAATGACCATCGTTATGTTTGGAGGAAAAAGGGGGATGCTTGCAAGCTGAAGAACACCATCCCAACCGTGAAGCAGGGGGTGGCAGCATCATGTTGTGGGGGTGCTTTGCTGCAGGAGGGACTGGTGCACTTCACAAAATAGATGGCATCATGAGGGGGGGAAATTATGTGGATATATTGAAGCAACATCTCAAGACATCAGTCAGGAAGTTAAAGCTTGGTCGCAAATGGGTCTTCCAAATGGACAATGACCACAAGCATACTTCCAAAGTTGTGGCAAAATGGCTTAAGGACAACAAAGTCAAGGTATTGGAGTGGCCTTCACAAAGCCCTGACCCCAAGCCAATAGAACATTTGTGGGCAGAACTGAAAACGCTTGTGGTGCAAGGAGACCTACAAACCTGACTCTGTTACACCAGCTCTGTCAGGAGGAATGGGCCAAAATTCACCCAACTTATTGTGGGAAACTTGTGGAAGGCTACCCAAAACGTTTGACCCAAGTTAAACAATTTAAAGGCAATGCTACCAAATACTAATTGAGTGTATGTAAACTTCTGACCCACTGGGAATGTGATGAAAGAAATAAAAGCTGAAATAAATCATTCTCTCTACTATTATTCTGACATTTCATTTTTTTTTTTAATAAAGTGGTGATCTTAACTGACCTAGCTAGGACAGGGAATTAGGATTAAATGTCAGGAATTGTGAAAAACTGATTTAAATGTGTTGGCTAAGGTGTATGTAAACTCCTGACTTCAACTGTGTGTGTGTGTGTGTGTGTGTGTGTGTGTGTGTGTGTGTGTGTGTGTGTATATATATATATATATATATATATAAACAACATACAAAGCTGCAATAAATCACATTTATTTAGTCTAACTAGGCCTAAAAAGCCAGGCCTTTCTGGGATTCTCAATGAGTTTCTTGTGACTTTCTGGATTGACATATGTGTATTAATTATAGTGGGAGTGGTATTGATTTGTTTAAAGCTGATGAAGTGGTTGTTGTCTGACTGAGAGACGCTATTATGAAGATGAGGACATTGATTCTATTTAGAGAGTAAGTTGATGCCACAGAACACTGAATAAGTGGAGCGAGGAAGTTGGAGAGGCATTGTTGTGCAATGTAATCTTCTGTATGATTATGAACAGTGAAGAGTATTACACAGAAACCATTTTTTTGTGGTCATGTGATGGGTCTCGGCTGTTATTTTTATTTATTTTATTTAACCTTTTATTTAACTAGGTAAGTCAGCTGTTGAACAGCTCTAGGCTGAACCACAACCTGTTTTAATGGCCAGCCATATTTAGGCTTTAGTTTGCATCATTGGTATATGCAAGTTCCTGCGCTGCACTGCAGTCAAAATTGCCGTAGAATCATGGCAGTTTTCAGCGTCTCTGTCTGAAACGTTGGTTCCTTACCAAACACCATGCCAACGTCCCTATTCTCTGGGATAGACGGGATAACCGTGAGGCCTCGTCTCTGCAGGTAGTCCTCCAGCAATGTACTGGAAAGTAATGAAAAAGTTAGCAAAACAAAGGATTTCCCACATTCAAACTGAAATCATGTGACAAATGAGCCCCCACTGTAGTTTCCATGGCAACATTCTCTCAGAAGCCACCTCAGGACACAGAAGAAGACCCAGAGGGGCTGGCTCAGAGCAGGCAGGGGTTTGGCTCAGAGCAGGCAGAGGGATACTCAAGGACTCTGGTGGTTTAGCGTTAGAACCCTTTGAATGACAATAATATTGTGGTGTATTTTCAGGAATTAGGCTACCCCAAGAATTCTGCAAAAGTGTCAATCTTGCGGAGCTAATCACACTAGATGGTCTACTATACTGGACAAAATGTAAACGCAACGTGTAAAGAAATACAAGATCCCAGACATTTTCCATACACACAAAAATATTATTTCTCTCAAATATTGTGCACAAATTTGTGTACATCCCTGTTAGTGAGCATTTCTCCTTTGCCATTTCAAGAAGCTGATTAAACAGCATGATCATTACACAGGTGCACCTTGTGCTGGAGACAATAAAAGGCCACTCTAAAATGTGCAGTTTCGTCACACAACACAATGCCACAGATGTCTCAAGTTTTGAGGGAGCATGCAATTGGCATGCTGACTGCAGGAATGTCCAACGGAGCTGTTGCCAGAGAATTGAATGTTAATTTCTCCTCCTCCAACAAAGTTTTATAGAATTTATCAGTGCCGTGCTGAGGTGTATTTATGTCTGTAATTAAGCCATTTTCTGGGGAAAAACTCATTCTGATTGGCTGAGCATGGCTCCCATGACTGCGCCCCTGCCCAGTCATGTGAAATCTATAGATTATTTATTTATTTCAATTGACCGATTTCCTTCTATGAACTGTAACTCAGTAAAATCTTTGAAATGTTGCATGTTGCGTTTTATATTTTTGTACTGTATACTTCAATGGGATGGCAAAGTATCACGTTGGGGTAAATGCTAAGGGCGATATACCCTTTCACTATCAAAGAGTAGCTCTGTGTCTAGTACAGTGGGAAACCAGACCAAACTGTTCTGTTTCTAAATCCTTCCTTCCAGAGTCCCTCCCAACCAATGATTTACACGGCTGTCTGGAATCACAATCACACAGACAAGCTTTGGAATCCCTGTGTCTCACAAAGGGTCATGTTCTGAGTGTCAGTGACAGATAAGTGAATGAACAGTGCTGCCTGTCAAAATAATGGACCTAGAATTCCTAGAAAAACCTTCCTTTTCGATTATGCAGCCCCTTTGTGAGTGATCTCTTAACTTCTTGGCGCTACAGATCCCTTTAGCGGGATCATTTTCCTAAACAACCGCTGAATTGCAGGGCGCCAAATATATTACTAAAAATATTTATAATCATGCAATCACAATTGAAATATACCAAAACACAGCTTAGCTTGTTGTTAATCCACCTATCGTGTCAGATTTGGAATATATGCTTTACAGCGAAAGCAATCCAAGCTTTTGTGAGTGTATCAATCAATGCTAGAACAGCTAGCCCCAAATTAGCATGGTCACAAAAGTCAGAAAAGCAATAAAATTAATCGCTTACCTTTGATAATCTTCGGATGTTTGCACTCACGAGACTCCCAGTTACACAATAAATGTTATTTTTGTTCGATAAATATTACTTTTATAACAAAAAAACGCCATTTGGGTTGCGCTTTATGTTCAGAAAACCACAGCCTCGTTCCGTTCGACGAAAATTCCAAAAAGTATCCGTAATGTTCGTAGAAACATGTCAAATGTTTTTTATAATCAATCCTCAGGTTGTTTTTAACATACATAATCGATAATATTTCAACCGGACCGTAACCTATTCAATAAAAGAGAGAAAGAAAATGGAGAGCTACCCCTCTCGCACGCAGGAACTAATCAAAGGACACCTGACTAGTTTTGAAAAATCTCGCTCATTTTTTTCCAAATAAAAGCCTGAAACTATGTCTAAAGCCTGGTCACAGCCTGAGGAAGCCATTGGAAAAGGAATCTGGTTGATACCCCTTTAAATGGAAGAAAGATGGGAAATGAAACACAGATTAAAAATTAAAATTAAAATAAAAAATCATTTCCGGTTTAGATTTCCTCAGGTTTTTGCCTGCAAAATCAGTTTTGTTATACTCACAGACAATATTTTGACAGTTTTGGAAACTTTGGATTGTTTTCTATCCTAATCTGTAAATTATATGCATATTCTACTATCTGGACCTGAGAAATAGTCCGTTTACCTTGGGAACATTATTTTAAAAAATAAATAAAAAAATCTGACCCCTAGCGTCAAGAAGTTAAGACAAAGCTATTGGCCAGAATGGCCACTCTGTAGTGTCTGGGGCACAGCCCAGTATTTATGACTGATGAAAGGTTTTTGGTCTTTTCACCTCAGTCTCCCTCCATCCGTCTGTGGATAGGCACTTCCCAGCCTTCTGTTTCAAGGCGCTGTGACCCAGATGGAGGATGGTACCGCTCCCTGAACTGTAATTGCATCTCTGGCTGAATCTGAATGATGGATATCTGTCCTCCCTGAACCCCCAGTGAGTAATGACCATCTGCCCGCTGCCTTAACAGTGAGCTTCTGGAGTCTCTCTGCCCGCCTCTCTGGCACTGGCCCTTCTGTGAGAACGAATCCATCCACATGATGCAAGTCTCTGCAAGCCCAGGCAGCTGAAAATATTTCTTCCCGGCCGTGGGAGTCTTATCGACTCCCATCTATGCTTGTAGGGAGAAGAGATTCATCAAACTCTCTTCGCCCTACCCTCCTTTCACAGGCTATGAGAGGGTCTCTCCCCATTGGGAAGAAGCACAACCCATAATAAGCAGCGGAGGTATCATGAATTGAGCAAGACTGTGCTTTATGTGCTTAATGCTATTGTGTAATTCATGTGGTCTGTGCTAGGGATCGGCCCGGTTAATCAAACGGACGTTAGTATTTGATTATTTGCGAGTGTACATTTTCTGCTGCAAAAATGTGTAGGCCTATTTTAACATTGAATAGGCTTTGTCTGAATTAACTAAAATGATCCATGATGTGACATTACTACATACAAGTAAATACCGTGACATTTGACATTCTTCATTTAATAAAACAACAAACTTTTTAATATAGTTTTTAATATGTGCACCCCATTTAAAAAAAAAAGACACACTGGTAGCCTTCACACATTTCACGCGTGTAAATCGGTAGGCGATGTGAACAAAACCTTTAAAAAGGTCAAAATTCACAAAGCCGCTGGGCCAGACTGATTACCACGACATGTACTCAAAGCATGCGCGGATCAACTGTCAAGTGTCACTGACATTTTGAACCTCTCCCTGACTGAGTCTGTAATACCTACATGTTTCAAGCAAACGACCATAGTCTCTGTGCGCAAGGAAGCAAAGGTAACCTGCCTAAATGACTACCGCCCCATGACACTCACGTCTGTAGCCATGAAATGCTTTGAAAGGCTGGTCATGGCTCACATCAACAACATCCTCCCAGACACCCTAGACCCACTCCAATTTGCCTACCGCCCCAACAGATCCACAGATGACAAAATCTCAATCGCACTCCACACTGCCCTTTCTCACCTGGACAAAAGGAACACTTATGTGAGAATGCTGTTCATTGACTACAGCTCAGAGTTCAACACCATAGTGCCCACGAAGCTCATCACTAAGCTAAAGACTCTGGAACTAAACACCTCCCTCTGCAACTGGATCCTGTACTTCCTAACGGGCCACCCCCAGGTGGTAAGAGTAGGCCACAACACGTCTGCCACACTGATCCTTAACACTGGGGCCCCTCAGGAGTGTGTACTTAGTCCCCTCCTGTATTTCCTGTTCACCCACGACTGCGTGGACAAACACGACTCCAACACCATTAAGTTTGCTTGGTGTCCACATCACCAACGAACTATCATTGTCCAAACATACCAAGACAGTTGTGAAGAGGGCACGACAAAACCTTTTCCCCCTCAGGAGACTGAAAAGATTTGGCATGGGTCCCCAGATCCTCAAATGGTTCTACAGCTGCACCATTGAGAGCATCCTGACCGGTTGCGTCACCGCCTGGTATGGCAACTGCTCGGCATCTGACCGTATGGCACAACAGAGGGTAGTACGAACGGCCCACTACATCACTGGGACCAAGCTTCCTGCCATCCAGGACCTATATAATAGGTGGTGCCCATAAAATTGTCAGAGACTCCAGTCACCCAAGTTATAGAGTGTTTTCTCTGCTACCGCATGGCAAGCGGTACCGGAGCGCCAAGTCTAGTACCAAAAGGCTCTTCAACAGCTTCTACCCCCAAGCCATAAGACTGCTGAACAATTCATAAAATCGCCACCAGACTATTTACATTGACACCCCCCCCCCCCCCCCCCCCCCCCTCTTGTACACTGCCACTCGCTGTTTGTTTGTTACCTATGCATAGTCACTTCGCCCCCACCTACATGTACAGATTACCTCAACTAGCCTGTACCCCTGCACACTGACTCGGTACCGGTGTATACAGCCTTGTTATTCTTATTGTGTTACTTTTTATTTTAGTCTACTTGGTAAATATTATCTGTATTGTTGGTTAAGGGCTTGTAAGTAAGCATTTCACGGTAAAGTCTACACTTGTTGTATTCGGCGCGTGTGACACAGTTTGATTTGGTTTATTGTGAGGCAATCAAAGCGGCACTACAGTCAGAGGCTCCGTACTGTATGTAGCCTAGCAGGTGAGTGGGGACATTTCTAATCATAAAGGAATAGAAATGAGGGAAGTTAGACTGTTTCATCTGAAGCTCGCCGTCACGTATACAGTTACTGTTCCGTTGTAGGGCATTACATAGGAGAAGCGTGAGAGATTACTACTCCAATGACTGTACCTGTTATAGCAGCACGTGTCTCACGTTGGACTGTATCCGTAATCGGTAGATGGTTCTGATGCAAAGGCTGCCGTGTGCATGGCCGAACAGTGCCCAAGAAAGTGTTCAATCAAATAGTTTGATGCCACCACCACCCCTTCAAATGAAAAGCCAACAGCGGGGCGGGACATAACTCTCAAGGTGGGTATACGTTATAAGCTTAGACCTGAGTTCCACTCTGGGCTAGGAGTTGTTGTACTTGTAGACAAGGAAGGGGAGTGCGGTCTCACACACGCTGACCCCTGCCCGTCCCCCTGCTACAGCAGCAAACAGAGTTTTACAAAAGTTTCACAATAAAACACATGTTTTTCGACTATCCGGATATCCGATTAAAAAAAAAAAAAAAACGATATATATATTGTATTATTTGAAAAGTGAAAATATTTCAAATGCCCATCCCTAGTCTGTGTGCATGGAAGCCTTTTTGGAGGGGGAGAAAACAAATCCGGTCTGCCATTAATGATAAACAGTTACCAAAGTAGTGGGTGGTTTTGTAACAGAGAATCTTAACTGTCATGCACTTTGTGTGTTTTAATAATCTGCCAATAAAGATATGGGAGGATGAGGAAACGGCTTCTTCAGCTGTAATTTAGAAAACATGAGCTTTGTGTTGTGGGTTCAGCCCCCAGGCCACCCAAACAAGTAAACAGTTGAGTCTGTTTCCTCTATTTGTTTAGTACTTCTCAGATTATGGCATCATTGTCTACACAGAGGCCCAGCCAGGAGTCTCAAGGCGCTGAAATGGAAGTCGTTCTGCTCATCTAGGGACGGACAGATGGACACACAGACAGCAAACTGTGGACAGTCACTGTCTGTAGCTCATACATAGATGATCAAAGCGGAATTAGGAAAGCAGCCACAAACGCAGAGCAAAATGGCCTCATGGCAAGTGACAGGAGAAGGAAGGACAGACAGACCGACATTAAAAATGGCCGATATCTTCTGCTCATGATCTTTTTCAATGTTTTCCTGTTCACCTGTTGACCACATGGAAAAAGAGGCCTCGGCTCTTCATGGATCCACCCAAATAAATGCAATAAGTCCGTTTTCTGTATTGCACTGCGTTCAAGGACACCTTTTAAGAATCCAACCATCTGCTTTCTGCAGTTTATGTTCAGCATTGTGGAGGTGTGAAAACAGCCTAAAATAAAATCCACTCCGTATCTGCCTGGAAACAAAGCCTATTCTCTCATGTATAGATGAGAGGCCATCATTGTAAATGATCATTTGTTCTTAACTGACTTGCCTAGTTAAATAAAGGTTGGATAAACAAATAAAAAATGTATAATGATACTATGTAAGTAATCCTCTGGGATTTGACTGTTAGGCCAGATACTTGTATATGCATGCAGTCTCAGAGGAGTCATGAGAAGGGGAAGAACAACATGAGAGGAGAGCAAAGAACTCCCACGCGTACTGAAAACTGAGTAATGTCTTACAAATGGAGGACGCCCAAGAGAGAGACCCTTTCAAAAGCTTCCATATCCCCAATAAAGAGTTAATTTATTTGGGAGAGCTTGTGAAATCCAAGCATGAGCTTTTTGCCGACTCAATTGTGGAATCTTCCTGTTTTTGTCACATCCATTTTAACACTGGGCTGAATCCTGTTTTCACGCCCCCTGAGTTGGATCAGTTCAGGGCCATGTTGTTGGATTCAGCTGAAATCACTGCAGAGCGGCTCACACAAGCATGGAGACCTGATGAGCATGTGGGCTGCATGACAATTACTCTCTCCCTGTGTGTCGTCGTGTGTGTGTGTGTGTGTGTGTGTGTGTGTGTGTGTGTGGTGAGCGCATGGGGAAAGTGGGATTAGAGCGATGAGTAAAAATGCCGCATGTGGTATATCAAATGAAGTTTAATGCCACGTGAATGACAGGCAGTGTAAGTTTATGGTCCAACTGTCATGAAACTTGAGAGAATCTCAGCAATTTTCTTTTACTGAAGTCTTGCACAAAGCTCATGATTTGAGGGAGTCCTCGCAGTCACATGCCCATCCTCTGTCACTCTGTTACGTTTTGGCTGCGAAACTTGAGGTTGTCGAGATCAAAGGAGCTGTTGCTGCTTGCATAATTAAAGATGATGGAAATCCCAGGCAAGAGCCTTGGAAGCAGAACTGCCTTTCATGTAAATCCGTTTTTAGGCTTGACATTGAGTGTGCGATAACATCTCTCTGGTTTGTCTTCAGCCTGCTGTAAACACACTGTGCTGGTGGATGACAGGGAGATGGAACTCAGATATGTCATTTCTGGCGTTGTCTTTTTGAACACCTGAACATAAAGCACTTAAGTCATGTTTGTCTGGCTGCTTTGGCAGTCCTGAATCACTGACCCTACAGTGAGAGAAACAACAACACTCTGTTGTTGTGTATTTCATCTCTGGCTGTGTTTCCTGTTCTCAGTTTCCACCACAGTTTACCAGTCCCCAGAGGGAGATGTGCTTTGTTTGCCCTGAACACAGACCCATAGCTCCAGCTCACCTTTCCATCCTTCAGAGTATGAGAGGAAGAGATTGTCCTAGCTAGCAGCAGTTCAGGAAATGGCCAATCCCATCCACTCATTGGACGCAGGGTGAAGAGGAGTGGACTGGCTCCCATTTTAACAGGAGGTGTTTCCCTTGTCAACGTGACATTTGATTTAATCCCCTCTGACATCAGATGCTCCTGTGTAAAGGACTGGGGATGTTATGTCACAGGCATGAAGAGTTAAGCCTATACAGACCTGCTTTAAAAAAAGGAAAGATCTGAGCTTGGTTTTATGGGGGGGGGGTGAACATTTGATATTATGTATCTTACTGGTAGGGTGGCTCGTTGAAGTCTGTTTTTTTCACACGACGTCTAGACAGCGTAGGAGGGCTAGATCAGCTTAGTCTTCACAATATACACTGAGTGTACAAAATATTAAGAACACCTGCACTTTCCATAGGCTGACCAGGTGAAAGCTATGATCCCTTATTGATGTCACTTGTAAAATCCACTTCAATCAGTGTAGACGAAGGGGAGGCGACAGGTTAAAGAAGGATTTTTAAGCCTGGAGACAATTGAGACGTGGATTGTGTAGGTGTGCCATTGAAGGTGAATGGGCAAGACAAAAGATTTAAGTGCGCTTGAACGGGGTATGATACTTGGTTCCGGGCGCACCGGTTTATGTCAAGAACGGTTTGTGTCCAGCCAACTTGACACAACTGTGGGAAGCATTGGAATCAACACAGCATCCCTGTGGAACACTTTCGGCACTTTGTCTATAGATTTTATGCAGGGGATGATTGAATGTCTTTCTCCAGGTTTGTTATGAAGTAGTTTAACTTGTCTTATGTCTATAATGATTGACTCTGCTTCTTTCTCCCCTCCCTGAGGTAATTGTCGTATTGTACAGCTTTAACTTTGCTCAAATGTGGTTGCCATGGCAATTTCATAAGTCATTGATGGTGCGTCAAAATGTAATATCACTGTTGCTGTGGCTGCATCGTAGAATTCAGTTTGACTCTTTGTTCAGAGATATTCTCCTCATCTGTCCTTGAAGATTCTCTACTTCAACTGAGACATTATGTTGAGTAAGCCTAGTTTCTGTTGATGTAGCCTAGTTATTGCTGCAGCCTTAAATGCATGACACTCAAACTTCTCTTTTGAAATGTTCGAAGTTTTGGTTACTACTACTGGAATGGCCTGGTCTTGGCGCCATTGGTGCTGAACAACTAGATGTTTATCAATATCAGCCAGAGGAACCCTTTGTTTGGCCTTACCCCAGACCCACACCCTATACAGATCATCCTGGCAGATTTACTGCCTTGCAGGAATGATCGGAACTCTGCTGCAGGAAACCATGTAACCATAACCTTAGGAAGATGACGTCTCTCTGAGAACCACAACTGAACGTACCTGCTTTGAACATACTGTAGGATAATGGCAGTGAAGCTTTGAAATCCTGCAATACAATGTTAAAAGCCAGTCTGTTTGACCAGAACGTCTCTTTTTATACGCTGCCCTCAGACCTCCTTCCATCTTGCTTGTACAGTCCCTCCAACTGCCTTCTAATGATGTCATCATGATATCGGCCTATTTACTTTAGTTTATAGCTCGGAAGGACTCTCTGTATGGAGCCTGTCCTCCATCTGATGTCACGTGTGTGAACTGTAGATGGACTGTCCTTCAACAAGCTGCTGTACACGTGGAACGCTCCTCCAGTTTGCATGTGTTCAGCTGAGAGTGACCATATGGTCACTAGGCTATTGTTTGGGCTGGCTGTCTGGCTCGGCAGTCTCTCAGTCAGCAGGGTGGCAGTGATTGTGACGCCTATTGAACTGCTCACAATGGGAGGGAGTTGGAGAGAGAATATTTCTTATTTTAATTATGTTAATATTGTAAATCTCCAAAGTAAGTTTTGGCAATATGTACATTTTTACGTGAATTGAGAGAGAGATGCTGTAGTGACCCCTGGTGGTGAGGTATTTGTTTCCCAAAGGGGAAAGAGGTTAAAAGTAGTGACAACTCCTCCTTAGACAAGGCTGATATCATTCTCGTTGTTGATTCAATTGATTACCCCCCACATGTATTGAGCAACAGTCCCACTCTCACCAGGTCTTCAGTTCCTACTGAGTTTCCTGGGTTTCACTGTTGAGCAAAATTCAATCGCATTCTAATCTAAAGGACAACTCAGACTTCTAAAGGCCTACTGGTATCGGTTTTTAATAGGTAGCTAATATTCAGAATGTGTATGTAAATAATTAGATGATACGTGCATCAGAAATTCAGCGTTGGATATTGCCACCTCTAATGCATTTGATTCCACTTGGGAACCACTCTAGCGCAGTGGTTCCCAACCTTTTTTGGTTACTGTACCACCATCTGAATTTTGCTCTGCCTGGAATATCCCTGAAGTACCCCCTCATGTGCATTTTACCAGTAGGCCTATGGTCTCATGAGTCTTCTCAAGTTTCCCTGTGGATAGGCCAATTACCCCCAGGGCTCCTGGTTCTCCTGGTTGGGAACCACTGGTCTAGCACTAGCTGGCAGGCAGTAGGTCTTTGTGATAGCCAGGACGGCTCCCCCTATACTCTCCGGCCTCCATGAATGGGCAAGGGTTGATGTCCTGTGTCAGTGCAGCCTTTGTCAGCTCTATGGTGTGGCTCTGGGCATTGCTGACCCATTCCTCTTGGTTGCTATGGACTCTGTATAGGGAGGCTTTCTGCTGGAGCTCAATGCTGCCTGTTTAGTAGCATCTATCCCTGGCAGGGTTGATGCAGGGTTCACACGCCTACCCCCTACGTCTGTCTGTCTGCCGTGCTGTGCCGACCCCTCTTCCTCCTCCTAACCGCTTCCTCTCCTCCCCTTTGTCTCCCTTCAGCGCCGGCATTGCTGTTGGTTTCTATGGGAACGGCGAGACCTGTGACGGCGTGAACAGGCTGACGTACTCCCTGCGCCACGCCAACCGCACGGTGGCAGGAGTGCAGAAACTGGTAATACTCAGAACTCCCATTTAAACAATGACACCGCAGCAAAATCTCTACTGTCACAGCCATAACATGGGCTGGGCCCCACATTCACAGTTATCATACTGTTGATCACTATAAGGAGCAATGATTCCCCTGCTAACCCCAAATAGATACGATATAATAAACACGATTGATTTTGTCTATCCCCATAAGGAGTGGGTTGTTTGTGACTTTGTCCCTCCCTGTGCCTACTACCTAGGTATCAGACAGCACGGGCTCCCTGAAGCAGACGGTGGATGGCAGTCTGGGGCAGCTGGAGGGCCAGTACGCCAAGCACACAGACTATCTGTCTATCATCCAGAAGCTGCAGGGCCAGCTGGACGAGCTGGTGAGGCAGATGGTGGAGATCCCCTTCTGGGACAACAGCGACATCTCCCTGGAGGAGCTGGCCGTCAACATCGAGCTCTACGACTGGTACAGGTGAGAGATGGACAGACTGGGAGACTCAATTACATGACATCTCAGGACAGACACTTTCTATGGTTCACCAAAACCATTACCAGAACTGAGGCCTGTTTGTTTTAGTACATCGTTTGGCTATTATAGGTGAATGTAGTTGGAGTTTGTTTTCTTGTCATGTTGTACGATACATTGCTTGTATTTCAAGTTGGGGATTAGGGAGTTTTTATTATTAGCTACTTTTGCTGCTGCCTCATTTACATACAGGAGCTCACAGCAACGTGGGTTTAATGGAGCGTAAACAGAACTACATAGCTTCCAATCTGAGAGGAATCCTGCACTAGAGGATTAGCAGCTAACGCGAACAGTACGTCATTCCTCGTAGATTTATGTTTATGCTGGTGTCGTGCTGCATAATTCCACTGCCAGGCCTTTTAGAGAGAGAATCATCTCAGTTTATACTCAGAAAAAGCTAACATGAACCACAACAGACCTCAGATTTTACTGGGAAAACCCTTCAAATGAACCATTTAGTGGGAGGAGACACTGGATGACACCCAAAACACACAACACAGTCCTCCCTCCTGTAACTCGTGTTAACAACCCTGCAGTGTAAGATTGTGAAATGTACTGAGGATATATAAACTGTTGGATAGTTGGTCTCCTGGTGAGACCGTCCAGCCAGACAGACAGTGATGTTCAGTTGGATCTGTATGAATGTGAAAGTAGTCAACAGAGATGACTGCAGTCAACAGCGGAAAGGCCTTTACAGTTAAATCAGTCTGATTCAGCAGCCGACCCTCACTGCTACTTCCTCTTGACATCTCAAACACTTCCTCCCTCAGCATCTCGCAGGGGAAGTGGACTTCAAATCACATCTCCTTTTTGTTTTATGCATGTTTGAAGCAATCCCCATGTTTGTACCCTTTTGTTTTCTTTAGCAGTACCAATGTGATTTGTACAGTGGTCATAGATAACTTCTCCTTGTTCTTTCTGTGCTGCGTTTGTCAGCAGGTGTTGGGGTTTCTTCAGTCAGTTGGTCTATAGTTCTGTTGTGTTGGTCTCGTAACTGTTGTTATTGTTGTTTTCCACCTCAGGTGGCTGGGCTACTTAGGCCTGCTGCTTTTCAACATCCTCATCTGCCTGCTGGTGCTGTTTGGCCTCATTCGCAACTCCAAGGGAACACTTATTGGGTGAGTCCTACCATGTGAGGGAGTGAGCCAAAAAGAACTGTGGTGAGGGGGACCATATTCTGCTAGGCCATATATTTATAGCAATTGTCATGCTATTGAATTATTTAAACAAAATGAATGCCTCCAACGTGTCAGAAGTTTTATCTCAAGTATCACTTTGTTCGCCCGTTGCAAATTACTTTTGACTGTACGCTGAACAACCTTGTCATTGCGATTATGTGAGACGAATTCACGCTTCAAAAAGTGTCAGCCAGTCACAGTCCATTTGGCACGTGCATTAAAACTAATCTCTCATAAAATTCCTCTGTCTCAACTCTTGACAACTATGCAGAAGTATGTTAGATCCTTTTTAAAAGGCATCAAGGACACAGGCTCAGCACTGCCTGTCCTCCTCTTCAGTCCCTTCCCTTCTATTTCATTTAATGATCTGTGTCTGTGGATACAGCGGGGTCAGTTTGGGTGGCTCATTATCATGTGTGTCAGTTCCAGAGTGTTGGGCTTTATGCTTCCCCCAGGTCCCCCTCTCCTATCCCTCCTATGTCCTTTCATCTCACACATCCTCAGTGAATCAGACCCAGGTCATCCTCAAGCCCTGCCCAGAGACCAATGAAGGGGTACTTCCTCTAACATAATTAACCTTAACTCTCCTTGTGAGATGAGGGAAACATTATCCCAAGTCCCTGTGGGTGTTTAGGGTTGAAATCAAGGTTTCCTTTTTCATATGTTAACATTAAACCCTCCAGCATTTTATTTACATCAGTCATAATGTGTAATAGCCATCGTTTGGTGTTAAGGCTAAGCAACTCCCAGTCCAAGGCAATGTTCCCTCAATTTTTTTGCGGCATTGAGAACATTTTTGTCTGCTGGGAGCAAACTTGAACGTTATGAAAATTCTGTGCAACTTCCAGTGTGTGTTTTACTGTGTGATCTGAGGCTGTAGCAAGTTTTTTTTGTTAGTTTTAACTAGAGGTCGACCGATTATGATTTTTCAACGCCGATACCGATTATTGGGGGCCCAAAAAAAGCCGATGCCGATTAATCGGACGATTTTTATATTATTTTATTTGTTATAATGAGAATTACAACAATACTGAATGAACACTTATTTTAACTTAATATAATACATCAATAAAATCAATTTAGCCCCAAATAAATAATTAAACATGTTCAATTTGGTTTAAATAATGCAAAAACAAAGTGTTGGAGAAGAAAGTAAAAGTGCAATATGTGCCATGTAAAAAAAGCTAACGTTTAAGTTCCTTGCTCAGAACATGAGAACATATGAAAGCTGGTGGTTCCTTTTAACATGAGTCTTCAATATTCCCAGGTAAGAAGTTTTAGGTTGTAGTTATTATAGGAATTATAGGACTATTTCTCTCTCTACTATTATAGCTATTATGCACATAACAACATGGTTTAGGAAAAGCACCAATTCAATAGTGTACAGATATTTCAGAACCACGGACAGCGACCTCTATCCAACTCGGGAGAAAGCTCATTTGTTATGAAGTAATATTATTTTTATTAGTGTTGCACCATTGTTATGTAATATAACCACATACAATTTCAGTAGCACGTCTTAGTGATGGACTGTGCCATCCCCACGGCCTCCACAATGGATTAGTCCACTCAGACAGGTGCCAATCAGACAGATGTCTTGTGAACATGATGATGATAAATAAAAACGAAAGAAATCTTGGTCGACCAAACAATCAACCAGTCTACTAAATGGGGTCAGCCCTAAAATGTGCACGCAGATACATGCGGTTCTTCACTTTGATCTCAAAACAAGTGCATCTACTCGCGGTCACTCGTGCCTGTCAATGCAATGGAATCCTCCTCCGATGCGCTCTGCCTATAACAAAATCTCAGACGTTTTTTTTCCCGGTGTGTTGCTTTGAAAGAGACAAATATTATGTTGATTCGATTACAATTCCCACAGTAGAGGGAAACGTTGCTAGTGTAAACTAACGGGGTGAATCTGTAGTAAACTTGAGTGAAGTTCAATCTCGTGCGTCTCTGTACGGGCTGATATTTCTTCCGGGTGGCAGTCCTGTTCTAACCTCTGTCCTCCCTCTCTCTCTCTCTCTTTCTCTCTCTCTCCCCAGAGTGTGTCTTCTGGGCATCCTGGCTCTGGTTATTAGCTGGGCCTCCCTGGGTCTGGAGTTGGCTGTGTCTGCCGTGAGTGTCTCCATGGGAACATAGCTCTATATCTCTATGTTGAGGCTTGGAACCCAGAGCTCAGCCCCAGTAGTGTGGGAGTTAGAACCTGTACAACCTTTTACCTGAATCACTGCAGTGGGCCAGCTGACACTGAACAAAATAGAATGTTTGGCATGAGGTACTATAATCAGTATGATTCATGAAGTTAGGTTTGTTAACACTTGCCAAGTTTATCTAGGGACAATTGCAAGGCAGACTAGCTACTACAATTTATAGCTGGTACAGTGTGCCGTTGGTTGTGCGCAGCATGCCTTTATCAAATATGTAGGACCCGGTGGGATCTGTCTTTATGCAAATCCCCCTCCCACACCATTTCAAATGGATAATTCCCTCCCCTGCATATGAATCAGAGATGACCCCCCCCCCCCCCCCCCCCCCCCCCGCCTCGTCTTCCTTCCATGACACGATGGTGCATGTGATCTTTATTATCTCCTGATGGAATCCTCTAGTGAGACTGATTATCCTACAGACTAAACATTCTCATTATTCTAACTACTGTGTTGTTGGTAAATGTCCTGTTGTGCTTTCTGACTGCTTGGTTTTTCCCCACCGTGTGAATGTGTTTTACTCCCTCTCTGCAGACCTCCAGTGACTTCTGCGTTGCTCCTGACATGTTCGTCACCCAAATGACCGAACAGTATGGAGTGCTCAATAAAGGTGAAGATTCATTAAGAGGAATCGTCAGTGTCTTAGATTTGTCACGTTTATTGAGAGATCAATCATAAAGAGAAATGCAGACTCTGCTCTCTGTGAGATTCACGTCTAACTCTACTTTTAAGTTGTTCTGTGCAAGAATGCTGAGAGGCAAGTTTTTGTTAGATTTCTCACAGTCACGTAAGCTTTCATATCCTGTTTGTTTTGGAGGAGAACCGTCTGCTGACTGAATTGCGTTCTCTCTTCAACTTGACAGAACACGACAACAGTTGTAGAAAATCGTTTTAGGGGGAAATGCCTAACACCAATGAAAAGTGTGGCTTTAACACTGTCTGTTTGTTTGTTTGATAAAATGAGTGTTTCTTTTGTCGTCGGGTACTCATCTGGAGGATGTTTTTGATAGCTCTGACAAATGATTGGATTCATTCTCTTCAGTAGCATGCACGCTGGGATATGATGCGGAAATAATGACAGAGCAACGACACAAATGCCAAAAGCGCTTTAATATGTGCCAGACAAGCCCAATCACTTTGATGCTCAGTCAATCCCCCATCCCACCCTGGGGAGAGAGATAAAACGTTTTATTTTCTCTGGCCAGCGGTGAAATGTATTGCTTTCAGATTTATGGACCTGGGCTGGGGTGCATGAGCTACCTCCTCAAACCTGTAATAGGATTCAATAAATTACCCCCAGAGCATCTGTGGCCGGGCAGACAAGCGGGCTGTGCTGCATTTTAAGTGTCTAATGCGACCTGTGGCGTAATTGGCCAATCTGGTCCCATGATGAGGAGAGAGATGGAGCCAGGGGTGTGTGAAGTAGTGTGTGAAGTAGTGTGTGTGTGTGTGTGTGTGTGTGTGTGTGTGTGTGTGTGTGTGTGTGTGTGTGTGTGTGTGTGTGTGTGTGTGTGTGTGTGTGTGTGTGTGTGTGTGTGTGTGTGTGTGTGTGTGTGTGTGTGTGTGTGTGTGTGACTGAGATAAGACCAGTGGAGGAGGGGGGTGAGGAGAGAGACGTTATGGTGAAGAAGGCAGGCAGAGTGGGTGGGTGGGTGTGTGTGTTTGTTCCTACTGCAGTTGACGGTATCTGTGGAAAAGTACTGCATTCATGGAAATAAAAGTGCTGAAAACAAATTGGCTCCATATTTCACAAAATAAGCTATGAAGTAAAAAATACTATTGCAATGTTGTCAAAACGATACGATATATTGTCAAAAATACCACGATATGTAACTGTATCGATTTAACAATATTTTTGCCCTATCAATAGTGCCCAGTTAGTGTCATCCTCTTTCTAAATCACCACTCCAGCTTTCCCTCTCCATTGTCAAGTCATTGCTGGAGAGAATAGAGCTCTCTACCCTGTCATTGTGAAGCCCTCTGCCTACTCTCAATAGGAATACTAGAGGAGCTCCAGTAAGGAAAGCCTACCTTAACTGTAGATCCTGGCTAGTGGAACTGTTGTTAAGACCTACAGTTGAAGTCGGAAGTTTACACACTTAGGTTGAAGTCATTAAAACTCGTTTTTCAACCACTCCACACATTTCTTGTTAACAAACTATAGTTTTGGCAAGTCGGTTAGAACATCTACTTTGTGCATGACACAAGTCCTTTTTCCAACAATTGTTTACAGACAGATTATTTCACTTATAATTCACTGTATCACAATTCCAGTGGGTCAGAAGTTTACATACACTAAGTTGACTGTGCCTTTAAACAGCTTGGAAAATTCCAGAAAATGATGGCATGGCTTTAGAAGCTTCTAATAGGCTAATTGACATCATTTGAGTCAATTGGAGGTGTACCTGTGGATGTATTTCAAGGCCTACCTTCAAACTCTGCCTCTTTGCTTGACATCATGGGAAATTCAAAAGAAATCAGCCAAGACCTCAGAAAAAAATTGTAGACCTCCACAAGTCTGGTTCATCCTTGGGAGCAATTTCCAAACGCCTGAAGGTACCACGTTCATCTGTACAAACAATAGTGCGCAAGTCTAAACACCATGGGACCACGCAACCGTCATACCGCTCAGGAAGGAGACGCGTTCTGTCTCCTAGAGATTAATGTACTTTGGTGCGAAAAGTGCAAATCAATCCCAGAACAACAGTAAAGGACCTTGTGAAGATGCTGGAGGAAACAGGTAAAAAAGTATATATATCCACAGGAAAACGAGTCCTATATCGACATAACCTTAAAAGGCCGCTCAGCAAGGAAGAAGCCACTGCTCCAAAACCGCCATGAAAAAGCCAGACTACGGTTTGCAACTGCACATGGGGACAAAGATCGTCCTTTTTGGAGAAATGTCCTCTGGTCTGATGAAACAAAAATAGAACTGTTTGGCCATAATGACCATCGTTATGTTTGGAGGGAAAAGGGGGAGGCTTGCAAGCCAAAGAACACCATCCCAACCGTGAAACACGGGGGGTGGCAGCATCATGTTGTGGGGGTGCTTTGCTGCAGGAGGGACTGGTGCACTTCACAAAATAGATGGCATCATGAGGGAGGAAAAATGTGGATATATTGAAGCAACATCTCAAGACATCAGTCAGGAAGTTAAAGCTTGGTCCCAAATGGGTCTTCCAAATGGACAATGACCCCAAGCATACTTCCAAAGTTGTGGAAAAATGGCTTAAGGACAACAAAGTCAAGGTATTGGAGTGGCCGTCACAAAGCCCTGACCTCAATCCTATAGAAAATGTGTGGGCAGAACTGAAAAAGCGTGTGCGAGCAAGGAGGCCTACAAACCTGACTCAGTTACACCAGCTCTGTCAGGAGGAATGGGCCAAAATTCACCCAACTTATTGTGGGAAGCTTGTGGAAGGCTACCCAAAACGTTTGACCCAAGTTAAACAATTTAATGGCAATGCTACCAAATACTAATTGAGTGTATGTAAACTTCTGACCCACTGGGAATGTGATGAAAGAAATAAAAGCTGAAATAAATAATTCTCTCTACTATTTTTCTGACATTTCACTCTTAAAATAAAGCGGTGATCCTAACTGACCTAAGACAGGGAATTTATACTAGGATTAAATGTCAGGAATTGTGTAAAACTGAGTTTAAATGTATTTGGCTAAGGTGTATGTAAACTTCCGACTTCAACTGTATGTGCATCATCTCATCTCTGTTCAGTACAGTATCTTCACCCACTGCCTTGAGGCTGGACTCGGGCATTCAGGGGTGTTACTGTATTCTGTTTTCCCTGCGTGTTAACATGCCTGTGTGTTTAAAAGAAGCAATGGAAATTATTTCAAAAGAATGTAAGGTGGTTTAGACTTAGAAGCGAGCTGAACATTTATGTGGCATTGCAAGACTTGATTTTAAATTGGTACGCTATTGGTGATATTACTCTGAGAGCGTCTCTCTCTCTTCAACATGGTGTCCAGTACATGTTTGTGACCCCTAAGAATGACCTTGCCTTCCACCCCTAAGGTTGTTGTTCTCAATCTGCAAAAGGCAGCCTTTGAAAAGAAAGTGGCCGCCCTGGACAAGCCGTTGGTTTTATTGCTGCACACGATTTCCTGTTTATTTTGTCCTGGTAAACGAACGCTACAGGCTATACCTAACTCTGCAGCACTGAGGTCTCTCTGGGAATCATTTCAACAGCTCTGGTTCCATTCTTCATCTTATCTGTTGTTCCTCGCTGGCTGTAATATGTCTGTCTTTACTGCCCTGTCCTAGTCCCAACAGAAAGACCGTTCTATTCTCCCGCTTTCTGCTTAATGTTTCGTCCATTGTTTCTCTTTTACATCACTCTGCCATTGTGGTAGTAAAATCCTGAACCGAGTTATTGCAGCTCCCACAAAGATAAGTCGTCTCTGACTGGCTGCTTTAAACACTATTACAAGCCGTAAATGAGAGGTCTTCTATTCAGCCTGTTGTATATGGCCATCCAAGTATATAATTGAATGAGCAGTTCATTTCCCTTGTCAGTGCCATAATTACACTGTTTATGAGACTCACAGGGAGGGAGCTCAGTTTAGAGGAGCTACGGCAGATGTGAACTGGCCCATCCATAACCAGAGCAGACTTGCTCTTCTCTCTACCACGCTGTGTGTGTGTGGGGGGGGGGGTGCGCGTGTGTGGGTGCGGTATATCCGGAACACATTTGACTGTGTGGTAATCAGTGAACGTCACAGACCAGTGTGACATCAGAACTAGGATGTGTTATGTTGGTGGTGCTGGTGATATTCTCTATGATTCATACTGGGGACCAGAAGGAGAGCCACTCTGATTCAAACCTGTGCCATGCTGTGCTAAGTTTGAGTCACGAACTCCTAAATATCATTATTTATTAAATTGCCTGAGTGTGTGGGTGAGAATACATGTCTCCTTCTCACACTGTCCCAGATTGAGTTCCCTAAAGCAGGATACTGTTAATCCTACTGGCACAGTGTGCCTGACCGTGCTGCTAGCTAACCCATTAGCGATGTTTACGGAGCTCTGAACTGTCCCCATCGACCTAGGTTCTGTCCCAAATGGCACCCTATTCCCTATATAGCGCACTACTATTGACCAGGGTGTAGGGTAGGGTGCCAGTTAGAGACACAACCCCAGTCTCCTCTCCTCACAAGCCCCCGGTCTCGTCTCCTCTCCTCACAAGCCTCCAGCTAATCGGCAGCCATTAATTACTCTGCAGGCCCTCCCAAAGATCATTATTCACCCTCTTCAGAAAAGCAACCCCAAAAATAACCTTATCTGTCTGTCTCTGTCTGTCTCTGGGGAAGCTGACCTGAGATGATACCATATCACTGTAGGTTATGGAGTTTCCAGTTGACATTCAGTAGGCTGGGCACTGCTTCAGGCAGTGGCATATAAAGGCTATGGGATGTCAAGGTCAGGGAATAGAAATACCATCCAGTAAGTCACCATGGTGGTGAATGAGAGCTCCCACATACTGCAGCTTCTAAAGGACCTGCTTTCACAGGGGAAATGGTTGGAGAAAACATGATGTCCTCTGTGAGAATGTGGTAATGCAATTCACCGTACAGTGACACGACTATAACTAACTAGACTGAGGTTGTCCGCGGTACTGCTCACATCATCTGATCCAGGCCTGTTGTGTGTGTTTTTCCAGACATTTTGCAGTACTACATGACATGCAGTGTGGGCCAAACCAACCCATTCCAACAGGTAGGCTACTTCAAACAGACTTTTTACTGTCCATCATATTTTAGCAAAGCGCTTTGATATAGGCCTCGCAGGCAGCAGGGATGTGTTGGTTTTATAGCATGTTTAGTATTCATATCTTTTTCAGTGTACAGTATATGCGTGAATCAGGCTAGCATGTAACTTTGATGCGGGTTATAATTTATCTGATCTACTGAGGCTGAACAGTGAGATGACTCATCTAGCTAATGCGTCTCGCTACCTTGCATACTGTATAATGTATGCACATATCTTCTCTCTCATCTATGACCTCCGAATGACCTCTGCGTGTGAATGAGCCGATCCCATTGGACGAAAGGAAGGGCGACGATGATCATATGCAGCCTTTATAGACTGCCGTCTCAGATTAACATTTCACACCGCCGCCTCGGCCTTAAAAACAGCAGCTTTAACCCAGCGGGTGAAGTTGGTGGAAGTGATGTCATTAGAACATGTTCTGCCTGCTGGCAGAAACTGAGTCTTAGTAAGAGGAGTAAGACTAGTCAACAACCGCTACTTCAGAGGGAAAATATTGTCTTTTCACTTAGACTTTGTAGCTTTTAATCGACTAATTAAAGTGTGGCAAAATATTGATGTACAGGAGATGTTTACTGACAAACATATCTCCCAGAAAAGCTTTTTGTTCAAAAAGGGGTCACAAAAAGCATATTATGATGTACACTCTGTACCGGTCCACCTAGAGAGGAGTGGTCTTGCTGGGAGAGACAGAACAGAGTGCACACACTCCCTGTGCCTTTCATCTTTTAGGCCAAATGTCAGCTTTTCCCGGAGGTGTAAATGTAGAACTGCGAAATGGCCACTAAGGCCATTGCCAGTGTCAAATATGAATGTGATTTGAAGACCCTACCATAAGACCCTATCTGTGACTTGCTTTTAATGGACGGTAGTATTCTTTCCCTCTTCTCAGTGCAGCACAAGCCCAGGCTAGCTATCACAGCTCCATCTGTTAAGAAAAAGGGTTGATATATAATATATCTGACAGGTACAAGGTGTCAATGTGGCGACATTGGGTTGAGTGTAAAGGGACATATTTGACCATCAGAAAGGACTAGAGTTCGCTAGCAGGGTTTTTTAATAAATCTATTCTGTGTTCGGGTCAGGAGGTTTCTCACCAAGACATTGAACAAGTAGCGCCGTACTCAATGCCATGTCTGATACAGGCGGTTGTGTTTCCCTCTTGTGTTGTAGAAGTTGTCCGGGAGCCACAAAGCCTTAGTGGAGATGCAGGACGACGTGTCTGAGCTGCTCCGCTCGGCCACCAGAGAGTATCCCCAAACTAAGGTGTGCGTCCTGACTCCTGAGATCCATCACTTTACTTCCTGCTGTGAACGCCACCTGCCAGTGTACTGATACTAAACACACCCTGCCTTCCCCCTGGTCTGGATACACCGGCTGTACTATTGTAGCAATTCTAAGGGTTGAACAGTCCACTGAATGGAACCAAAGGACCAAGAGGCAGAGAGAGAGAGGAGACGAGTGCACCTGGCCACAAAAGTCTGCTGCCACGTCACCTTTGCGTTATGCTCCTGTTACTTTCACTGGCCTCCTCTGTACAGCCCTGTGTTGTATTGTCCAGCGCTGATCTTTCCACTGTGTGCACAGAGCACACTTCAGTGGCACAGTGAAGAGAGAAAATGCTGAGTTCATGGGAACATTTCACGTTTTTTCTACTTTTGTTGATGTCACACCAACCTTCTTTACTAGTTTTAAGTAGGACACCAAAATTAAGTACTGCCAGTATCTCTCATACACACACACACACACACACACACGCTCACTGAGACAGTGGTCTGGCCTAATTTGCTGTGTTAAATGTAGACCTGGCCCTGTTTTTAAAGTGTTTGTGTGTTTTTGTGTGTCTTGCAGGGGAATCTAGAACAGATCCAGGGGGTGCTGAACACCACAGAGATCGGCCTGCATCAGCTCACTGCCCTGGTGGACTGCCGAAGCCTGCACATGGTGAGCTGCCTTCCTGCCTGGGACACCAGGGGGACCATGGCTAACCATCCTTACTCCACAGGGGATGTCGTATGGTCTCTGTGTTGCGTGGTCACGGTCTACATGTGTACATATCCCTCTCTGGGATGTGGTTGTTAGCATGTACGGTACGTTCACTGCATGTCCAGTCCGATGATGTTTGCAGATGTGTGCGCAAGCTGTGTCTAAACGGTCCGGTGAGTCGTTGCCTGACCCACAGTTGGCTTTCCCTCTGCCTGTGTGATGGAGAGGACCACGTTCACGGTTCACACTCCTGTGCACGTGCGTCTGTGCTCTTCTTAGCTGAGCTCAACTCTGCTCCACTGCTCTTGGTTCAACCCTGTATTCAGACCTGCTCCTCTCTGCCTGCAGTGCATCCGCCGCCCTGGGCTGAGCTGCATATCTCTCTGATCTGTAGTAGCAGCCCTACCTGACTGCTCTCCCTGTCCTCCCCTGTTAACCCCTATGTGGCCGATGCCCACTGTCACACTGTCAGAACCCTGCCTGGGTCTCACTGTTCCTATTGTCACTTCCACTCTCATCCCCACCACTCACAGCCCTCACAGCGGAGGGCAGGAGAACCTGAGCCAATCAAGTAGTTGCCCAGGAGCTCACATTCAGCCTAAACCAGGGCCACTTTCAGTAGCAGATAGAAATGTCATGATGTGAATAGAGCTGACGTGGTTTGTTCTTCTACAGAGAGGGATTTTTGTTCTGCATCGTATATTTCTTTCTGAACATTGTGCTGAGCATGACCCAGGAGGATGGTGTAACGCGCCTGCCACTACATCAGAAGCGGCCGTCATGAAATGTTTTCTTTAAATGCTGGACAATATTATTCCCAACTTACTCTGCTTTTGTCATGTTGAATAGCGCTCGCGGGTATTGCACATGTTGCCGAGCTACTTCCTCTCGATAATGGCTGTAATTTGCTTGGCTCTGAAGCAAGGCGCTGGAAAAGCACCGTCTTGGCCTGCTTTCACTCCTCCACGCGATGTATCATTAAATAGTCATGTCTAACCTCCCTCCCCCAGCTTGTGTAGCATGTGTGTCAGATAGGGCGCTGGGTACAGTAACCCTGTGTAGCAGACAGGCAAAATGTAGCATCTGTTTGGTAGGTTAGTTGTATTTCTGTGACGTGATGTGAATCTCTAGCCTGTGCACTAGTTGTCATAGATACATGTATATGACATGACAACGAACCAGACAGTAGTGATGGGAGGAAAGATCCATGCAGGTACATATCGGGGTATTATTTTGAAGAGACATTGCATAGTTTTGACAATATCGCAATATTATCTGTGTGCTAGTTGTCTGTACCTGCACCAAAACTCCAGTATTTGTCCTTCATAGCTTTAAATAGGAAGCCCATTTGTTTTCAGCACTTTTATTTCCGCGACTGATCAAACCTCATTTTCTCATGGCTCTTGTCTTGTCCCTCTGCAGCAGCAGTATTTTTGAATGATCGACTCGCAATAAAGTCACAGTATCGAATGGTAGTACATATTACAATTGTGAGAATCGCAATACATGTCGTATTGGCACTGAAGTATCGCCCTACTAGACAGTGGAGTATACGATGAGCAGACAGATCTGTTACCATGTTAGTGGTATTGTATCCAGACATAGCAAAACTTCACATTTGCTCATGCACAATTGCATCAATGTCCTGTCATACAGGCCTACTGTACATGGATGGATGGATGGATGGATGGATGGATGGATGGATGGATGGATGGATGGATGGATGGATGGATGGATGGATGGATGGATGGATGGATGGATGGATGGATGGATGGATGGATGGATGACATCTACTAGTGATCTAATGTCATGCACCATCACATAATTGAAGAGACTGATGCACTGTACCACCCTGTGCATACTGTGCCCATAAATGATGTTATAAATGACTTGTCTGTTGCTGTGTTGTGTTTCAGGACTATGTCCAGGGTATAACAGGGTTGTGTTATGATGGACTGGAGGGCCTGATCTACCTGGTGTTCTTCTCCTTCGTCACGGCTCTCATGTTCAGCTCCATCGTCTGCAGCCTACCTCACACCTGGAACAACAAGAGGTCAGAACCCTTCTCCCGTACACACCACTATCCTCCAGTACCACATACTGGAGTACCACACCACTATCCAATTGGACCTCAATGCTATTTCTGTTTCTATGTTAGTGCTCCATGTCTATGAGCAAAATGGTTCAGAAAATAAATGATGTTTTAGGTATTTCGGGGTTTGAGAAACCATTTAGAATTGCTTCCAATAGAACTCATACATTAGTTAATAGAGCTTTTGCCTGAACCGTGGACTGTAGCCTCGGAGTCCCATTTTTACATTACACGGAAATAACTCAAATGATAATGATTTGCCTGTAGACAGTCAGAGACAATACTATTATAGAATTTAATAGTTTTTTTCCTGAAGAGTTTCTAAACCCCAGACTAAATGTGTTAGCTGCTTTAAGTCTTCCGTTGCTAGTGTGTAGAACACTGGCAGCGTGTTCCATGGGACCTGGCCAGGAGGGCCCAGCTGCTTCCCCAAATATATCACTTCCTGTTATCCCCCTCTCTCTAATCGTGCAAAGCTTTGCCTAAATCTATTGCAACCATTGCATGGAGTGGTGTAATTCTGGAGGTTGACGTTGTACTTTATGAAATCCATCTGATTTCCCTCCGCTGGGTGACCCTATCAGCAGCAGATGGAGAGGATTAATCATAATGCCTTGTAAGAGAGATGAGAGTTAGCTGTCCCAGGCCACGCCTCCAGTTGAACTCCACTATGTAATTAGCAGAGTTCTGAGGAGACTGGTGGATATGTTATGTCCTGCAGTTTGAGCTCAGCTCGCTGTTCCTGTTATACAGCAAAGGGTTTTGTATAGGAATGCATCTTCTAAATGACTTAGTTGTTTGAGTAATAGCTCGTTGTTGTAATGACGCATGTAGTTCTTAATAACCCGCCATTAAGCTTTACTGCTTTTAGTGCCATAAGCCATTCCATTGATATGTTTTATATATGAACACGGCAATGTTGGAAATTAGTTACACCCCCCCCCCCCCCACTACACACTCTGTCTTCGTAATGTTCTGTATGGGTGAATGCGTGCTGCCCTGAATGGGATGATGTCATTAATTCGCTGTGTGGAGGAGAACGCTGTGGGTGGCAGGTTGAACACTAGAGGGAGACAAGCTCCACCATGTCATCATCATCATCATCATCAGCGCTATTCACTGCAGCGCCGCAAGGGCTATTTTTGTCTTATTTTGTTGTCCATGTTTTATACCTTGACCATTGTGCTACAGGGGGAAATGTCTTTGTCACATTTTCAAAAAAAAACTAATGTGGGCTTTCAGTGGTGCCCTTGCGGTAGTCACGATCACAGCTCATGTTTGAACAGAAATGGCAAAGTTAACCAATCCGTATTGTAGCAGATCAATCTGTAATATTCGTGTGGAAACTGAATACATGTTTAGTGGAGCGTGGTTTTATTCCTTAAGCTCAGTGGGGATTTGCTGCTTTCCCTTTTTCAAAGGGACACATCTTTCGTCTCCCCTTGGGCAGTGAATTGAATAGAAACGTGGCCGTGGATGAATGCAAAACGTGACTGTGAAATGTGCCTGTTTTTGTGCTGCTGCTGCTCACCCCATCAGTGGGAGAGGGGCTCCCTCTTGTGGCCGTTTGTCACTCTGCAGGGTTGTAGTCAATTCCATTTCAATTTGGAAATAACTGTCATTCCAATTTTTGTCCCCCATGATGAAATTGAGAATGGGACTGTGGATCTGTCCTTGTCCGTTTGTACGTTCGTCACATGCAATATCTCAGATAGCGCTGGGCCCGATTTTGAATGACGCATCTTTCTATAGAGATCCGACATTTACAAAATTACACTGATTTGCCCAAGGCAGGAGCTATAGTAATTAACTGAAATGTGTTAGTCACATGTAGTATCTCATTTGGTCCAAGCAGGGGGCGCTGCATCCTTCTTAGGGTATGACATGTTTTCTGTTGCCTTTTCCTCAATGATGTTCTATGAGAAAATGTGGAAGTCGAATATGGAATTTCTGTTTTCTTCCTGAATTGAAACGGAATTGACTCCAACCCTGGTAGTATGTGTCCTGGTGGATGTGTGACTCAGCAGTGTCTCTCTCTCTGTCTCTATAGGAACGAGGCGGACAGCGAGGAGGAGTCCGTGGCCCACGGAGGCAGACTGCAGAACCACGACAACCTGTACCGCGTCCACATGCCCAGCCTGTACAGCTGTGGCAGCAGCTACGGCAGCGAGACCAGCATCCCTGCTGCAGCACACACCGTCAGCAACGCCCCCGTCACAGAGTACATGTGAGTACAGTAACACCAGTCCCGTGGAACACTCGTCTCAAACAGAATCACTGGGGAACAGTGGGTGCACTTCCCCTCCACTTTCTCAGTGTTGACAGGTTCAAAGCAGGCTGTGGTGGTGAGGATTGAGGAATGTGAGATACCATGTGACCCAGGGCTGTACTAGCATAGCCTCCACGTTTAGGGCACCGCTGAGAAAGAGAGGAGCGGTGCTCTGCTCTCCCATAGAGGGTCACATTCTGGCGGCCACGAGCGATGCAGCTGTTGCTCTCCAGCTGTGGCCCTTTGAAACCCAAGGCCAACAGCCTTATGAATGGACCTCTTAGGATGGGGGCTGGGGGAGGGGATTTGTTGGTACTTCTGGTTTTGGTGGATTGTACAGCACAGTACAGCCTGGGATGTACTGTGGGGTTCTGTGTTTGTGGTGCCTGTAGGGGTTTAAATGGTATCATGAACTGTTTGTATATGTGGGTGTACGTGCTTCTGTGGCATGGAAAATATATATTGAGGGTCAGTAAGTCATGTACGTGTTTGTGCACCTGTTTCTGTGCGTGTGTGTGTGTGTGTGTGTGCGCGCGCGCAGGTTCTGCAGCTGCAGTTCCATCACCGCCTGTGTTTAACCTTGGAGTGTGTGTTTGCTCTGTTACACAGGACCCAGAATGCCAATGCCTTCCAGAACCCGCGGTGTGAGAACACCCCACTGATAGAGAGAGAGTCCCCTCCTCCCTCGGTAAGTGTCCCCATGTCTACGTTATACACTGATGGACAGAACACCTCCACTGACTGGGTCTTTTGGCAGCCGTTGTGTAGGACACGATAATGATGATGATAATGAAAGATATTTCCGATGAGATCTTGTTTTAAAGTTAAGTCTGCCAACGGGGCCTGGCTTTGGAAATTATGTCTCAGTGTAGTCAGTGGTTTTTGCCTCTTATTTTGACATATTCAAGTGAGTTTGGCTCACAGTAAGCGCTAGAGTCAACATGATGATCCTAGCTACCAGTCTCCATAGGTTGTGTGTTGTAAGTCATCCTGGATCCCTCTGTCAGTGGTCCCTGGTCGTCCCTGGCTGGTTGTCCTCTTGTCCTGGAGGCTGAGCCCCTCCTTGGTGTCAGTGTGTCTGCTTGGGCCTAGACTCTGCGCTGTGTATCATCTCTATACTGTCTTGTCGCTGTTGTTTTCTTTCCTGCAAACCCACACAGTTGTATTTGACTGCCGGCATGGACAGTTACAGCCGCAACAGCTGGCAGTTAAAGCCCTCGGCGAGTGAGAGATCGTTTTGGTAACCTCCTCCGCTATGCTAACAGGTACAGACAATGCCCCTCCCCCCCACCTTCACTTACTGGCCTGTGTTACCCCCAAACCAAGTCTACCCCCCCAACACCCCACCCCAACCACCCACGCCGTAACCAGAGTTACCTGCCACCCCACTGCCCTCCTGTGTCTTGCTAGTGTGACCCCTCACCTAACGCGTGTTCCCTGACTGTTGCCTTGGGCAGCATGCCTTCCTATCCCCCAGCACTGCAGCTGTTTTAGGTGGTACACGTCACGTTCTTGTCCTGCCTTCAGGCCCATCATGGCCTTTTTTTCATGAACCTTTAAGCCTACATCCAACAAAAAAGGACATTCACGTAACTGCGTTGCAGTCTGCCGAGCCCTTCAGACTGTTGCATTCCCCTTTCCACCTGAACCAGGGAGGGTCTGGAACGGAGTGGACACTGTGAATTACATCTGAGTGGACTTCTTTAGGGATTTTGACGGTTTTGAAAAATGAACGAGTTATTTACTGTAGAAGAGAACAACTTGATCCAGTTTGTTGCCAGGAGATTCCCCTGGTCCAGGACTTGTACTGGTTCATTTTGGAAGTCTTGAATTCTTCTGTGAGCCAGAACATCTTTCTGCTATTGTCAGGTTGTTCCACCTATGTCTCCATCTCTCTCCTGGCCTTCAGAGCTCATAGATGTACACTATAAAGGGTAGAATGGCTCCTGAGTGTGGAGTGGGATGATCTCCACTTCACTTTACCTCCAAATCTAAGAGACTCCCATTGAAAGTCACGTTGATCTGACAAGGCCACTTTTCAGTACAACCGTGTGCAGGATATAACGTCTGGTTATATCCAGTTGGCCGAGCATGGCCCTGGCAACGCTGATGATCCTGGGTGCACGCATGACTGCAAGTCACTTTGGATAAAAGCTAAATGGCATGTATATTATATAGGAGCTATAGGCAAGTGGAATAAGTCCTGTTAGTTCTGTAAACCTGTCACATCCTTTCACAGAGTATGTACTGCAAGTGCACCTGGTTTTGTGTCTGCTTCTTCCTTTGCAGTAAATACATTGTAATGTACACAGATGTGACAACCCAATTCTAGTGTGGTTTATTATCTCTAAGTACAGTATGATAAGCCCTTACTTTCCCATGTAGAAACATACTATATACACACTGGATAAATGGATGGATGGATATATATTGTTGATATGGTAGATACAATGGATATGGTCGGTAGATAGATAGATACGGTAGATACGATAGATGGATACAGTAGATAGATACGATCGGTAGATAGATGGATACAATAGATACGGTAGATTTGTATCTTATCTATCGTATCTACCGTATCTACAGTTGAAGTCGTGAGTTTACATACACTTAGGTTGGAGTCATTAAAACTAGCTTTTCAACCACAGATACTATAGATAGATACTGTAGATACTATAGATAGATACTGTAGGTGCTATAGATAGATACTGCGGGCAGATACTGCGGGCAGATACTGCAAGTAGTTACTGCGGGCAGATACTGCAAGTAGATACTGCGGGCAGATACTGCAAGTAGTTACTGCGGGCAGATACTGCAAGTAGTTACTGCGGGCAGATACTGCAAGTAGATACTGCAAGTAGTTACTGCGGGCAGATACTGCAAGTAGATACTGCAAGTAGTTACTGCGGGCAGATACTGCAAGTAGATACTGCAAGTAGTTACTGCGGGCAGATACTGCAAGTAGATACTGCGGGCAGATACTGCAAGTAGATACTGCAAGTAGATACTATAAGTAGATACTGTACATACTATAAGTAGATACTGTAGTTACTGGAGATAGATACTGTAAATACTATAGATAGATACTGAAGATTCTATAGGTAGATACTGTAGATACTATAGATAGATACTGAAGATTCTATAGGTAGATACTGTAGATTCTATAGGTAGATACTGTAAATACTATAGATAGATACTGAAGATTCTATAGGTAGATACTGTAAATACTATAGATAGATACTGAAGATTCTATAGGTAGATACTGTAGATACTATAGATAGATACTGAAGATTCTATAGGTAGATACTGTAAATACTATAGATAGATACTGAAGATTCTATAGGTAGATACTGTAGATACTATAGATAGATACTGAAGATTCTATAGGTAGATACTGTAGATTCTATAGGTAGATACTGTAGATTCTATAGGTAGATACTGTAAATACTATAGATAGATACTGAAGATTCTATAGGTAGATACTGTAGATACTATAGATAGATACTGAAGATTCTATAGGTAGATACTGTAGATTCTATAGGTAGATACTGTAAATACTATAGATAGATACTGAAGATTCTATAGGTAGATACTGTAGATACTATAGATAGATACTGAAGATTCTATAGGTAGATACTGTAAATACTATAGATAGATACTGAAGATTCTATAGGTAGATACTGTAGATACTATAGATAGATACTGAAGATTCTATAGGTAGATACTGTAAATACTATAGATAGATACTGAAGATTCTATAGGTAGATACTGTAAATACTATAGATAGATACTGAAGATTCTATAGGTAGATACTGTAGATACTATAGATAGATACTGAAGATTCTATAGGTAGATACTGTAGATACTATAGATAGATACTGAAGATTCTATAGGTAGATACTGTAAATACTATAGATAGATACTGAAGATTCTATAGGTAGATACTGTAGATACTATAGATAGATACTGAAGATTCTATAGGTAGATACTGTAGTTACTGGAGATAGATACTGTAAATAGATGCTGTAGATACTATAGGTAGATACTGTAGATTCTGCAGATAGATACTGTAAATAGATGCTGTAGATACTATAGGTAGATACTGTAGATTCTGCAGATAGATACTGTAAATAGATGCTGTAGATACTATAGGTAGATACTGTAGATTCTGCAGATAGATACTGTAAATAGATGCTGTAGATACTATAGGTAGATACTGTAGATTCTGCAGATAGATACTGTAAATAGATGCTGTAGATACTATAGGTAGATACTGTAGATTCTGCAGATAGATACTGTAAATAGATGCTGTAGATTCTATAGGTAGATACTGTAGTTACTGGAGATAGATACTGTAGATAGATACTGAAGATTCTATAGGTAGATACTGTAGATTCTGCAGATAGATACTGTAAATAGATGCTGTAGATTCTATAGGTAGATACTGTAGTTACTGGAGATAGATACTGTAGATAGATACTGAAGATTCTATAGGTAGATACTGTAGTTACTGGAGATAGATACTGTAAATACTATAGATAGATACTGAAGATTCTATAGGTAGATACTGAAGATTCTATAGGTAGATACTGTAGTTACTGGAGATAGATACTGGAGATAGATACTGTAAATACTATAGATAGATACTGAAGATTCTATAGGTAGATACTGAAGATTCTATAGGTAGATACTGAAGATTCTATAGGTAGATACTGTAGATTCTGCAGATAGATACTGTAAATAGATGCTTCAGATACTATAGGTAGATACTGCAGATAATATATTTAGATACTGTAGATACTATAGGTAGATACTGTAGATAGATACTATAAGTAGATGCTATTGGTAGATACTGTAGATACTATAGGTAGATACTGTAGATAGATACTATAAGTAGATGCTATTGGTAGATACTGTAGATACTATAGATAGATACTGCAGATAATATAGGTAGATACTGTAGATACTATAGGTAGATACTGTAGATAGATACTATAAGTAGATGCTATTGGTAGATACTGTAGATACTATAGATAGATACTGCAGATAATATAGGTAGATACTGTAGATACTATAGGTAGATACTGTAGATAGATACTATAAGTAGATGCTATTGGTAGGTACTGTAGATACTATAGATAGATACTGCAGATAATATAGGTAGATACTGTAGATACTATAGGTAGATACTGTAGATAGATACTATAAGTAGATGCTATTGGTAGGTACTGTAGATACTATAGATAGATACTGTAGATACTATAGGTAGATACTGTAGATAGATACTATAAGTAGATGCTATTGGTAGGTACTGTAGATACTATAGATAGATACTGCAGATAATATAGGTAGATACTGTAGATACTATAGGTAGATACTGTAGATAGATACTATAAGTAGATGCTATTGGTAGGTACTGTAGATACTATAGATAGATACTGCAGATAATATAGGTAGATACTGTAGATACTATAGGTAGATACTGTAGATAGATACTATAAGTAGATGCTATTGGTAGGTACTGTAGATACTATAGATAGATACTGCAGATAATATAGGTAGATACTGTAGATACTATAGGTAGATACTGTAGATAGATGCTATTGGTAGGTACTGCAGATACTATAGGTAGATACTGTAGATACTATAGGTAGATACTGTAGATAGATACTATAAGTAGATGCTATTGGTAGGTACTGTAGATACTATAGATAGATACTGTAGATACTATAGATAGATACTGTAGATACTATAGGTAGATACTGTAGATAGATACTATAAGTAGATGCTATTGGTAGGTACTGTAGATACTATAGATAGATACTGTAGATACTATAGATAGATACTGTAGATAGATACTATAAGTAGATGCTATTGGTAGGTACTGTAGATACTGCAGATAGCCTGTAGTGAAGCCTATCTCTATCTCTGTGGTAGAATTCCAAATGGTTTACAGGTAAGGCAATTAAGGGACAAATGTATCTATATTTCAGGTTTACATCACAGCCTAATGAGCATGCAGTTAATTTTTGCCATTTCCAACCAAAATGCAGACTGAAGCTTGATTTTATGCACCAGGCAGTTACATTTCTGATCTCACACACAGACTGTTCAGAGCCAAATCTGAGGGTAGGGTACTCTGAGATATTGTGAACATACTGCTGATCCTAGGTGTCCACAATAGGCTGTCCAAATGACTCCCCGGGTGACATTCCCACAATGCAAACCCCCGGTGCTGTATCCCGCATGGACTCTGCACAGTTACGCAATTCAAAATGAATGGTTTCTTTTTTGACACGAGTGGTGCATTTGTTTTGCAGCGTCAGAATGGGGGACCCTGAATGTTTTCTCTGTTGTAGTTGTCATCTGTAATGTGTGGAGCTTGTTCATTCTCCAGCCCTCAAAACCAAACCCTCTCTATTGATTTGTTAAGGTGACCTGTTGTTCTCAGCTTGTTACGTTAGTATTGCTTTTTTGATGTCAGGGCAAAGACCTGCACTTTCAAACATAGAAAATATCAAATATACACCACTAAGGCAGAGGCAACGTGTAAAGACCTCTGTCTTCATTACAATGTAAAGACTTCTGTCTTCATTACAATGTAAAGACTTCTGTCTTCATTACAATGTAAAGACTTCTGTCTTCATTACAATGTAAAGACTTCTGTCTTCATTACAATGTTTTCCGGAGGACCTTTCATGACTTTTCCATTTTTTTACAGTTCTTTATTGGATGAAAATGTTTTATCTGTGAATACACTGGTCATCTCATGCTGTTCTACTTGTCTCTTTCTCTCAACAGTACACCTCCAGCATGAGGGCCAAGTACCTGGCCAACAGCGGCCCGGGTCCCAGTACCTCCACCCCCGTACCTCCACAGCACCCATCACAGCACCAAGAACACGACTCTGCACACCACTCACGACAGCACACTCCACACCGCCCACCATATCACCCAGCGGCACAGCTCTAGACAACACCGGGGGCGTGACCCACCAACAGACACACCAGTGTGGAACCGCCTAGCCTCTGGAACTTCTTCTCCAATACCCCTCAACATCTCTGTGACATCATCTCCATCCTCAACCAGGCTACAGTCTCAATCTCCTTTCCTCTTCGCTCTTACTCGCCCTCTCCCCCCAGCAACAACTTCAAACATCTGAGCCAAATATGTCTTTTGAAGTGTGCTTGATGGTAGAGCTAAGAAAGGAACGCGCAAGGCAGACGCATCATGTAAATAGTTCTGTCGTCATTACAATGTTTTCCATAGGCCCGTTCATGATGTTTCCAGATGGCAAGTCTGGGCTGGGCCACAGCAGAGCAGCTAGCCAGTGCAGGGTGGAGTGCCAGTGGGAGGTTATTTCCAGCATCGTGTGATATCTGCTTCATGGGCTGCTAGTGGACTGACTGAGTGGTGGCCCTTGTTCCCCTGCTACCCCCTACCACCGCCTCGCCTCAGTGCTGGGCCATCCTCGTGGCCCAGGGACAATACAGACTAATGAGGCAACTGGCCTCCAGCTCTTCATGAACGATCTCTGCTCCTTTTCCACTCCTCTGTCTGCTCAGTCCACCAAATATCATCTTGAACGGAGTAATAATGTCTTGTGAGGATATGTTGCTCAAACAACATCTGTTGGTCTTATTTGTCTGCCACTTTTGGGGTCTCCCTGTATTTGATATTGTTTGAAGGAGATATCCACCATCAAATGGTCTCCGTGTTCACCACTGCAAAAACCAGTAGTTATGGTGCTGTGAAGGAGAGAACACATGACTAGATAATGAAACCAAACTGCCATTGCTTTGGTGAGGACTGAGACAGTTTTGGGAATATCTAGGCTAGCACTGATAACTATTGATAGTGATTTTGTTCAATATGTTGCTACGTACTGTACTCTCTCTCATTGCTGGAGGAGATGTTGAGCAATGCCTTACACAGAGAGCTGTGGCAAGGCCTAGAAACTGCTGTTCCCTCTCACCCTTTTACAGAACTAGGCCTCTGTCATAGCAAGTTGGGATCCAGGCACGGTTCCTCCAAAGGTTGGATGTACCTCAACAATACTATGGCAATGATATGTCTGAAAGACAAAGACCAGTGTTTCTCAAGCATTCCGTGTGAGTGTTCTTCATAATAGTGAAACATCTCAGTTCCTCATGTAATCCTGTTATCTGGAGGACTTGCAACACGACCAGTAGAACGCCTGGTCGAGGAAAGGGCATTAACATCAGTTGTATTATCCGGTCTCTCAATCCATGTGTCTGACGAGATCACATTGACATGTCATTACTACTGTCTTAACAAGCTGAGAGACTACTGATTTCTTATCTACGTAGCCATCAGCTTGTTATTGCATTTGTCTGTACAAACAGACTGTGAGTGGGACCAGTTATCTTATTTCCTAATGTCTTATAGTAGTAGGTCTATGACTGGAAAAGACTGGGACCTCTTAACTCTTACATTAGTCCTGACCTGCATGTTTGTGGCTGTCGTCCCCCGTCGTGTCCCCCCCCCCCCCCCCAGAGGGAGGTTTTTCTTTGGAGTGATACAGTATGCCACTATTCCTGAAAAATGACTGAAGCTACATGGAATTTGAACTGGAGAGTTTTGCTGTGAAAAACGAGTTTATTTTTTCGATTCCAGCGTCTGCTCTTGGATGATGTGAACTGAAAAGACGGATAAAGCTCACTAAAGAAGAGGAGCTGTGAACGGTGGGACCCACTGTCCTCTCATCAATACCACAGACCGCTGTTATCAGAACTGTAATTCCAATTACATTGAGGAGTTTGATCAATTGAGGATATGCTTGACAAAAATGTTCACACTTCTATGGTAAGGTTTTGTTCCCAAACCGGAAGACCATTCAGACGAGGAAAGGAAACATTTCGAAACTAACGGAAGCACAAGCTTTTTTTCAACCGACAGATATGAGGACTGGTTCCTGATTGCTGAGAGACGAAACAAAAGAGGAGTTTTCCTCCACCATTATAAGACTCATTTAAAGTCTCATTTGCAGTGCTCTTCTATTAGCCAGGTATCTTGTGTTGGTGTTCCTCTGTGTACAGTGGTCGGTGTTTTTGCTTGCCTGTCTCCTGTCCTCCCAACAGATCTCTGACCACCTCGCAACGTTCTCCTCTGCTGAATCACGTTACATCCCGTGTCTGGAGGCTGTGTACATGAATTAGTATGTCTTCTAAAGAGGGGTAGAATACATGTATTCTAGTGTACAATTATGCATGTTGCAACAGCCAAGAGAACTGCAAAATGGACATTGTAATGCACCAGCATTTCATTGTCACAAAGATGTGTTTTGGCATAAAGAATTATTTTGGAGAGAGAAAATGAAACTGCAGGAGTTGTTTCACAATGGGTGAACTGAAGAAATGCTGTAGTGACACAGGTTCATTTGTACCATTTACCTTTTCAGCAAGAGCATCCTACTTTCCTGTGGACTCCTAAAGCATGGTGCCCCTTCAAACGTAGAGTGAAATATTGTTGTACGTTGTTGCTACCGACGCTTCTCTTGGCGCCCCTTCGTTCTCCGTTGTAATCAATATGAGAGGTGTGGTTCTTTCTTCAGACTGTGCCAATAACCAAACACAACACCTTACCTTTACTCTGATCTTTTTAAATGTCTCACTTAGGCCTGTTTGTACAGTTCACAGCACTGTGGTTGCCTGAGCAACCAAATGAGGAAAATTAGCCCTACATTTTGAACTGAAAATGTCTTGTTCTTTTATTCTCTGTGTGAAAGACCATTTATTATAGTAATGATGCATTTTTACTGTTTTAGAGTAGTCATATTATCTTTGTTAATATTGTAATGCTAGACCAATGTACAGACTTTAAAGGGATACTTCAGGATTTTGGCTATTAAGCCCTTTATCTACTTCCCCAGAGTCAGATGAACTAATAGACCACCGTCTGCATCCAGTATGAGGTAGATCTGCGAGCTAATGCTAACTAGCGATAGCTGAATGAGTGGAAGTGTGTGGTATCTACTAGCAAATGCGCTAACGCTAGTTAGAAACTTCCTTCAAACTGCACGCAGAGACATAAAAACGGTATCCACGAGTTCATCTGACTGGAGAAGTAGGGCATTAATTGACAAGTATCCCTTTAAAACATGTTTGCTAAATGAGCTGGTGAAGTTGACATTTTCTTTGTCATTGTGATGAAATCTCTTTTTGCTTCATAAAAAAAAAAGTAATTTACCATTGATTCATTTTAGTGTTCATTGCATATATTACGATGTGTAGCAAGAAGAACATGTTTGTTTCTTTTAATGTGAATACGATATCATTTTTGTCTTTCATTGCTTTGTTTTGATAACATTTCCCTGTAGATTTACTCATTTGTTTTTATATTATTTTAAATCAATTACTAAAATATTGTACATGTTAAACCTGTGGTTTTATTGAGCTTGAACTCAGTGTTTTGAAATTAAACCAACCTTAACTGTTGAACCCTGACTTATCTTTACATGTCGTAAAGAATGGACAATGTTGATCATAACTAAAATGCATGATTTATACGAGAGTTTGATTTTAACTTAGCCTACATTATTTTACAGTGGAAGCCCGTGTGCAGCTATCAATGGTAGAACAAAGATAACAGATTGTTTGGTAGGTAGGTAGCAGCAGAACGACACAGTGTCTCAGTAAATATATCTGTGCTATAGTATTCTGAGGTGATGGTTGTTTGTTGATACAAGTATTTTGATATTCAACACAGCAGGCTTTGTTACAGGCAGTAATATATAGCTCAAATGTATTTCTGGGATGTGCTATTGTTCTCTATAGTGTGGAGATTGAAAGGCTATAGGCCTGGAGGAGAAAGGCTGTGTTGTCTGTGTAACCTCACTGGGCCGACGGCAGGCGAGAGGTCAGTGTCACAAACAGGACAGACGTCCAGCATTGTCTCCTTCCTGTAGGGCGGAACGTCAGGCAGCTGCTGTCTCTCCAAGACTGGCGTCCTGTCTAGTCTAAGGGGGGTTGGAGGGATGGGAACGTGGATGGATGAGTGAATGGTCCCTCGATCCTGAAAGATCATGAGCCAAAGTACTTTAATCCTAGTATTTTGTTCATCCCATTTTACAACAAATGTAATGTTAGGAACTCAGCCTTTACGATACATTAATTTCACAAACATGACAGAAATGTCCAACAAATCCTTTTAAATCAAATCGGTTGTCATGTGTTCTTCCAACATAGTATGAACAAAGAAAACTGGTCAACACTTCTTCCTGGATCGTAGGATGATGATAAGTGAACAGCTGGAGAAGTAGATGAACTCAGCAGCTGTCCGTTCCTTCTGGCCACTCACTGCACTGTCATCAGTTTGGAAGGTCCATTTAGTATCTCACACCAGATGTGAACTTTTTGGTAACCCTTTAGGATATACGTTAGGCATTGTTGTCTCCATGCATACTTATCAGATGATATTATTTGGTCTTACATGTAAATGGTTTATGATGCTTACGATATTCGCTGAACAAAAAAAAGTTTTCTAATTCAATATTCTTGTCTGAATATATAGCAATCACACCTACCTCCTTCCTTCCCTGCTTCTCAAAGTTTCAGTTTGACTGAGATGTAAAGAAACAAAGCAGAACGGTGTTTAAATAGTCTTGTTTCTCCTGAAGAGGCAGCCAAGTTTTTCACAAATGCACCGGAAATGTATTCAGTGAGAAGGGGCGCGCTAATGAAATTTCACAGTCTTACTCTTGAGGAAATTGAATTACTCCCCATTGTTGGATTGGAGGAATGCATTGCTAATGCATTGAGGTGGAGGGCTGAATAGTGGAGCGGGGCGAGATGGTGCCAGGGCCCTCTGACCCCCAGCAGACACTTCCTGAGTCGGGCCTGGGCGCGCAGCCAGTTGCTCCTACACTAGCACAGCCCTCTCTCCTCTGGAGGATTCTAACCCCAGCTATCTCTCCAGGTCTCAGAGCAGCTGCATGACAGGCCAGACGGAAGAAGCCTATTAGTGTAGATGCCTCTCCAAGTTGTCATCCCTTTTAGCTAGAATTAGAAAAGTCTAATTCTATAGGATGTCTCAGTGTATTCTGATCCACCCTTTTTTAACACAATGTACAGTAGTGTCCTGTGGGACTGAGCCAGGCAGAGAGCAGTGAATGCAGGTCTCTGGGCATCTTTGACTGGAGGGATGTCCCACCAGGCACATTGTAGTTGGAGTCAAGGAGACAGGGCGTGTTGCGTGTCCCTCCTTTGTGGCTGGACTCAAAAGAGAGGGGCAGCTGTATCCTGGGGGGGTGTCTGTGTTACTCACATCCCTCACACACCAGGAGGGGGAATGAGGGATCGCTGGAACTACTCTGTTACCCACTCCCTAACCTTTTATTCCATGGCTGTGTGGAAAACCAGTCATTTCAAAAGCAATCATTGGTATTGGTGCAGGGTAGTTAACTTCTCGAGCAAATCCCCTCCTCCCTCTCACTGTCCTACTTTTTACATTGATCTAAACCGTATCCCTTTTCGTTCCTAGGCTTTGAGGGGCGTCTTGCCTCCTGGGCAAAACTAATGCCTTGAACCAATGTTTTTCCACCACTTCTGGTTTAATAAGGTACATTTTCACATTAGTTTGCCACACTTGCCGTGAATGTGGCCACATTCCTCCTGTAGAAGCAACAATAGCTGGAAATGGCATTTACAGAACGAGCTATCGTGTTAGAAAGCAGGGAGACTTGTATATCGCTACAAAGAACGGGTCTTCTTCTGTGGTGACGATTGTCTTGTTGCCGGTCGGCTCTGAGGCCTAATATATAAATACTGCAATGGAATGACTGAACTGAGCCCCATTTGAAGTGTGGCACACCTATAACTGTAATCCTAGATCACAGATGCATTAGTGGGATTTGGTATAGGTTATGAATAAGCAGCATTATGCAATAGCTGTAATATACTGTATTTAACTGAAAATCTCCAGACAGGTGGCTATGAGGCATACATGCCAGTAATCAAGCTGCAGTCAACACTCGTAGCTTGGAGTCATCTTGAGTGTCTGCTGGGGCAGAGGCCTGGAGAAGGTGCTGTCTGTCCAGAGAATTCATTTGCATCCTGATTTGCATTCCATGCAAAAGCTTGCGTCTCGCACACCCCTAAGACACTTCCACAAGAAACCAGACTTCTTCAGTTCAATGTGTGCTCGAGTCCCTGAGTTAGGACTGTTTCCCTACATGTGTAAAGGAAATGTTCTATTTTGTTGCCTCCACTATCAAATCAACCTTTCTTGCATATCTCTGCTGAAGATCTCTTTGGTGTTATACAGTAAGAACAGGCCTCCTTCCTTGTGTACGTTTCAGAATGTGTTGTAATGGGGGTCAGATTATGATAGGCGTGTCAACCTAGTGTTCAACTGGTAAAGATGGTTCGTCTTCATCCCCCCAACATCCTGCATGTCTTTACGCGACACAACCTGGGGTGTAAGAGCTGACGGTGATATTTGCATATCTGAGAGTAGCATCGTTTGAAATACTGATCTCCTCTGCTGTTACTGTTATGATGTTAACGCAGAGGGTGTGGGCCCAAGCGTCACTCAACAGCCCTGCACTTGCCAATGTTGTCACTGTAGAACACTGGAGTGGGAAGAGTTAAACCCCAGGCCATACAGTACTGACTTCATGAGCTAATCCTTGTTCCCCAAGTATAATGGACTTAGCGTTTCTCCCTCGGATGCTGGCCCATGTTGACTCCAATGCTTCCCACAGTTGTGTCAAGTTGGCTGGATGTCCTTTGGTTGATGGACCATTCATGATACACACGGGAAACTGTTGAGTGTGGTAAAAACCCAGCAGCGTTGCAGTTCTTGACACAAGCTGATGCGCCTGGCACCTACTACCATACCCCGTTCGAAGGCACTTAAATCTTTTGTCTTGCCCATTCACCCTCTGAATGGCGCAATCCTTCTTTAATCTGTCTCCTCCCCTTCATCTACACTGATTGAAGTGGATTTAACAAGTGACATCAATAAGGGATTGTAGCTTACACCTGGATTTGCCTGGTCAGTCTATGTCAGAAAGAGCAGGTGTTCATAATGTTTTATATACTCAGTGTGTTTCTTTTAAGTGTAGGAAAGTACTTTGGACCTAGGGCAGCAATGGTATATGAGTGAGGAATAGGCGGGACAGCCTTTCATGTCTTTGATGAAATAAGTGGATGTTTTCAGATAATTCAAATGATTCAATTTAGGACAATGTCATGGAAAGTGGTCGAGTACATTATCATTGTCACTATAAGACTGTTTTTTTATTTTTTATTTTTTTATTACCCCCTTTTCTCCCCAATTTTCGTGGTATCCAATCGCTAGTAATTACTATCTTGTCTCATCGCTACAACTCCCGTACAGGCTCGGGAGAGACGAAGGTCGAAAGTCATGCGTCCTCCGAAGCACAACCCAACCTTTTTTCTTAACACAGCGCGCCTCCAACCCGGAAGCCAGCCGCACCAATGTGTCGGAGGAAACACCGTGCACCCGCCCCCCTTGGTTAGCGCGCACTGCACCCGGCCCGCCACAGGAGTCGCTGGAGCGCGATGAGACAAGGATATCCCTACCGGCCAAACCCTCCCTAACCCGGACGACGCTAGGCCGATTGTGCGTCGCCCCACGGACCTCCCGGTCGCGGCCGGCTGCGACAGAGCCTGGGCGCGAACCCAGAGACTCTGGTGGCACAGCTAGCGCTGCGATGCAGTGCCCTAGACCACTGCGCCACCCGGGAGGCCCCACTATAAGACTGTTGATGGATATTTCAATTACAGCTTGTGCCAACAGGAATTAATTTCCCAGCACTCAGATGAAATAATTCAATGATCATGAGTTACAGGCGCAGCCATTCTGAGTCGGTGTGGAATGGATGGGTGAGATCAAGCTATTGGCTGGACACACAGGAACTGTTTTACCTGCTGTGGGACACTAGAAGGTCCCGTATGTATTACCTTACCCAATGGACCTTTCAAGAGGCTATGGTATATAGATGGATCGGTCTGGGAGGAGCCTGCAGCACTCCTAAGGCTGGATCTTCACTATATTCTGTTCAAGGACAGTGTCTTCACAAATAATAGCCACTCTGTAGTTCAAGCGAGCCTTCACTTCTAGAGATATGTGATACCTGGATTATGGTAAAGACAGCCTTCCCAGTTTTTGAGTATATGCTGAGAAAGCGGATTAAGCCCTCAGCCAGTTGCTGTGAGTGCTCCCTCCCAGTGGGGCTATACAGAACCGTCCTACCACTCCAGCCACTCCTAATCCTACAGACACCGTGGGCTGTTAATTGGAGACTGTCTGGGTGGGTGATCTGCAGGGGAAAGCCACGGTGACAGCGTGCGAGTCACCAGCGTCTCCGCAATCCCCGGCGCGCTGTGGAATGTTTGTCTCCTGGCAGTTGCTCCAACGTTGGACGCCTTCCATACCTCGCCAGATTTTAGCCTTATGCCAGGATTCACCATGAACATCACTGCAGGAGTTTCCTAATCCACACCACCACTGGCCCACTGCCCAATGCCATTCCATTGTCAGACAGTCATTTATTAATTGACACATAAATGGAGTTAATACCCACCGGGTACAGATGTCAATTCATCGTCTATTCCACATTGGTTCAATGTAATTTCGAGGCTGTATCACAACCGGCCGTGATTGGGAGTCCCATAGGGCGGCGCACAATTGGCCCAGCATTGTCCGGGTTTGGACAGTGTGGGCAGTCATTGTAAATAAGAATTTGTTCTTAACTGACTTGCCTAGTTAAATAAAGGTTTAATAAAAAATATATTTAAAAAATTGAATTGAAATGTGGAAACAGCATTGACTCAACCAGTGTGCCCAGTGGGTATGAATGAAAACAAGGCAGACCTCCCTAATAAAACAGACTTTTCGTGTGTACTTTGACACATCTGAACCAACAGCAAGCAGGGAGGTGTGAGATGTAACACCTAGGAGGCTATAGATTCTCCGAGGTGTTAAAGTGTCTTATCAGCAGGATACAGACAGTTCCGGATCATCACCGTCTATAGCCATCTCTGACACTTCTCTGTAGATAAAATGATCGTTGGATTAACTGTTGAGTGTGTCCACCAAATGAGTCGGAGTGAGTCACAATGCAACTATCTTACCTCAAGTGTTTAACAGGTTTGCTTTCATGTTTCATTATCAAGGCACCAGTTGATCTGGTGTTTACATTGCACATTTTTTGGGGGGGGGATTTCATGATTTAAATATAGTTATAGTTGTAATGTTTGGAATCCTACTCGCTCTATTATTGGCCTACACATTCTCAAGTAGGTTGGGAGGTTTTTTAGACAGGAAGCACTCATTAAATGGACCGTCTGGGAAAAGGCGGAACTCAGACAGTCTGTAGCTTCTGAAGTGGAGGGGAACCAGTCAAAACAAATATAAAACCTTAAGTCCATGTGTGTTTAAAGTACTTAAGAATTCATGTCAACTGCCACATGGGAGTTCTCAGAACTAACTATCATTAAAAGGGTGGCAGAGCAGACAGACAGAGACTAGATACATCAGCTATTCATGATGACTGACGCCCAGGGTTAAAGCCACAAGTACGGCAAGGGTGAGGGCAGACAGTTGGACTGACACAATTCTGGAGAAGCTAACACAAGGAAGACTGGAGATCGAGTGTCGACTGGCATCAGTGTGTGGAGAAACAACATCAACTATGCAGACAATTCATCATTTAAAAAACTGAAGTTGGATAGTGGACTGGTTTGGTTCCTAAAATCTTTATCAGTGATAACAGGATGAGGCACAACATTCCCCCCCCCCCCCCCCCCCCCCGGTTCTGTTTCAACATTGTGTCTAGTCACCAGAAGAGATGAGGTTACAGGGCTGTAGCATCCTGTTGTTGCTCTCTGATAACCCTCTCACCAGTTACATGTCTTTCTGTTTGTCACCTGCTGTTGTGTCTGTAACTACACGTCTAAGATTGTCTGTCTCATACACTCAGGACTTCCATTCAGTGGGACTGTAGCCTATCTCTCAAAGCATATTTTAATCTTTTGACTCAACCACTTTACATTTACAGTCATTTGTCCACTTAGAAAACATTTAATGTGAAGGGATGACGGACCCGTCAGTGAAGCTGAGCATGTGAGACAAATTACCAGAGAAAACATCCAGACCACAAAGCCATAATCATAGCTTGGCTTGGTGATATGTAGTGGGAAAAGTTACAGGCCCGTAATGTGTCTGAAGCTCAGTTTCAAACAGACATCTGTCATCAATATCTCTCTCTCTCTCTCTCTCTCTCGCTCTCTCTCTCTCTGTTCTCTCCAGTGACACATGAAATGATAACTCCCCCCCCCCCCCCCCAATCTTTATGGAGGTTTGAACTGAGGGTGAAATGTATTATATGACACAGGCATGTTAAAGCCATCACTCAAGTAACCATATCCATTTAACCAGTGGCTATTGGTTTGGTAAAAGTGTATCCTGACTAACCCAGAGGAAGGAAGGGGTTCTTTACTGGCACTGGACCCATGTGAACTGCATCAACATGGATCAAGTATATCAACTCTTGTACAACTAAGTGGTAAGTCGCGGATGTGTCCTCATAATAACATGTCTTCTTCGGCACCGAGATCTTTCACTTAGAAAAACAAAAGTTTTTATATGAATAACAAATCCTTAATTGAAGAGTAATGTGATCTCGTATAGCTTTGGCTCTAAAGTCTGGTCTGACTCACAGGGTTACAGAAACATTACCTTGGTCAGTCATTTCAAAACCTAGAGGGATGAAAAGTTCTGAGAAGCTTTTCTGCGCTATGTTATAGGTGAGACTGCATTGGTTGAGTGATGGACGTTGTTGGGTCTAGTATCTTTCAGATCAGGCAGGGCTACTGTTTATTTACAGTAAGAGGGGTACAATATGGGATACACAATGCGTTACCCACAATTCATCATTGCCAAACTGTTTTCCCAAGGCTCTGTCACACTGTATGATGACTGATTTCCTCCGTCTTATAGAATTGTGTCTGAAGAAAAGCAGTGGCTGTCAGACACACAAATGTGTCTGTCAGACACACAAATGTCACGTCTGATCACAATGTCAGTGGAATTAGGATTGTGACACATGGAGAATTGCGGTTCTCTGTTTATTTTCTTGCAATCCTTTCCCATACCCAGTGTTGTAGACTAATAAATAAAGTCTGAGTTGTGGCTTTTAAGTGCGTCCAATTAGCATTATAATTTACACCCTGGGCCTCGGCCAACATTCAGACTCACTGGGAGGTTTTTTGCCTAAATGCTTTAGTGAGACGAGCACAGAGCTTTAGACAGAGTACATAAGCATTTGGGCATTACCATTTCGCCCTTTTCTTTGGCATGGTTGAGAGAGATGACAGAGTTCACAATGATAGTTTTTAAATCGTCATGCCTGGGTGTGCCCTCTAACAGACAGTTACATATAAAATCATGGCAAGTTATGACACCCCATGTCATCCCTTCTGAATAATGACATGATTGAATAAGCTGATATTTTGTTCACACACACTATCTGTAAAAAAGGATGGTTTATTCCATTCTAATCTTTATGTAGAAGTAGATCTGTAATCTCATACTATGAATGGAATGTCATAGAAAAAATACGAAACACAGATTGTTTCTCAGCGGTTATCCAACTTTATTTCAAAGCGTCATGTTCAGGCACCACAGTGGTTCCTATGGTAATAACATCAGGATTTGATCATAATCCCTGAGAAGCAAACATTAGAACCATCCAGATACTGGAGGATAAATAACAGCCATTTAGCGCAGTTACAACAAGCAGTAAAAAACATGTACAGGTCATCAAAATCCTTTACATTCTAATCCTCAATATACACATTTAGCATTTCAACAAAAATGCACAGTACACAAATACTGCTTTATAATTAACATATACAATTCTACCCAATATGGGTCGTTTACAGAGGATGAACACCTCTGTGTGTGTAAACACTGGTGTTGCTCTTGCAAAGCTCAATACAAAACCAACCCGCATACTCACTGAGGAATAAGTTAGACTAGTGTACATGGCTCTCCATCAATCCATTTTGTGCAAAAAGTATCAGAGAGTATTACATGTGTTGATGGTAATCTAAAAAGGTAAATATAAACTCTCAGTGGAAGAGTTGGAGGTAATTTAGCTACTTCACAAGAGCAAGCAAAAGTTCATTTGAAACCCAGCTGTGCAATTTTTAAACAAGACCATCTTCAAACAAATCAACAGTTGATTGTAACAGAAAAAACATCTTTGCTGTATTTTATTTTCCCTGATTCTATCAAATGCAAGGAATGTTATTAAATACAATCAAATCTAGAGATATTGATATTTTTGGGGTTGTCATTACATCCGTTGGTTTTGACACAGCTGTGAAACATATCTAGGGATGTCAATTCTGTCAATTCGTTCATTTAAAACTATCAATAAGGGAGAAAGTGCTTATTCCTGATGTACCTCAGATTTTATAACCTGACGGCACATTTGGAAAACTGCCTTCTGCCAGCTCAAATCATATATTAGTAATAACACTGACAAATCATTAACAAAAAGCACCAAAATATCTTCATATTATTGTTTTTGTCCGGAGTCTTCTGAAATGAACAAAAAAATTAACCACAACCAAAAATCCCCAAATGAAAACCATTTCCTCCACAATCTCAGAAATTCTGACCGTCTGATTATCTCTATAGAACCTAAAAGGATCACCTTGAATGGCTTCCAAAACCCAGAAGAAACAAAAAGAAATTGAACAATAAAGCAAACAATTCAATGGAAATTCAACAAATTAATCACGTAAAGCTGGCAAAAGGCTTGGATATATAAGTAGTACATTCTATAAGAATTGCAAATACATTTACAAGCAACATTTAAAACACAACGCACTGATTGCCTGCAAAGCCATAATGCTTTAAGCTCCTTCCCACTAAGTGCCTGCCTGGCTCCTCTGCCCCTATGCCAGGGGAGGAAGCCAAGACACCACACAGGAAGGAAATGTTCCAAGGGGGGCCGCACAGCAGCCCAGTAAAACTATCAGAGTCCGTGTGCCACTGAAACAAAAATACAGTGACATCACAGTCCGATACCAAACATGGGTCCCCACCAGCCTTTCAGATACCGAGGCACGGCGGGGACGAGGATACCAAAGGAGCCGGTCACCTAGTAGGCAACCTGAAGCGGGCACCAAGGGGTGTCTGGGTACAGCAAACAGTGCACAGACTTAAACCTGGAACACAAGGAGAGAAAGAGACATGGAGGTTAGATTAACAGAGAAAAAAGATATACCCTCTTTACAGTCAAGATAGTTCAAGTAGAGTAGGATTGCCATTTGTGTATTAGTCATGCAGAGTGTAATGTCTCACCTTGATGGGTCTTCCTCCACAGGGAAAGCCCCTTTCATATTGATGATGTTCCTCTTGTTCTCAAACATTCCATAACTCAATGTGATCTGGAATAAGCAAATATGGGAAAGAAATAAGCAACCCTGCCCAATAAGTTCTGATAAATAATGAAACTCTTTTCTCACAGTGAAACGACGGACGGACACACGTTCACATCTCACCTGTTTGTGAAGTTCAGATCTGGACACCTGTTGCAGGTTCTCCAGATGGGAGTGGAAGAAGTTGCTGCGGGTCAGAGGCACCCCCAGCACCGACTCAATGATGTAGCCGATGGTGCAGTCGTCAGGCAGACGAATCTTCTCTGCCGTGTTCATAAAATGGCCGCCACTGGCCCATGGGCTCATCTTCAAAGCCAGGCCTCGACTCACACAGAAGCCGGCTCCCCCAGTAGCAAACCAGAAGTTTACTGGTCTCTGGAAGAAAAAAAAGAGACGGCGAGCATGTTAGGTTGTTGTTATGCAACCTTTCTGAAGCATTTCAAACTTTTAATAACCAATTGAAAAGTTGTCATAGGCCAGGAGGGCTAAGTCCACCTACCATCTTGTTGTCTCCTAGCCTCTCTGTGGCCTCGATGGGCCGGTCCAGGCTGGGCTTGCCAATGTACATGTCCTGGGTGTGGGGGTAGTGGGACAGCAGCTTCACTAGAGTCCTCATGTTAACGTAGTTATCATCATCCACGTGACAAAACCACCTAAGAGGGGAAAACATTGTTAAAGCGTTACAATATTTAAATTAGAACAATAATCACTATCAAATCTAGAATGATATACAGCCTGGGTAAATTCATCACTTTAGATAGACACTTACTTTTTCCCAGACTCAATGAACTTGTCATACTCCACAGCCATCTTGCAGGATAGAGCTTGGCGGCTGTGTGCTGCTGAACAGTTGGTGTTGATGGCGTGACTCCCTGTAGGAACAATGAGGGAGGAGATGGTGAGTTACAAACTAGTACCTTACTAGCTAGTTAATGCAAGTAATTGTAACTATAGTGTCGTTAGAGCCTTAACGGCATCTGCCACTAAGACTACATGCCCCAGGAGCTCAAAGCAACACATTCCATGGGGATTAAAATAGGGGCTTGGTTTCTCACTATCAAATCTGGACGTTTAATGATAAACTAATTCCAGCTACTGTTCAGGTTAAGATAAATATAAAATGAGAACTAAAATGCTTCTAAAAAATCCAAAACTCACCAACTTTCTTCTTCAGCTCCTCATCTTCTCCGTCTGTGAAGATGTATGTCTGAAAAGGAGGGAAAACACATCAGATCACATTGTGGGAGTGGAAATCCGTGAAATCAAAGCCCCTCACAGAACAAGTGGTGGCACAAGAATCAACTGGAGTCCAAAATACAGTATGTCTGATGTCCTTGTTCACCATACATCTAATTCAGTGTGATGACCATCTAGCAGCAGTCATTTATGCATGTGGAGAACACATGGAGTTAAACAACCTCCACTCTAATAAAGGCCTCTTATGCAAGGTTCCCCTTTCTCCATGGCAACTGTGCAGGCCCCCCAAAAGTATCCCAGACATAGAACAAAGAGGGAGGCAACCATCCCTCCCCCCCCAACACCATTAAGACCCAATTCCATTCTGGATCTGCACCCACTCCCTAACTCCAACATGTTGACTAGAAATACAAATATAAATCGATGGCCATCATATAGATATCAATGGGGACATCACCAATGATAATTTCAGCACCACCTGTGTGACACAGAGTAAGGTCTTAGTAGCCAAAGAATAAAGCTGTCAAGGTTAGAATACTGCAGGCTGGTGTTTAGTTAAAAGGCAGCCTCAGTGGCACACTTAAAAGAGCAGGTAGGGATTAGGAGTTGTTTTATGGTGGGTAGGGCTTAGCAGGTGCTAGGCAGCCCTCCCTCAGTCAGACAGACAGGGCTGATGAAAGGGCCCCCATGGCCTGTTTGTGTCTGCCGTTGCCTGTTTGTGTGTGTGTCTACCGTTGCCCGTTTACGCTTCCCCTCTTGAGAGACAGCACCTGCCTTATCTCCGCCGCGTGCCCCAACACGCCAGGTAGCAGCGCCCACTCACTCCTTCCTCGCTGCTCGCGACCTCCCAACAGTTTATGACAACTGAACCAACCCCACATTCCCACTAATTGCTTGCTGCCACTGACTGTTGAGCAGCAACAGCCATCAGATCTGTATCTTAACAGTGGGGCTGGCTGAGTTCATGCCACAGGGCGATAAGGCAAAGACATTCACTTTTCTAATAACTCCCCTCCCATTTCTACAGTTCAGCACTATCTTCCATCGGTGCCAAAGCTTTATCTGATTGGTTTGCACAACAAACTGGGAGCAGATGTTGTGCGATGGATGCTGCAAGGCCCTGGGCCTGTGTTTGTTTAAGGAAGGGTGGTGGTTTCACTGGTAAAGGGATCAGAGGCTGGCGCTGTTGGCTTTAAGTCCCGCTGAATGGACAGCCTAATCACTGAGGCAGCTGCCAGAGCTGCCTGGGTACTGACAGAAAGGGGTCGAGAGGGGCTGATGGAGAGGGGTGGGGGGGGTCTCACTGCTGATTTGTAAATTGAAATCTGTGTGTGGTCATTCACCCCCACTTCAAGCTTCTACCCATCCCCCGTTCCCCCCCTCTCTCACCACCCCATACGCTGTCCCTCTTCAATAGAACAATGCCGGGTGTTTTCATGCTGGTTAAAGTCCTCCGCTGGGTAAATTCTAACTATGTTTGCTGGTATTTGCATACAGCTGCAGCAGTTAACTAAAGAGAAGTCTCCAAAGGGCTAAATGGCTTTTGTCTTAACTGAAACATTAAAGAAGTCACTCAAATGGAATACTAATTAATTTACCCCCATAATTTCATAAATAACAAGTCCTGCCCCGTGAGGAGAATAAACCATTTTTTTTAATGATGACTATCTGAACCACAAATGAGATGAGGGCTGGGGACGACAGCACTCCTCTCCACTAAAGAAAGGCCTGGCACAGCCCAGTCTGAGCAGAGCATGGTGCCTGGCTGGCTGTCTCAAGATCCCCGGGAAGGAAGGGCACGGACTGCACTCCCCTCCACTCATCTCAACTCCCTCCATCAACAACCACCTACTCCACCCCCCCCCCTCACTCAACCATGTCTCGTTCTCCCTTCCCTTTAGCCTTTGGCACAGCACTAAAGTCACTGGAGTGTGGACTACAGGACAGAGAACAGGCCACCTACAGACACACAATGACACTTTCCCACTCTCTGACCAGCTGGATATTCAGACTCATTCCTTCATACTGTGAAGGTCTATTTGATTAACTCAACAATGGAGCCAAGTCTTCTTCCAAACTGCCAGACGTACAGACGCTCGTTTTGGGAGTGCTGGCGAATTAGTATAATTTCAATTAAAAATGGAATGCATATCCAACCACTATGATGTCACTGCCAGGCTACCAGCTGTTCTGTCCAGACACAACCAAAGTCAATACCCTTATAATGTCCATTGATGTGTAGTTTAGAGCTAGATTTCAACCTGTGTTTTGTAGCTAGTTATGTACTGCAGAGCCCGGAGTACTACAAGCCAGAGAATGCTGTTGCTGCACAGTTTGTTCTCTCATTGTTTTGAGGCTCACTCACTAGGGAAGCTGCATTGTTCCAGAAGGGAAATCTGCTGAAACACCGGAAACAAGGGCCTACTATTTGAACAACCCGTGCATAATAACAAGTTGTAAAAAAAAAAAAAAAAAAAAAATTTAAAAAAAAAACATAGTATTTACCATATTATGTCACAGTACTTTTGCTTACTCACTAACTTATGACTCACAAAAAACAATTGGGCCTTTCACTACACCAACTATTCTCTGAACCAAACATTTTTTTCCCCCAATAACTTATTTCATTTGATGTAATAAAAAACAAACTTCTGACCATAATACTAAATTGGATATATTATTCTGCAGACACAGTAAGCCACAGGCACAATTCTATCATGGTAATCACAGATTGGATCTACCCTCTCTATTTACATGTAAACATTATCTGATAGCACGTCCGTTGGCTTAAGGAAACAGAAAGTGTATATCCTGTGCTGGAAATACGAATCAGGGCTCTGATCTGCCCAGTTTACAGTTCTAGTCAGGCCTCACCTGCTGGCAGAATGCCATGAAATCTCTACCAGCTTCAGATACCAGCTACAGACATGATCAACTGGATTCAGTCAGCTGAGCTCCACAGGTGTTCATCAATTGAGCATTATCATATAGCCTGGGTGCAGATGTCCATATGTGCTGGGAATGACCTGATTCCTATGACTGGCATTAGAACCATCCTTTGTTCTCTAACTTCTGGCCACCTGTCAGCCTTCCTCCAGGAACTCCCATTTGTATTGTGGGCCCAGGCTGTCCTTTAAGCCTGCACTGGCTCCCACCAGCTGCCTGATTAAACCCTGCTGTTAACCCATCTCAGAGAGAGAGAGAGTTAACTTACATCATCCACTACAGTAAGCACAACACTCAATGGCCATGTAAACTGCTACTCCCAAACTCTATTGACAGCCCATCTTACTGAGCATAAACCTGTCCTGAAGTAGGGGGGGGGGGGGGGGGGGGTGGGGGCTAGTTTAAGAACTAGGACAGATGTCAGATAGACTTCCCCTGTATCGGATGTATAAAACTCACCACAGACCATTATGTAATGGAGGGAGTTTTTGGAGGGAGTTTTTTGAATGGGCTACTGTATTTGACCATGTGATGCATCTTATGTGTTCAAAGTTCCATTTTCTCACCCCACTTCCTCTGCATACAAAGAGAGACAGTGTTGCCATGACTAACCTTCAAAACACCCAAAACAGAGTGGGGTTTGGCTTGGGATGGAGAGAGGAGTTCTCAAAAGAAGGTGGATAAAGAATGTGTGATTTTGCCCGAGGAGAATTTAATTGACTTTTGAAAAATATGCGTGACAACTCTGGGTAGTGGATAAAATCACTATGACTAGCCTCTGTTTCCTCTCAACTATGGCTGTGAGTGCCTTTGTGCACCAGTCTAAAAAGAGCTTGGTTCTCAGGGCGGCATTTTCATACTCAGCATGGTACTCCCAGCACAAACTTCCCTATAGATGCACCCCTTTGTCCCAAGCATCCCCTTAACGAAGCCCCCCGTTTCCCCATCCCTTGGCTGCTTGACCCAGACTCTGCTCCCACGTTCCCATGGAGCGGCTGAGACAAGGGGGCTGGGAAAGCTTTTCTTCCCCCCTTCAGAAAGACGCTTTGTTAGCCCTGGAAAGGGGACAGCACTGGAGCTGCTGCTGTGAGACATGCATTGCACCAGGGCATTCACAGGGACTCCCAAAAGAGGGGGTGAAAAAGAGGGGAAACGAGGGGGGTGCAGAGGCTTGAAACTGCTCCCTATGTTCCCAGGGGCATCACTCAAGGTAGAATACAAAGTGGCAGGGCCTAAGGAACTCTGCATAATTAATAGGGTAACATGGACAGTTCAGAATCAAACAGTTATCACCCATCTCACCTGACCTGAGTGGAACAGATGTTTGAGTGGGTCAGCATTAACAATTAACTCTCATTGGTGGCTTGTTGTAAAGCATATTTTATGGGAGAATATTCGTTTTTTTTTACCATTGTGTCCTATGGTAAATTGCCTAGCCTAAGCCTACTAAAGGAAACCTAGTGGAAATATGTGATTGTTTTATTCTAGGTTATGTCCATGGAAGATTTCAAATTAACCATATTCTTCTGATTATAATGTAGGAGCGTTGGCTTACCTGCTGCATGTTTCTAGAGATCCAGGTATCCAGAAGGAGATTCAGTCGAGACTGATGGAACTTCTTTGTGGTCTTGACAGCGATGAAGATGTCATCTGCACTGATGTCCTCTGCGGGGGACGCATCTGTCGCTGACTGAGCGGACCCTGCAGGCTTGTCCGCCTCTCTCCGTCCCCGGGTCAACTTGGAAAAATACGCAGAGAATCCTTTTTTCGCCTGCGCCTCCGAGTTGACCTGTTGCTGATCAGCCTTCACTCCGTCCGTAGCCACGGTGTCCATGCTCTGGAGTGAGCGCGTCCCCATCTCTCTCTGGTTTGGAACCTCGTCTACCTGAACTCTTTGATGCTGCGCGACCACCAAGAGCAACATAAGGCAGGTGAATACTGCACTGGTTATAGAAACAACCGTTTTCTTACCATAACTTTTCGACATGTTGATATATTTCAAAACTACAATATGTAGTTGTATACTGAGAATCACCTAAATTGAAAGTCCATATAGTAATTCTCTCCAGATAGAACAAAGAAATCAAACAGCCGTCCCGTGCGTCTGCATTATTGTAATACAATGCAATTTTGTCCTAGCCCAACTTTATAACCTACCCTTCAAGCTAGCCACGCCTCATGGGCGGTCTGTAAAGTGCCATATTGCGCTATATTGTGCGGACGCTGAGAAAAGACTCTCCCCCCAGGCAGATCTAAATCGTAGACACGCCCACGATATGAGGCGTGTGTGTGTGTGTGTGTGTGTGTGTGTGTGTGTGTGTGTGTGTGTGTGTGTGTGTGTGTGTGTGTGTGTGTGTGTGTGTGTGTGTGTGAGTGAAATAAATTATATAAGCCCCTTGTTACTTTTGAATTCCTTGCCCGCCAAAGTTCTCACATTCTGCTTAGCCTACAGCTATTTTCTATAGGCACTTTGCTTGTTCATGAATCTACTATAAGTAGGCCTTTATAGTAGTTTGGTAAATAGAACATCAAATATGTTGCTGTGTGAGCATGTGACATATACATTTGAATAAAGAAGTCATATTAGCTGGAGGAGATTAAGGAGGGGGTCAGATCCTATGGTTTTCCTTATCAGGGAAGTCCCGTGGCAGTTACAGATAAGAGTGAAAGATTTACTCTAAGAAAGCAGCAGGTGGACATTGCTCATGTTTTCAGTTAGCACCTTGTCTGCAGCTGGTGGTGGTGAAAAGTAGCATTTTTCAAATAGGCTTGAATAATTAACAAACCTATCTGACTTTAGTTGGCCTGTTTGTGGAAAGAACGTCTGAGCCTCACAATCTACAAGAGATGGTGCCTAATTGAATACATCTTGACTATATTTAGGCTACTTATATGTAACGGATGTGAAATGGCTAGTTAGTTAGCGGGTACGCGCTAACAGCGTTTCAATCAGTTACGTCACTTGCTCTGAAACCTAGAAGTAGTGTTGCCCCTTGCTCTGCAAGGGCCGCGCCCTTTGTGTAGCGATGGGTAACGACGCTTCGTGGGTGACTGTTGTTGATGTGTGCAGAAGGTCCCTGGTTCGCGCCCGTGTCGGGGCGAGGGGACGGTTTAAAGTTATACTGTTACATATACATACATCCTTGTGAATTACGCATTTCTTTAGTTTGGTTACAGAGCAGGATTATGAGTTTACAATGATTGATTAGGCCTACCATTGGAAACTTCCATTTAGAACCGGTGGATTCTGTAACATTTGGCTACGTTCAACGTCTTACAGATGTCTCTCAGATATAAAAAGTTTGACTCCTCATTGAAATTCTTTGTGAACTTATTCAAATTCTGCCAAGTGTGGGCAGCTTGTTCACCAGCCAAGCAAATGCAATTATTCTGCATTGACCTTGTAAGGGCTTTAAACAGTTGGCAATTCCTCAGCCCTTGTTATTTAAATTCTGTCTCTCAACCAGTGGGGTGGCTGACCCCTAGACTTGACATGAGTTCCAGCAGACCGACTGCCATGCAGCTGGCAGTGACAGGTCTGAATACCCACACTCACTCCCACCAGTCTCAGTCTCAGAGAATGGCCAATGGACCAAGCAAACTATTGGATGAGAATTATAATCTCATGTTTCTAAATTTAAAAAACAGTTTGATGTGAAAAAGCATGTGAATCATGTGAAATCATCTTTTGGTTGTAGGGGGTAGCTTTAAAGTCATATGGAGAATAGTCTAACACTGACTATCCTTATTTGCCGTCATCTAGCTAAAGCCCTACCCCACCCCTTCTATTGTTGAGCTAAGTAAACCAGAGTAAATTGGTATGGATACAACCTTTATACTTCTAGTCCTCTTTTTTAACCGACATCACAAGGACTGGTTGAGCTAAAAGAGAACATACTGGATGGAGGAGAAGAACCAGTAAGCCTTTCTCCTTAAATGTCCCTTTAAAACAAACTGAAAGGTGGGCTTTTAATCAAACAAAAATCACAAAATGTTGCTGAGAAGTAATCCTTTCACCTCAAATTGTTCCTGCCGACAAGTCCTTTTGTGCATCTTTTAAAACTGCTCACAAAAAGGCAGCTAAAAAACAAGTATAAGAAATCAGTGAGAGGGGGTTGTCTCCCTGGCCCTCATTCTTCTTGGATCAACAGGCTCTTTCTCCTGGTTCTGCAAGAGATTCGTCCCACCTCTAAAAAGGCTTTTGGTCAGACAACTCCTTGGACTCCTGGGACAATGACAGTTGTTAAAATGGCGGGTGAAATGTACTAAGTGAACGTCCTTCTTCTATACCAGCTTCATGCCAGCCATCCCCCTTTTTGCTCCTGTCTTCCCTCCACTGACAGCAACAACAAAAACATAAAACCTTCTTTTCCCCTTAAACGGCCCCACCACACCATACAGTACCCCATTCCATCCCATCCTGAGCCCTTCTAACAATGTTACCGCTGAATTTCAATGAATTGAAATCCCCTTTGTAAAGAGTATCCCACTTCCACCAGAGAGTGCCCACAGACCCACCAATAAACACAATAGCGCTTGATCTCTCTCTGAACATCTCTGGGAATCTGAATAGAGAGGGCCTGGGGGGCCTGAGTGGGGTGGTTATGATTAGAAGGGTGCTATTTATATTCCTCATTCACTGTAGGATCTATGCACAAAGGGGAGGTAAAGCATTTCTGTCAGTTCTGAGGTCAGTTTGAGAAATATTACTATTGTTTTTTATTGTTTGTGTCTAGCCACAAAAATGTCTCTGTCAGACCACTTATTGTTAAGGCCTTGTTCTCACCACTGAAACTTACAAAACACATCCACTCAGTGCTGAAAGATTGCACACTCACTGTTGAAACTGACTACATACAGTTTCACCTTGCTCTGTGCGTCAATAGGAAGCATCTGCACATGGTAAAGAGGTTGCATATCGCTCTGGGCAAATCCTGTACACATACATTTTCTATTTATTTAATTTACATCTTCACTTCTCATCCCCTTCAGCATTTGACAAAATTTGCTGCTCTTGACTATAAACAGACACGTACAGTGCCTTCGGAAAGTATTCAGACCCCTTGACTTTTTCCACATGTTGGTACATTACAGCCTTATTCTAAAATTGATTACATTTATTTTTTTCCTCATCAAACTAGACACAATACCCCATAATGACAAAGCGAAAACTGGTTTTTAGACATTTTTGCAAATTTATAAAAATAAAAAACTGAAATATCACATTTACATAAGTATTCAGACCCTTTACTCAGTACTATGTTGAAACAACTTTGGCAGCGATTACAGCATCGAGTCTTCCTGGGTATGACGCTACAAGCTTGGCACACCTGTATTTGGGGAGTTTCTCCCATTCTTCTCTGCAGATCCTCTCAAGCTCTGTCAGGTTGGAAGGGGAGCGTTGCTGCACAGCTATTTTCAGGTTTCTCCAGAGATGTTCATTCGGGTTCAAGTCTGGGTTCTGGCTGGGCCACTCAAGGACATTCAGAGACTTGTCCCGAAGCCACTCCTGCATTGTCTCAGCTGTGTGCTTAGGGTCGTTGTCCTGTTGGAAGGTGAACCTTCACCCCAGTCTGAGCACTCTGGAGCAGGTTTTTATCAAGGATCTCTCTGTACTTTGCTCTGTTCATATTTCCCTTGATCGTGACTAGTCTCCCAGTCCCTGCTGCTGAAAAACATCCCCACAGCATGATGCTGCAACCACCATGCTTCACTGTAGGGATGGTGCCAGGTTTCCTCCAGACGTGACGCTTAGCATTCAGGCCAAAGAGTTCAATCTTGGTTTCATCAGACCAGAAAATCTTGTTTCTCATGGTCTGAGAGTCTTTAGGTGCCTTTTGGCAAATTCCAAGCAGGCTGTCATGTGCCTTTTACTGAGGAGTGGCTTCCGTCTGGCCACTCTACCATAAAGGCCTGATTGGTGGAGTGCTGCAGAGATGGTTGTCCTTCTGGAAGGTTCTCCCATCTCCAAAGAGAAACTCTAGAGCTCTGTCAGAGTGACCATTGGGTTCTTGGTCACCTCACTGACCAAGGCCCTTCTCCCCCGATTGCTCAGTTTGGCCGGGCTGCCAGCTCTAGGAAGAGTCTTGGTGGTTCCAAACTTCTTCCATTTAAGAGTGATGGAGGCCACTGTGTTCTTGGGGACCTTCAATGCTGCATACATTTTTAGGTACCCTTCTCCAGATCTGTGCCTCGACACAATCCTGTCTCGGAACTCTACGGACAATTACTTCAACCTCATTGTTTGGTTTATACTCTGACATGCACTGTCAACTGTGGGACGTTATATAGACAGGTGTGCCTTTCCAAATCATGTCCAATCAATTGAATTTACCACAGGTAGAATCCAATCAAGTTGTAGAAACATCTCAAGGATGATCAATGGAAACAGGATGCACCTGAGCTCAATTTCGAGTCTCATAGCAAAGGGTCTGAATACTTCTGTAAATAAGGTATTTCTGTTTTTAAATTTACAAAAAATTCGAACAACCTGTTTTTCCTTTGTCTTTATGGGATATTGTGTGTAGATTGCTGAGGATTTTTATTTATTTAATCCATTTTGGAATAAGGCTGTAACGTAACAAAATGTGGACGAATTCAAGGGGTCTGAATACTTTTCAAAGGCACTGTACATTAAAGGAAACAAACGGTAATGATAATGTATCTCTGAGGAGATCATCAATCAATCACATGCTTAGACTTGGCCATCGACTTCAACTTATTGTCAAAGGAATTGCACGCTTCGAAAAGAACTGAAAACGGAATATGTCTTGGAAAGTATAATTGTGTGAATATAACTATACCAGTGTTGTAGTTGACCACAATAGAATGCATCCCTGTATTTTAGTGAATGAACGGTGTGCTGTATTTATTTGAAGTATTTTATGAGCTCTCTGTACCTCTGGATTCTCTGTGAGGTCTGGAAAATGTTAAGCCTCTTGTAAGCCTTGAGTCACGGTCATGCTGTTGTTCCTGAATATGGTACCAATATGCGGAAATGAACACAGCTCTGAGTCTGAGAGGAAGACCTTCTCAAACCACTCCTCTGTCTTCTTGTCTTCTTCTCTCTTTCGGTCTCTTTGAAAAATGGATTAGTCAACATATTTTGCAAGTAGCCGCAGTGATAAAAGCCATATTTTCCTGCCTTTGATTCATTGTTTCTTGACATAGACCTGCTCATACACCCTGCTGATAGAGTGTCTTTCTGTTCTCTGCTGGGTGAGCAGGAAAACACTACTATCCCACAGAGGGAGTGTCCCAGACCCAGACCTGACTTATGGCCTACTTTACAGAGAAATCAACCCATGTATGTCTCTTTGGAGCGGTTCCATTCAACTTGATGGAAACTCTATCTGTGTATTGTGGACCGATATAGAAAAACAGGCTCTATTTATTTGTCTGTCAAGCAGTGAGCCATTCTGCCTCTTATGATCCTGCGGAGAGCATCCTCTAATGTTGCATGGGGGGCAAGGAAATTGAAACCCACTTCTGAGGGGCCGACCAGTCCCCTGGCTCTCACTTCTGGTGTGACCTGTAATCCTATCAGTGCTAGTGTGTCCATGCTGGGAGAATAAGCAGAGACAGGGGCTTCTCCTGCTGCCCGTTTCTCATTTACTGGTTCTCTGGCCCAGGCCCACATGCCTTCTCTGAGAGAGAGATACAAACGTTCACTGTCACATATTTTATAGGCATACTACACTGAGTGTACTAAACATTAGGAACACCTTCCCAATATTGCGTTGCACCCCATTTTGCCCTCAGAACAGCCTCAATTTGTTGGGGCATGGACTCTACAAGGTGTCAATAGCGTTCCACAGGGATGCTGGGACATGTTGACTCAATGGAATTTACAAAAAAATAAAAAAATAAAGTCTATATACAGTTTGTGCAAATGGCGTGAGGAGGTAAGGCCTATTTATTGCCTTACCTCCTCACGCCATTTGCACACACTGTATATAGACTTTCTTTTTTTTCTATTGTGTTATTGACTGTACGCTTGTTTATTCCATGTTTAACTCTGTGTTGTTGTTTGTGTCGCACTGCTTTGCTTTATCTTGGCCAGGTCGCAGTTGTAAATGAGAACTTGTTCTCAACTAGCTTACCTGGTTAAATAAAGGTGAATAAAATTAAATTTAAATTAAAAAATGCTTCCCACAGTTGTGTCAAGTTGTCTGGATGTCCTTTGGGTGGTGGACCATTCTTGAGACACACGGGAAACTGTTGAGCGTGAAAAACCCAGCAGTGTTGCAGGTCTTGACACACTCAAACCGGTGTGCCTGGCACCTACTACCATGCCCCGTTCAAAAGGCACCACCCTCTGAATGGCACACATACACAGTCCATGTCTCAATTGTCTCAAGGCTTAAAAATCCTTCTTTAACCTTTATCTACACTGATTGAAGTGGATTTAACAAGTGACATCAACAAGGGATCATAGCTTTCACCTGGAGTCTATGTCATGGAAAGAGCAGGTGTTCCTAATGTTTTATACACTCAGTGTATAACTAGTATTCTAAAAGATAGCATATTTACTTTTTTGCAGTTATAAGTCTAAGATAAACTATATTACCAAAAGTATGCGGACACTTGCTCGTTGATCATCTCATTCCAAAATCATGGAAACCCATTTCATGAAGCTCCCGATGAACAGTTCTTGTGCTGATGTTTCTTCCAGAGGCAGTTTGGAACTCGATAGTGAGTGTTGCAACCGAGGACAGATTAGATGTTTCCACTTCACAATAACAGCACTTACAGCTGACCGGGGCAGCTCTAGCAGGGCAGAAATTTGACAAACTGACTTGTTTGAAAGGTGGCATCCTATGACCGTGCCACGTTGAAAGTCACTGAGCTCTTCAGTACGGCCATTCTCCTGCCAATGTCTGTCTATGGAGATTTCATGGCTGTCTGCTCGATTTGATACACCTGTCAGCAACGGGTGTGGCTGAAATAGCCGAATCCACTAATTTGAACTTTTGTATATATTGTGTATCGATCACTTTCTCAATGTTCAACATTTAAACTTGCATGTAGGCTATTAGGCAGATGTGAATTATTTTTGTTTTAAAACAAGTTTGACTTATACATTAAATTCTTTGGACATGACAGAATATTTCTCGATTTTTGGAAGTCATTTCCTGCATGCGTTGACAGTGGGTGACATGTGTGGTTGCCAGTTGCAGTTGTTGTGTGCGGCTTGTGCTGTATTTCCAGCTAATCTAATTGATTACAGTACTATGACAGTGGATTAGATGACCGATCTACTACAGCTCCAGGTCAGGTTACACTCTGACATGTCCAGGCATGTTCAACTGACTCCATCTTGCTCTGCCATAAAGGCCTGGGTGAAACTCTTCTATTCGGCTTGCAACACTAACATATTGCTATGGTACCCATGTTGGGCAGAGTGAAAACATTTTGATGACTCAATTACACCCCAAAAAGCCTCTCTTCCTGAAGTTACTGCTGCATTACTGCTACAATTTTTGTGATATTTGGAAAGAGGGAGAAAAGTGAGAATAAAGAGATTTATTACAGCATCCGTTGTTTGAATTGTTCTGTAATCGTCAGAACTTCTAATACCTGTTGACAAATGTAATTTATATTTTATGCTCATGGAACTATAAGTGATGAGAAATGTTGAAATGATTCATTTGAACTGTGTGGGTGCTGGCTGTGGCAGCTAGGGCCTGAAGACAAGTGGTCTCTGTTGGAATGAATGGCTTTTCTTCAACCTGTACAGTGTCGTTTTGTCCCCAGCGGGCCACTAGCTACCTTGCTGGGTCTTCACAATGGGTGATCCAGAGGATAATGCAACATGTCACTGTGATGACTGGATTCCATTAAGTACTCAAGCGTTACTGCCCAGTGCTCTCATCAGGCCTATTCTCATTCAAATGGCCCAATGCTGCATGCCTATGTGGGAACCAGAGCCAGCTACTGTATAGCAGTCGAAAGGTGTGTTTAGACTGTCGAGTTAAGAAATAAATAAAAAAAATTGGGGGGGGTGGATGGTTTTCCAAGTCTGGTCTATTACAGCCATCAAGTACAGTATGTTGTAATCCTGGCGTGCTTTATGTCTTCAAACATTAAATAGATTATCAAAACTATTTACATTGATGATCTAACATTAGACTACTTAATGATCATTCTCACTGTCAGGGAGCCCTATTTTGGAAGCGTTTCAACAACTCTCCAAGCCACTTGAAAGACTTTGTTGTAAGAAACAGTGGTTTATCAAAACACCATGATATTCAGTACTTCATGGACAGGCACGGTGACCCATTTAGGGCGCTTTTTTATATACCTTTACCCCTTTTTCGTGGTATCCAATTGGTAGTTACAGTCTTGTCCCATCGCTGCAACCCCCGTACGGACTCGGGAGAGGCGAAGGTCGAGAGCCACACAACCCAGCCAAGCCGCACTGCTTCGAGGCAATGCCTGCTTAACCCCGAAGCCAGCCGCACCAATGTGTCGGAGGAATCACCATACACCTGGCGACCATGTCAGCGTGCACTGCACCCACCCCGCCACAGGAGTCGCTAGTGCGCGATGGGCCAAATCCTCCCCTAACCCGGACAACGCTGGGCCACGGGTCTCCCGGTCGCGGCCGGCTGCGGCTAAGCCTGGACTCAAACCAGGATCTCTAGTGGCACAGCTAGCACTGCGATGCAGTGCCTTAGACCACTGCACCACTCGGGAGGCCCAGGACGCTTTCACATATACCCTGTATGATCCGGATCCTGGAGCATTTGGTACTCTGATCCACGCTATAAAGTATGTGTAAAAAGTTAGCATTTAAAACAGTGGCCAAGTAAACAAAACCAAAGTATGGATTGCTATCATACCTTGTCCATAGACAGCTTACAGGGTACGAAAACCAATTTGTAATTTTGATGTCAAACCTTGTCCATAGACTGCTTACAGGGTAAGGAAACCAATATGTCATTTTGATGTCAAACCTTGTCCATAGACTGCTTACAGGGTAAGGAAACCAATATGTCATTTTGATGTCAAACCTTGTCCATAGACTGCTTACAGGGTAAGGAAACCAATATGTCATTTTGATGTCAAACCTTGTCCATAGACTGCTTACAGGGTAAGGAAACCAATATGTAATTTTGATGTCAAACCTTGTCCATAGACTGCTTACAGGGTAAGGAAACCAATGTGTAATTTTGTCATTTGGGTGAACTATCTCTTTAACCATAAAAGTGCCAACTTAAAAACATTTTAAAAGCATTTTATTTGATCCTTCTAAAATGTTAGGACTTTGTCAAGCAAGTAGTTACCAACAAAACCCTCACAATTTGCTATGATTTCTGTGTAAATATGGAGGAATGAAATATAAGCTGAACAATTTGAGTCAATCGTGCACTTTGTGTTAACAACACCCAATTTGTCACAGAGGTAGATGTATGTAACCTGAAAAAATAAAGAGCCACCCCGGATGTGGCCCCTGGGACCCTGGGCAGCCATTTTTCTATGGTAACATTGTTGGACAATTCAGGAGGACTGTTTTGAGAGAAAGGCACCAATATGGCACAGAGATAGATTTATGGAGAGAGCGAAATCTAGCTACAGAGTAAATCTGACTCTGATAGCTAGATTTTTATACATTGTCGTAGCCCACTGTCATTGCAATCAATAGCCCTCAGGCACCAACAGTCCTCTGGCACCCCTTCTAAAGGAGATGTCTATGTAGTAGAGGTTCCACTAAACCCCTAGAGCCCTCAAATTCAAAGATGGACCTCGAAGCCAGTTCCACTGCTTTTTTTCATTCTCTCCCTCTAATCAAGAACTGATTCATAACTGGGACACAATTATCAGGTAGAACAGAAAACCATCACTAGTCTGCAACTTGTGCCCTATATTGGGCACTTTCTTTGTCAAATTATAGTAGCCATAGTTTGCCACTATAACTGAAAAATACAAACACATGTTTACCCTTATAGATACAACATTTGATCAATTTCTCTATACCAAGTTGAGAATGTCATCATTCAGATGAAACTCAGATGAAGCAATTGAAACTGAGTTGAAAGTTAGAGCTAAAAGTCAGATTATGGCACTGGCAGCCAAATCTCCAATAACGGCAGCCATCTTAGGTCATACCAGTAGGCCAGGCACGTGCACAGATAGGGCTCAACCAGTGCCCGAGCACCTGCCCTTGTGCGCTCCTATGAAAAAGCGCCCTCTCAGCTCGGTGGATTTGAGTAATTTTATGAATTATTTAGTAATTCTATTTTGAGTCCCTTTGCGTTTTTTGTTTTATTTTTAATGTAACGAATTGCACATCAATCTAGCTAATTTCATGAGCTCTTCAATCTCAGAAAATATCCCCCACCCCAAGTGCACAGTCATCTGACTTGCATGCAGTGCCCATGCAAGGCCCTTTTTTTTAGCAACTGTCGCTCCAAAGGTCTGTCCACGACCCTGCAGTAGACTATGTCAGATTAGCTCAATTGCCAATTACTCTTCCTCTGAGTATGACAGAAACACAACACTTTAAATGAATAACAGAAACATTTTCATTAGAAGTTGCAATGGATAAAATTGATCAAAATAACTGTTAAAAACATGAAAACCTGTCTATTTATAACATCAAATTTAACCATAATGTGTGATTTAAAAAAAAAAAAAATGTTTTGGGGAATTTCAACCATTAATTTGTCTTACAAAAGGTTACTGAATCGCAGACAGTGTCTGGAATGAGGGGGGCTGCGCTAGAGTGATGTGTGTGAGTCAAGGGAGGATCTCGAGAGCAGTTGTTCTCACGGAAATGTCTGTAAAAGTCTAACGGTTTGAGCTACAAACTATTATGACCGATCCAGCTCGACGAGGAGGCTAAAGGGGGCTTAGCCCATTCAGTTCAAACTTTAGCAACCTCACTTTTAGTTTTATGTCCCTATATAATGGACAGGGTGTGCTGTGGTGTGTGTGTGTATCACCTATCCTTAAAAAGCGTGGGGAAACGCTTCTCCTCTCTCACCTTTGTGGTAGGCTAAGTGAATAACGTGATACACCTCCGCCTGTAATATTTGATTTTGATTTTTAAGGGCGAGGTCAAATTTACCATTGAAGCTGCTTCATATTTAGCTAGCTTGAACCAACTAATCTCCCACGATGGATATCAGAAGTTGGCTTCGTCAATGCACCAAAACTAAGGAGAAGGAGAGCGATGAGCAACAGCATCAAACCACCGAGGCCACCCCCAAGCTCAACAGCGATGATGCTGCCAAGCTCCAGCTATCTCTGTGTGCAGAGCTTACCCACCCTTCCACAAATGCCACCAGGACAATGGCTCCACTGCCACCTACACCTCTCCATATGCTCTCCACTGTGTGTACAGACTCCTATGTGACACGGTACAGACCTGTGCCTCCTGAGAACACCACCCTCCCACCGGAGTCCAGACTCCTTGATTGGCCCAGTATGAGGCTGAGGCAAGTCTCTGAAACATGGGCTACCATCACTGTTCAGATCCCTCATCACTTCAAGAGGATGTACAGCCTGGGTCTCTACAATAACAGTTTTTTCACTGATATTCAAAACCTCAAACTTCAGGAGGACATTGAACTTAAAAACCTGAAACCCCATACTGACTACACGTACTGTGTCACTTCCAGAAGGAATGCCCTTATATTGAATTATACTTGTATGCTATTCTCTTGAAGTGGGTAGCTGTTACAGAACCATGCAACAGCTACCCACTACATTATGACCATCCTAGGTTGTCTCTTTAGTATGGTGATTGTCCTAGGGGTGGTCTACTATTGCTTGTGTAAAAAACGTCAACAAGATAAAAAGCACTGTATCGATGCTTTGAAATCAGAATCCACATCTTTTCAAGGGGTGAAATCAGGAGCTGTGTCCACCCAGGAACCCCAGCTGGTCCTAATATCAGAGCAGCCGCAGAGCAAGTCTGGCTTCCTAGACGGCAGGTAGCCTAGTGGTTAGAGTGTAGGGCCAGTAACTGTAAGGTTGCTAGATCGAATCCCTGAGCTGACAAGGTAAAAAACAGTTGTTCTGCCCCTGAACAAGGCAGTTAACCAACTGTTCCTAGGCCGTCATTGTAAATAAGAATTTGTTCTTAACTGACTTGCCTAGTTAAATAAATAAAAATACAATTCCTGTCCCCGGTATATTATATAGAGTGAGCATAGTGTTCTCTTCCACAACTATAGAGTCCATTTGCATAACTGTTCAGACTCCCACTGTTCTCCCCCCGTCCCTGCCCTACTTCCACTCTTTCAACCTAACTAACGCTTCCCATAACTTCCCCTTTGTCTAACCCCATGTTGTCCTGGGAACCACTGCTGATTGACAGGTTACACTGGGAGAGATCTCGTCTACCCTTCATAAGAAGGGGGAGGGGGAGGGACATCGGAAAATAGTGAGAACTTCAACTGTCTTTAGTTGGACAGTTGTAATTATGGATGCTAGGGGGGACACTGAGAGGCAAGTTTTGAATTTGTTTTGATTGTTTTCAATTGTCACCCATGTTCCTGGGAGGGCTTTGTGTTTTGTATGATGTGCAATCTGAAGAGATGCAGGCTGGGGACACAGTCTGCCTGTGCATTATGGTGGAAGAACGGAGCTCTGGGAACTGATACTGTATGAATGACAAGGCATGCCGATGTGTGAGAATCTCACGGGACTGACTGCTGAGCTGGCCTGGGAAAGATTCCGATGGGAAACTGCTGAGGTTAGACTCAGCTGAGGTTAGGTGTGGGTTATGTGGGTGATATGTGTATTGTGTGAATTACTTCATCTCAAATTGAAATGAGATTTAATTCCACCTCCCTTGAAAAAATCTATAAAAATTCTAACACCCTTGTCTTTCTTGCACTCGCTGGCTTTGTTGATAGCTGCTTTATTGAGGAAACATTTGCTTACTATGACTGTAATATCTGGTTGTTTCACCCATTTACCTTAAGATGAATGCACTACCTGTAAGTCACTCTGGATATGATTGTTTGCTGACTAATATGTAAATGTTAAATGAAATGGGAACAATTACATATTGGATTAGTATCAACAACTTATCTGAGGTGGTTTCGGTTCAGACTAGCCATGAAACTTGTTGGGCTACCGCGGCCCCCCTCCCCTGACTTCCCTCATCAACAGTTTCTCTTCGTTGAACCGTGTAACTTGTCTTCCTACCAGTCTCCTTCCGACCACAGGTAAAAAAATATTCCCTTGAGTCTCACTCTTCAGAAGGGACTGATACATGATCTGTTTGGAAATGACCAACTCTGTGTGAACCTCTAACTTCCCTACCCTCAGGGGCCCGGGGGCTCCCAACAGGCAGAGGGGAGACACTGTCTACATCAACGGAGGCCCTGCCTGTAACGTGTGTGATGCCCAGGGCCTTCGCCCTGCCAGAGCTCTATCATTGTGTCCTTCATAATACGCCACAGAGAACAACGACGGATAGGCAAGGCTCTCTGGGTCAATTATCACCACAATCAGTGATATTATACTACATCTGTTATCTATTTAGAGCTTCACAGCTACTTTTAATGCATCTCCACAGTGTCAGTTACACACTTGTCATTTTGGGAGTCTACTTAATTTTTCATTATACTCCGGCTTAAAAAAAACATAGTTAATTTTATACTAAAAACAGAAACACTCGCACTTGTCTTTTCCTACTAGCACTGCCTTTGCTGATTGAGGATAAATGTACTTGACTGTGATATGTGGTTGTCTCACCTAGCTATCTGAAGATGAATGGACTAACTTGTAAGTCACTATGGATAAGAGCATCTGCTAAATGACTAAAATGTCAAGATTCATATTATTTCATTGTTTTTGTTTATCAAGTAGTTCCTGATTGATAACCTTCTGGCTTGTGTCTTGTAAGCTATTTTTATTTTATTTTACTAGGCAAGTCAGTTAAGAACAAATTCTTATTTACAATGACGGCCTACCCCGGCCAAACCCTAACCCAGACAACGCCGGGCCAAATGTGCGCCGCCCTATGGAACTCCCAATCACGGCCGGATGTGATACAGCCTGGAATCAGAACTAGGGTCTGTAGTGATGCCTCTAGCACTGAGATGCAGTGCCTTAGACCGCTGCGCCACTCGGGAGCCCAATCCGGAGAGTAGCATCCCTCTATCATATCCTAGCTTTTAGCCAGGGTAAATAAAAGCAGTGACGCTGAGCAGAGAGCAGGGTTTAATGGATAGCACCATGGGAAGCCAGGGGAATTACCAGCCAACAATGTAAAGCAGATGTGATTGTAAGGTTGTTAAATTACTTTACTGCCATGTAAAAACCAGTGAGAGACGACACAAAGAGGACTAGCTAATTACTAAAGACTAACTGGTAATTGAACTGACATGGAATGCTAAGACTGCATTTCCTGTTGGAACCCACATAGAATGTATGTCAAGTTACTCCCATTTCTCCTTTTGTGATAAATGACACATACCACTTCTTGGCTCCTCCATTAGCAAATTGAGTCCAACATAATCACATACATATTTGTGATTGTTGTTATACTAAACTGTGTTTATTCCACTGCCATCGTGTGATGCATAATTTAATGCAAGACATGCATATGGCTCAATACTGATTAGCCATTCTCCATTAATAATTCAAAAACCAAGGACCACACGTAAACAAGGCTTACTGCAGTCATGCTTGGCCATCTGTATGACTGGGGTAGAGCCGGCCTGGCCACATGCTACATGCTGAGAATACAACTTGCTCGGCAGAAATGCCAGTCTGTCTCTCAGTCTGGAATATCAGCAGAGCAGAATGATAATGAGGTGTCCCCCACACACACGTCTGCACACAAGTGAACACACCAACACTCATACACACATACACCCACAAACACATACTGTACACACACATATGTTTTACTATCCTTGTGGGGACCTACAATTTATTTCCATTCAAAATTATATTTTCCCTTATCCCTAACCCTAAATCTAATCCTAAACCTAACCTCTAATCCTAATTCTAACGATAACCCTAATTGTAACCCAAAACCTAAACCCTAAGCCTAAAATAGCCTTTGTCCTTGTGGGGACCATGTTTTACTATCCTAGTGAGGATTTCTGGTCCCCACAAGGATACTAAAACCAAAAAAACACACAAACACAGAGAGACAGACACACACAGCCTTCTGCTCCCCAGACTTTTCATCCTAGTCAGCTGAGGGAATCTTCTGCTCTATTTGCTGCTGAGGGAGGTTCATTCCTGGCACAGCTCCATTGAGGGAAAACAATAGCACCTCCATGTCGCCATCACACAAGGCAGCAGTCTACCCCTTGTGGAGGGTCTAACAGAGCTGATCCTCCCATAATAAGTGGATTATCCTAGGCCTTGTTTAACTGTCAGCCTTTAATGAATACAACAGGGGCATATCTAAGTTTACTTTATTGAAGGCAAATCGACTTACTATGACTGTGCTATGTGATTGTCCCACCTAGCTATATTAAGATGAATGATCTAACTGTAAGACTCTCTGGATAAGAGCGTCTTCTAAATGACAGAAATATAAATGTAAAATGTTGTTTAAATGTCAGATTTACTAAATGCAACAGGGGCTTATCTAAGTTTACCCTTTATAAATAACATAAAGACAAATATTAAATTAATATATATGATTAATATTATATGCGATATTCCTTTTATTCATTGAAAGTAGTAAATAGATTATGAATCGTTGTATTGTTTGTATTTTGTGCTTTTACATTTGGCTATGGTTACAACTTACTACCTACGTGGTATTAGGGAAACATACTGCATATCTGACCCCTGTGGGGAATCAGACTTCTGCTAAGCCCTCATAGTAACCGTGGGAAACTGTAGGATTATTGCAAGTTACAAGCATTTTGATTTCCCTCAGGGAGCATGAATGAGGACCAGGTTAGGTTAAGATCCTGGTGCAACTATATGGTCCATTATATGACTGGACAGAACGGATCAAATTACCTATAAGCAAAGATCCCATGGAGCAGGTCAGTCAAATGAGTAAAATTAGTCAAATAATTTCTCTAGAATAAACACTAATAACCACAGACTACCATCACAACGATGTTATAATATATCCATTTGTTATACTATGACATTGCACAATTGTCAACTAAGAATTCCTTGCAGGTAATTAGATGCCATGTATTGTGATGAAATAGTATGTGAGCCAGACTTGCAGCATTGCATGGGGTGACTACAGCCCCAAAGCCAGATTAGATAGTGTTAGTTTATGGAGATGCCGGGTGTTTTTCTGAGAGCCCGTGTCTCTGGTAGGCTAGTCTGTAGAGTAGAAGAGCAGCAGGTGCTCCTCCCTGCCTATGCTCGTGTAGTAATCTCCTTCACAAGGCAGCGGCCCCCTCACCCCTCAGACTGCTCCATACGGGCGCCATGCTAATCACAGTCACAGCCCAGCCTGCCAGCCAGCCACACAGCCCAACACAGATGTGCCTGAGATCAGACTGAACATAAACACCCCGGCCCAGGCCAGCCCAGAAGTCTGGGTATGGACTAGGCTGTAAAGCCTGGGTTAGCCTGTGTTTAGCCTGTGTTTAGCTAACACCCCCTTAGTAGGGATCATGGGGAGCAGGCTTTGCCTTCACTGGGATATAGGCCTACTGCATGCATACCTCTGTATCTTCAAGTGTCAATCCCCCTACATTTTGGTTCTTCCTTTTTGACAGAACATTTAACTATATCAGCTTGTTTGTCAAAGTAAAATATCCCGTCAAACATTGTCATTTTCCCTTCAATGCATATTTTTTTCAAGGCAGCTCTGTCTGGGGACCAAGGAGAGAGTGAGAGATCATGGAGCATCTGTGCTCATATGACCTGATGATGTGGTGGGGAGGGGACGATCGCTAAAGCTCCCCACTAAGGCCTCATTAGTAAACACACACGCAACCACAGTAACCCACACACACCATCACTTTTGTCCCCAAGACAGGTTGTGACCGAGACTGTAATCATGTAATCTCCCCACACTGAATCCATTGGTTCTGTTGGACACCCCCCAATATCGTTAACCGCCGCAGAGCCATTCACTGTGACCAGTGCCAGCCCCAGTCGAGGCCACACTCACTCACTGGGCATTTCCCACAACCTCCAGGCACCTTGGAGGAAGTCATCCATGACTAACTGTGCTCCTTAATCAAAGACTGAATGTAGAAGTTGTCCCGGAGGTTGGCTGCTGCAAGTGCGGCATTAGCAAAGCACATGCTCTCCTTTCAGCAGGAAACAATAGCACCCATTGTCTTGGTGCAGAACTGTCTATTTTGATTTAGAGGGACTCTTTCCAGCAGATAGACAACACAGAGGAGCTATATTTGTCCCCAATACACCAGTACACTATTGGGACAGGACTTCACAGCATCAGAAAATCAAAAGAGCTCTCTGTTTGAACGTTTTTATTTGTTATGTCAAATGACACATGTCCTTCTTTTCTAATGGTTGTATAGGAAACATTATGAATGACAATCTTTTTTTCTGGAAAAAATTGTCACTCAGAAGAACAAATGTTATACTTGTATAATATGCAATAATGATGCTTTCCGAAGCTTACTGTAATAAAGTAACCATATCAGCAGATACTGATGTCTGGTGTCTCATCTTATTAAAGGGGGTCCTTTATTCAGTGTGTTGTTGTTGTGACAAGATGGATTCTACTAGAACTGATGTAACGGGCTCAAGTGAACGTCACAAAAAGGGCTAACTGTGACAAATGGATGTGGGGAGAGACAGGACAGGATTCCGGCCTGGGTTTCCTCTCTGATAACAGTAGGTCTACACTGTCTCTAGCAAGAGTGGAACGCTCAGGTTACCCTACAACAAAAGAAGACAAGAAACGCTCACAGTAAAACACTCTTTTGAATTAGTCTTTAATCCAGACTAGCAAAGACATGCTTAGAGAATGTGGGAGCCATGCCTTAAAATCAATTGAATATAAATGTTAACTTTCAACTGTTCTGCTAAAGCCTTATCTCATGTTGTTTGACCCATAACTTCAGTTGGTTTATTAATAGCACTAACCCATACAAAAAAAGAAAGATGTTTTGTCCATTGTGTTCCCATCCTGGTACTGTCCTCACCATTAATACATCTCTGCCATTCTCTGGTAAACATCCTGCGAACCAATCTAACTGACCTATTACCACTGACATGTTCTTCTCTACAAAATGGCGCCGGAAGAAATGGCAACCGTTTTACGGGCGCCCAACCAATTGTGCTATTATGTGTTTTTTTCACGTCATTTGTAACTTATTTTATACATAATGTTTCTTACAGTAAAAAAGAGCTTCTGGATATCAGGACAGCAATCACTCACCTCGGATTAGACAAAGATTTTTTCTTCAACAAGCAAGGACATTCTGACAGGACATTCTCCAAACACCCGACAGGGCCAACTAACCCGTTATTTTTTATATGTATTTTTTTACATTTCACCTTTATTTAACCAGGTAGGCTAGTTGAGAACAAGTTCTCATTACAAATGCGACCTGGCCAAGATAAAGCAAAGCAGTGTGACACAGACAACAACATAGAGTTACACATGGAATAAACAATAAACAAGCCAATAACACAATAAACAAGTCAATGACACAGTAGAAAAAAGGAAAGTCTATATACAGTGTGTGCATGAGGAGGTAGGAAATAAATAGGCCATAGTAGCAAAGAATTACAATTTAGCAGATTATCACTGTGATAAATGAGTAGATGATGATGTGCAAGTAGAGATACTGGTGTGCAAAAGAGCAGAAAAGTAAATCAAACAGTATGGGGATGAAGTAGGTAGATTGGGTGGGCTATTTACAGATGGACTATGTACAGCTGCAGCGATCGGTTAGCTGCTCAGATAGCTGATGTTTAAAGTTGGTGAGGGAAATAAAAGTCTCCAGCTTCAGCGATTTTTGCAATTCGTTCCAGTCACTGGCAGCAGAGAACTGGAAGGAAAGGCGGCCAAATGAGGTGTTGGCTTTGGGGATGATACCTGCTGGAACGTGTGCTACGGGTGGGTATTGTTATCGTGACCAGTGAACTGAGATAGCTTCACCTAGCATAGACTTATAGATGACCTGGAGCCAGTGTGTCTGGCGACGAATATGTAGCGAGGGCCAGCCGACTAGAGCATACAGGTCGCAGTGGTGGGTGGTATAAGATGATTTGGTAACAAAACGGATGGCACTTTGATAGACTGTGATAGACTGCATCCAGTTTGCTGAGTAGAGTATTTGCAAGAGGAAGCGAAGCAGGTACAGAGGACAAAGAGCCGGATGCCTGGTCAGGACCCGGAAAAGGCGAGTGGGAAAGCTGCCGTTACCGTCAATACTACTCGCCAACGTGCAATCATTGGACAATAAACTAGACGAGGTACGATCACGAATATCCTACCAACGGGACATTAAAAACTGTAATATCATATGTTTCACGGAATCGTGGCTGAATGACGACATGGATATTCAGCTAGCGGGATATACGCTGCACCGGCAAGATAGAACAGCACACTCCGGTAAAACGAGGGGGGGTGGGGGGTGGGGGGGGGTGCGGTCTGTGCATATTTGTAAATAACAGCTGGTGCACGAAATCTAAGGAAGTCTCTAGATTTTGCTTGCCTGAAGTAGAGTATATTTTGATAAATTGCAGGCCACACTACTTGCCTAGAGAGTTTTCAGCTATACTTTTCGTGGCTGTTTATTTACCACCACAGACAGATGCTGGCACTAAGACCGCACTCAGTCAGCTGTATAAGGAAATAAGCAAACAGGAAACCACTCACCCAGAGGCGGCGCTCCTGGTGGCCGGATACTTTAATGCAGGGAAACTGAAATCAGTTCTACCAAATTTCCAACAACATGTTAAATGTGCAACCAGAGGGAAAAAATTCTAGATCACCTGTACTCCACACACAAAGACGCGTACAAAGCTCTCCCTCACCCTCCATTTGGTAAATCCGACCACAACTCTATCCTCTGATTCCTGCTTACAAGCTAAAATTAAAGCAGGAAGCACCAGTGACTCGGTCTATAAAAAAGTGGTTAGATGAAGCAGATGCTAAACTACAGGACTGTTTTGCTATCACAGACTGGAACATGTTCTGGGATTCTTCCAATGGCATTGAGGTGTACACCACATCAGTCACTGGCTTTATCAATAAGTGCATCGAGGACGTCCCCACAGTGACTGTACGTACATACCCCAACCAGAAGCCATGGATTACAGGCAACATTCGCACTGAGCTAAAGGGTAGAGCTGCCGCTTTCAAGGTGTGGGACTCTAACCCGGAAGCTTACAAGAAATCCTGGTATGCCCTGCAACGAACCATCAAACAGGCAAAGCGTCAATACAGGGCTAAGATTGAATCATACTACGCCGGCTCCGACGTTTTATGTGGCAGAGCTTGCAAACTATTCCAGACTACAAAGGGAAGCACGGCCGCGAGCTGCCCAGTGACACAAGCCTACCAGACAAGCTAAATCACTTCTATGCTCGCTTCGAGGCAAGCAACACTGAGGCATGCATGAGGGCATCAGCTGTTCCGGATGACTGTGTGATCACACCCTCCGTAGCCGACGTGAGTAAGACCTTTAAACAGGATAACATGCACAAGGCTGCGGGGCCAGACGGATTACCAGGACGTGTGCTCCAGGCATGTGCTGACCAACTGGCAGGTGTCTTCACTGACATTTTCAACATGTCCCTGATTGAGTCTGTAATACCAACATGTTTCAAGCAGACCACCATAGTCCCTGTGCCCAAGAACACAAAGGCAACCTGCCTAAATGACTACAGACCCGTAGCACTCACGTCCATAGCCATGAAATGCTTTGAAAGGTTGGTCATGGCTCACATCAACACCATTTTCTCAGAAACCCTAAACCCGCTCCAATTTGCATACCGCCCAAACAGATCCACAGATGATGCAATCTCTATTGCACTCCACACTGCCCTTTCCCACCTGGACAAAAGGAACACTTATGTGAGAATGCTATTCATTGACTACAGCTCATAGTACAACACCATAGTACCCTCAAAGCTCATCACTAAGCTAGGGATCCTGGGACTAAACACCTCCCTCTGCAACTGGATCCTGGACGTCCTGACGGGCCGCCCCCAGGTGGTGAGGGTAGGTAGCAACACATCTGCCACGCTGATCCTCAACACTGGAGCTCCCCAGGGGTGCGTGCTCAGTCCCCCCCTGTTCACCCACGACTACATGGCCAGGCACGACTCTAACACCATCATTAAGTTTGCAGACGACACAACAGTGGTAGGCCTGATCACCGACAACAACGAGACAGCCTATAGGGAGGAGGTCAGAGTCCTGGCCAGGTGGTGCCAGAATAACAACCTATCCCTCAATGTAACCAAGACTAAGGAGATGATTGTGGACTACAGGAAAAGGAGGACCGAGCACGCCCCCATTTTTATCGACAGGGCTGTAGTGGAGCAGGTTGAGAGCTTCAAGTTCCTTGGTGTCCACATCAACAACAAACTAGAATGGTTCAAACACACCAAGACAGTCGTGAAGAGGGCACGACAAAGCCTATTCCCCCTCAGGAAATGAAAAAGATTTGGCATGGGTTCTGAGATCCTCAAAAGGTACTACAGCTGCAACATCGAGAGCATCCTGACTGGTTGCATCACTGCCTGGTACGGTAACTGCTCGGCCTCTGATTGCAAGGCACTACAGAGGGTAGTGCGAACGGCCCAGTACATCACTGGGGCTAAGCTGCCTGCCATCCAGGACCTCTACACCAGGCGGTGTCAGAGGAAGGCCCTAAAAACTGTCAAAGACCCCAGCCACCCCAGTCATAGACTGTTCTCTCTACTACCACATGGCAAGCGGTACCGGAGTGCCAAGTCTAGGACAAAAAGGCTTCTCAACAGTTTTACCCCCAAGCCATAAGACTCCTGAACAGGTAATCAAATGGCTACCCGGACTATTTGCGTTGTGTGACCCCCCCACCCTTCTTTTTATGCTGCTGCTACTCTCTGTTTATCATATATGCATAGTCACTTTAACTATACATTCATGTACATACTACCTCAACTGGGCCGACCAACCAGTGCTCCCGCACATTGGCTAACCGGGCTATCTGCATTGTGTCCCACCACCCGCCAACCCCTCTTTTACACTACTTCTACTCTCTGTTCATCATATATGCATAGTCACTTTAACCATATCTACATGTACATACTACCTCAATCAGCCTGACTAACCGGTGTCTGTATGTAGCCTTGCTACTTTTATAGCCTCGCTACTGTATATAGTCTGTCTTTTTACTGTTGTTTTATTTCTTTACCTACTTATTGTTCACCTAATACCTTTTTTGCACTATTGGTTAGAGCCTGTAATTAAGCATTTCACTGTAAGGTCTACCTACGCCTGTTGTATTAGGCGCACGTGCCAAATAAACTTTGATTTGATTTGATTTGATGGGTGATGAGAGTCCTTTTGTCTCAATGGGCATTTCATCATGAAGATATGGTCAAATGAACTGTCAAACTAAGTGTCTTCTTTGTCGTATGAAAATAAATCTGAAAGTTGTAGCTGGGATTATGACCAGAGCTATTTCTATCTGATGTGTAGTGAAATATAAATAGCAATATTTGTTAACATGTTTGAGCGTAACCATGGACAACAGTAGTCCACATGATTGGATGTGTTTGGGAAAAACTTCAAGAAAAGTTTACAGTGCTGGACTGTTTCATGTTTTTGGTTTTGTCTGGTGGCTTTCCTGGTGGGACAGCTTCGAGCAACTAATTGTAACTGGCACTTATGAAAACAATGTCCCAGAACATCCGTTTCTTGACATCACTTTTCATCATGTGGTCAGTTAAATGAAATAAATATAGCATCAACCTGTCAAACCTTATCGCTTATTGTATTTTTATGTTTTACAAATAAACCCCAGCCTCCAAAAAAACAACATTGGCTTTAAATGTATATCTTCATGCTTTGTTTACAGTTATCATTGACATGTTTTTCTCGTTTAATGTCATCGCTGTTTATGGGACAGTCTGGGTTTAGATACCCACGTCCTACGCCATAACGGTTGTCTTTGAAGTTGCTGACACGTTAACGCAAAACAAAAAGGGACAGCTTTTAAAGGGAGAACATAAAACTTGGTCAGACATGGTTTCTTTTCTCTACGTGATTATGCTCCGTATCAGACTGTTTAAGAGGAGCGTTTTAAAGGGAGCTTTGAGGCCTTAAGCTGGGGGGGGGGGGGGGGGGGCTGAAGTGGTGGTTCTCCATTATTCTCTTTCACTGGGGGCTGCCATTTTCATTGAAATGAAGGCAATCTATCAGGGGCCCGTATAGCTCTTTTCACAGCAGAATAAAGGGTGTGCTTTAGACAGACCTGTCCATGGGCTGCACAGACATGGGACACAACAGATGTGTTAAACACAGTGAACCCTCTGACAAAAGTTCAGAAGGGGGACTTCTGCATCCTTTAAGAGGGGCAGCTTTATGCTAATTGCTGAATAGAGTTGCTCAAAGCTGGTTCATCTCTGATGCCCTTGGTGAGCACGTCCGAGGACGCCCATGTCACAAAGCAAAGAGCTGTCTCTTCCCTCCATTTTCAGGTTGTGAGTGTAAGTGAAAGAAAAGGCTTAGTATGAGCTTCTTCCACTCAGTGAAATGCAATGATGCCGCATGATCCCAGCATCACAACCCTAGTTTGAGGGGGGAAATAGATTATTTGGTATACATTACATTCAGTTAAAAGTAGTACACACCATACTGTCCTGTTTTCCCACCTATTAAATCTATAAACCTAGTATAGAATCTTAAAATCAATAGATTAGTAGCATTATATTGAGCTGTTGTAGTCTGGGGACAGACACATTGTGTAGTCAGGATCACATGTTTTACTATGGCGCTACGTACAGCTTGAAGCCATGTTAGTGCTGGGGCCTAGCCTGGCTCCTTCTGTGTCAGAGACTCCTGTGGGAATAAAGGTTTAGCACTATCCATGTGGGACTGCAGCCTATTCCACAATGTCAATCCAACCACACAAAACAACACTCCCTGTGTTGTGTCAATCTTTTACTTCACATGAAAAAGTATTTCTCATCTAAAAAAAAAAATAAGTAATATCCCTAAACATGCAACTGGTTGTTCGAGAAAAACCTAACTCCTATATTTCATCTTCTACATTTAAGTGTCCCTTCTTTGGCACTAAAGTGGGAGGAGTGAAGGTCCCGGCAAGCAGCTTTAAACCCGGGGGTAAACAATGGGAGCTTGGCGTGGACAGCCCAAGGCAAGCCATCTGCCATGGAGAGAGTGGAGTCCCATTGTCAGTCATTGTGGAATGTGTGGCCAGATTGATGAGGGTGATTCCTTCAGGGTCCTCCGAGGCAGCAGACAGCACAGAGAGAACACCATGGACAGGGCACACCACAGAGCACACCATAGAGCACACCACAGGGAACACCACAGAGCACACCACAGGGAACACCACAGTGCACACCACAGGGAGCACCCCCTGGCTCCCTGTCCCTGTCCCTGTCCCTGTCCCTGTCCCTGTCCCTGTCCCTGTCCCTGTCCCTGTCCCTGTCCCTGTCCCTGTCCCTGTCCCTGTCCCTGTCCCTGTCCCTGTCCACACACACATCCACCAATCACAGGAGGATTCAGCAGCAGGGCTTTCTGTGCTCTGTAAATATAGAGGGAATGTACTTTTTTAAGTCAATGTGAAGTTAGCCTACATAAAACCAAGGTTATCAGTGCTCTCAACGGTCATTTTTCACTTCAGTGGAACATTGTGGACATACCACAAGAGATTAAGCAGAGATGCTTTGTGGTTTGTAAATGTAGTTTATAATACCCATTGAAATTGAGCAATTTCTCAAAGTTGATAGATGAAAGTACTTTAAGAGAATTAATCCTCTTACATGTAGAATGGTTGAACCCATCATAAGTTTCAAAGTGAATTCCTTGTTATAAACCCTGTTAATGCCAGACAACAGATCTTTCCAGCAGTGTAGTCATTCTCTGTGGAACATGTTTTTGATCTGTGGTTTTTGTTGTTGTGAGTGACCTTTCTGGAACCTTAATCGATAACAAAGAGCCTGGTTCCTCTCTAGGTTTCTTCCTAGGTTCCTGCCTTTCTAGGGAGTTTTTCCTAGCCACCGTGCTTCAACATCTGCATTGCTTACTGTTTGAGGTTTTAGGCTGGGTTTCTGTATAGCACTTTGTGACATCGGCTGATGTAAAAAGGGCTTTATAAATCAAATTGATTAATTGATTGAAGAAATTGACATATGACTTTATTGGTTGATAATCATCCATAAGATTTGACATTGACTGTAAAAGGCACAGTCAGGAACTAGAGAGAGGGTATGACTTTCTCCTGAACATTGGGAGAGAGGGAAACCATTGGTTGACAGGAGGCTGGAGTCCTGCTGTGTTGTGGGTAATGTGTGCATGCCTTGGTCGGCAACCCCTGACCCTCTCAGCAGGTGTGTGTGGCCAGGCTTTATTGAGAGAGGTGCCCTCTCTGGCCTTTCCTAGAGGGGGTGGATCAGTGGTGGAGGAGGAGGGGCCTGCACAGGACAGATGTTGTATGTGAAAACCTCCAGGGAAAGCGTGCCGTCACTAAAGGGGGGAGGGCAGAACAATAAGGCAGATCTCTGACACAAGCAGCCACACAACACACAAGCCCCCTGTTTCCATGGCAGCTTGTTGCTCTGGCAGCAGTACTAAGACCCGTCTGTTCACTGTGACATAAATTATGCCCTGGGATCCAGGAATCCAAAAAACTAAATATGCCTTTATTCCACTACTGCAATCATAAAACCATGTCGGTCAAAACCCACAATGATTTTGTAAATTGTGAAGTCAGTATGATGAACCAAATAACAACACTTCACACAGAGCATTGTTGCAGCCATATGGTTTCATCATCCCTCTCACCATCTGTTTGCATGTGACTTCATGAATAGATCATGCCTGCACCACTCATTTGTATAAAACCAAAATGGAGGTTGCACAATATGGTTAACTGTGCCACAATTGTAGAGTAATTTCCATTATGTGGGATGATGAAAGAAGATCGGTTGCATTTGAACCGTCTCTGACAAACAAACAGTTTTGTGTCCACTGCGCAGTCAGAGAGTCAGTGTTCTGCAGGGTCCTGGTCCACTATTCATAAAGCATCTAAGAGTAGGAGTGCTGATCTAGGATCAGTTTAGTCTTTTAGATCATCTGCTTATATGGACAAGGGGGGACCTGTTCCTAGATCAGCCAAATTATGAAAACAGGCCCAGGTCCTATAGTTGTAATAGACTCCGTCTTGAATCCTGACCAACGCACATGGACAGAGTGTCTGAGGAATGCACTGTGTCTGGGGACAATTCCAACATGGAATTGCTAAAGCTTCAAAGCGGTGGGGTGTAGCAGACAGCACAGCTTGTTGTCCTGTCTGTTTACTGCGCTTGGGTCGTTTCCTTTGAGGAGATGGCTGCTGCAGAGGAATGTGAGAGTCTGCCACTGTCTTTGATCAATCCACGGCCTAATCAGGTCATAGTACACAATAAATGAGCAGTAAACCAGTCACTTCAATAGCTTCAATCGCTGACAACTCTTTCCAATTGAGTAATAATGCACACAAGCACATTGCATCATTACTGTAGTAAACCTTCATGGACAGGAGAGAGTCTCTGCAGCTAATCTAGATCTAGTTTCTCTAGCCTGGCCATCATAAAATGATCTTGGAAGTGACATGTTTTTTTTGTTTATTTTAACCTTTATTTAACTAGGCAAGTCAGTTAGGAAGAAATTCTTAATCACAATGATGGCCTACCCCAGCCAAATCCGGACGACGCTGGGCCAATTATGCACCGCCCTATGGGACTCCAAATCACAGCTGGTTGTGATAGAGCCTGGAATCAAACCAGGGTCTGTAGGGATGCCTCTAGCACTGAGATGCAGTGCCTTAGACCGCTGCGCCACTCAGGAGCCCAAGAATGATGAAGGTGATTGGAATGGAAGGTGCATGGAAGATCATAAAACCAAAACAATATAATGATGAAAGATATATGAAAGATATGGGGAACAATACATGGAGAAACTGTAGCTGTTCAGCACTCCACAGTGAGTGACACAGGATGATTTTTCACTCAGACAAATCTGTGAGAAGACCTTGCATTGACTTTTCTCCGTGCTGACCTGTTTTTGTTACATTGAATTTACATTCAGAGAGCATTTTGAACTTAGTTCCTGGAAGGTTTTCACATGAAATGCTCAGGGGGAAACGGAGGGAGAACAGGCAACCTCTAAGAATAAATGGTAATCGGGCAGGAACCGAGGAGAAAGTCTTAGGAAGCAGTTCTAAAAGGAAGCTGCTGTGAGTGGAAAACATTGCCTCGCTGTGCTAGTGTTTTTTCTTTTTTCAACATGACCTTGTCTATAAAATATCTTTGTTCATTTTGCCAGGGGTCTCTGCTCTTCTCTGCCTCTAGGACAATGTTCGGAGGGTAAACGCTGGTGCCTTGTATGGGAGATGTCAGTCCAATGATGCATGACATTTGTATAACATTACTGGGTTCACAGCCTTGGGTCAAAGTGACCCAGGGAAAAGAAAGAGCCAGGGCCAGGCCTGAGGATAAATCTTGAACTTCAGCCATCAGAAAAAAAGCACAGGTCAAATAACCCTTAGATATGCATCTTGGCTTTAGCTCGGCTATCAAGTCTTTGAAACGATCTAAAGATTATTGCTTCAAATGTTTTGCCCCAAGAGCCATGGTCATCATCTCCCATTGAGAGACACCAAAGAAAGCCCCTTCGGAACCTATAGAGATGATGTACAGTTTGTACAATAGGAGGTCTACCATTTTCTTCTTCTAATTGTGACCAAACCAAAATGGAGGTTGCACAATATTAACTGTGCCACAATTGTAGAGTAATTTCCATTATGTGGGATGATGAAAGAAGATCGGTTGCATTTGAACCGTCTCTGACAAACAAACAGTTTTGTGTCCACTGCGCAGTCAGAGAGTCAGTGTTCTGCAGGGTCCTGGTCCACTATTCATAAAGCATCTAAGAGTAGGACTATTCACTATTCATTTATTTACCTTATGGAATTTGTGTTGCAAAAGTAATACTATTGCATGGAAGTTTTTTTAATGGGGGATGAAGATCTGTTATATTTTTGAGACAGATACATAGTGTGGCCTCTTGAATGTCTAGCCAAGTTTCACGTGTATTTATTTTGTGAGATTAGTCAATGATACACCACTGATTTACAATGTGATTTGTTGAGCATGCAAATTAACAGACCTAGCCCCGGTTTCTAGATAGCGATGGAATTTAGGCTTACGATCTTTCCTACATTTCCGAAAACACCCCGCAGAGAACGTTCGCTAAGTGCGTCGTTGAGGCATTTGGGGGCGGCAGGTAGCGTAGTGGTTAGAGCATTGGGACAGTAACCCAAAGGTTGCTGGAGCAAAAATGAAAATCTGTCGTTCTGCCCCTGAACAAGGCAGTTAACCCACTGTTCCGCGGTAGGCCGTCATTGTAAACAAGAATTTGCTCTTACTTTTTATGGCTGCAGGGGCAGTATTGAGTAGCTCTGATTAAAGGTGCCCATTTCAAACGGCCTCGTACTCAATTCTTGCTCGTACAATATGCATATTATTATTACTATTGGATAGAAAACACTCTCTAGTTTCTAAAACCGTTTGAATTATATCTGTGAGTCAAACAGAACTCATTTGGCACAAACTTCCTGACCAGGAAGTGGAAAGTCTGAAATCGAGGCTCTGTTCTTCTTCCTGCCTATACATGGGCATGATACGTAAGAGTCTACGTGCACTTCATAGACCTTCCCCTGGATGTCAAGAGGCTGTGAGAGAATAAGTTTAGTGTTTATCTTGGTCTGAATTGGAATACAAGCTCTTTGTATGACGTGTCCCTCATTTCCGGTACTCTTGGGAGCGCGAGGTGGACAGTGGGATTGCCTTCTGTTTAGCTGCCGTTATGGACGACTACTATCTCCGGCTTTGATTTTATTTGATACATGTGACCATATCATCGTAAAGTATGTTTTTTCAATATAGTTTAATCAGATTATTGAAATTTTTTCGGGAGTTTTGCCGTGTTCCGTTCTCTGACTTTGTTGACGATGGAGAGATCCGTGCCACTTGGCTAGTGCGCGTGCTAAATGAAGAGGGAAAGTTGCCGTTCTAAATCCAAACAACGATTGTTCTGGACAAAGGACACCTTGTCCAACATTCTGATGAAAGATCAGCAAAAGTAAGAAACATTTTATGATGCTATTTCATATATCTGTCGTACATGTGAACTAGTCGTGGGCGCCCAACGTTTGGGTACTCTAGCTATACCGAAGCTGCATATCGTAATGAAGTTATTTTTAGAATTCTAACACTGCGATTTCATTAAGAACTAATGGATCTATCATTTCCTATACAACATGTATTTTTTAGTTATGTTTATGAATAGCTATTTGGTCAGAATATGTGTGTCAGAAAAAGTGTCAGGAAAAATCCGGACGTAGTGGGAAAAAGTAGCTAAGTTAGCACAATGTGTAACCATTGATTTCAGCTCTAAATATGCACATTTTCGAACAAAACATAAGTGTATGTATAACCTGATGTTATAGGACTGTCATCTGAGGAAGAAAATCAAGGTTAGTCAAAAATTATATATCTTTTGCTTGTTTGTTACGATCGCTTACTTTTGCTACTGGGAAATTGCTTGTGTTTTTGGCTATTGTGGTAAGCTAATATAACGCTATATTGTGTTTTCGCTGTAAAACACTTGATAAATCGGAAATATTGTCTGGAATCACAAGATGCCTGTCTTTCAATTGCTGTACACTATGTATTTTTCAGAAATGTTTTATGATGAGTATTTAGTTATTTGGCGTTGGTGTCTGTAATTATTCTGTCTGCTTTCGGTGCAATTTCTGATTGTAGCTGCAATGTAAACTATGATTTATACCTGAAATATGCACATTTTTCGAACAAAACATAGATTTATTGAATAACATGTTATAAGACTGTCATCTGATGAAGTTGTTTGTTGGTTAGTTTGGTTGGTTCTTGGTTAGTTAGGTTGGCTTTGTGCATGCTACCTGTGCTGTGAAAAATGTCTGTCCTTTTTTGTATTTGGTGGTGAGCTAACATAAATATACGTGGTGTTTTCGCTGTAAAACATTTTAAAAATCGGACATGTTGGCTGGATTCACAAGATGTGTACCTTTCATATGCTGTATTGGACTTGTTAATGTGTGAAAGTTAAATATTTAAAAAATATATATTTTGAATTTCGCGCCCTGCACTTGAGCTGGCTGTTGTCATAAGTGTACCGACGTCGGGCTTGCAGCCATAAGAAGTTATTAACTGACTTGCGTAGTTAAATAAAGGTTAAATTTAAAATAATTATGTGTCGATACTGATAGGATGGAAAGAAAGGCAGCACTGCTCTCGGGTCAGCTTTCGCCATAAAAATCTTACCTTAACAATAGAATTATTCCACAATACTGACGACGGATCAACTCCTAGAAAGATATTAGTTCCTATGGCTGCAAATATGGAGACGGCTTATTCTAATGCTTACCCTATAATATTGCACTAAATCAAGATTTGACACATCATTGCGCACATGTAAGGCCATACTTCAAGAAATATATTGAGGCAAAAAAATGTGACAGTCGCCAAATAGATAAATAAAACCAAATTTAATGAACATGAAATTGATTTCAATGTAATTGAAATATACAGAAAGTATTCATACCCCTTGACTTATTCCACATTTTGTTGTGTTACAGCCTGAATTCAGAATGGAATAAATTGAGTTTTTTTTCTCACCCATCTGCACACAATACCCCATAACGACAAAGTGAAAACATGTTAAAAAATTTTGTGTGCAAATGTATTGAAAATGAAATACAGAATGATCTCATTTACATATGTTTGCACACCACTGAGTCAATACTTTGTAGAGCATCTTTGCCAGTGATTACAGCTGTCTTTCTTTCTGGGTAAGTCTTTAAGAGCTTTCATACCTGGATTATGCAACATTTGCCAATTATTATTTTCTAAATTCTTCAAGCTCTGTCAATTTGGTTGTTGATCATTGCTAGATAACCATTTTTAGTTCTTGCCATAGATTTTCAAGTAGATTTAAGTCAAAGCTGTAACTCGGCCACTCAGGAACATTCACTGTCTTCTTGGTAAGCAACTCTGTTGTAGATTTGTCCTTGTGTTTTAGGTTATTGTCCTGCTGGAAGGTGAATTCATCTCCCAGTTAATGGCTGCAGCAACTTACTCTGTACCTCTGCTAGCTCTTTCTATATCATTTATATATGTATCACTTTCAGCTCTCAGTAACCACCACAAACACCTTATAGAAAATAGGCTAAAATATAAGGCACATTGCCACAAAGTTAAAAACAAACAGACTACATGGATGGTTTTTGCAAATAGAGCTGGGTTTCTTCACATTTAAATGAAGACTTAAAACAGGCATCTACAGTATCTGTTTTTTGTCAGACTTTCACATGTTTTCTACCACAACCACAAACCCTACAGCAGTTTCTGGTTCTCACCTCTGAGATATGATCTTCCTCACAGACAAACTGACAACAGTCTTTCCCAGGGTTTGTTTCCTACTGTGTCATTACAATACAGACAAAAGTATTACTAAAGAGAGGAGCAACTTAGAGGTTACTCTTCACCGCTGTATTGCTGGGACAAAGGGGTTTTAACGCAACGGTTATTTTAGGAATCCAGCACTGAAGCTCATTTTAAGACATCTTGCTCAAACATATTGGCGTAGTCCAGAACATGCCTAGAGGTAGGAAAATATAGTGAACAAAAATATAAACGCAACATATAAAGTGTTGCTCCCATGTCTCATGAGCTGAAATAAAAGATCCAAGACATTTTCCATATGCACAATAAGCGTATTTCTCTCAAATGTGGTGCACAAATTTGTTTACATCCCTGTTAGTGAGCATTTCTCCTTTGCCAAGATAATACATCCACCTGACAAGTGTAGTATATCAAGAAGCTGATTTAACAGCATGATCATTACACAGGTGCACCTTGTGCTGGGTCAATAAAAGGCCATTCTAAAATGTGCAGTTTTGTCACACAACACAATGCCACAGATGTCAATTGGCATGCTGACTGCAGGACTGTCCAACAGAGCTGTTGCCAGAGAACTGAATGTTGATCTCTCTAACATTAGCCGCCTCCAATGTCATTTTAGAGAATTTGGCAGTATGTCCAACAGGCCTCACACCCGCAGACCACATGTAACCACGCCAGCCCAGGACCTCCACATCCTGCTTCTTCACCTGCAGGATCATCTGAGACCAGCCACCCAGATAGCTGATGAAACTGTGGGTTTGCACAACCTAATAATTTCTGCACAAACTGTCAGAAACCATCTCAGGGAAGCCCGTCTGCATGCTCGTCGTCCTCACTAGGGTCTTGACCTGACTACAGTTTTTTGTGTCATACCCAACTTCAGTGGGCAAATGCTCACCTTCGATGGCCACTGGCATGCTGGAGAAGTGTGCCCTTCATGGATGAATCCCAGTTTCAACTGTACTGGACAGATGGCAGACACACTGTATGGCATCGTCTTTGCGAGCGGTTTGCTGAGGCCCATTGTGATGCCATTTATCCGCCGCCATTAAGTCATGTTTCAGCATGATAATGCACAGCCCTATGTCGCAAGGATCTGTACACAACTCCTGGAAGCTGAAAATGTCCCAGTTCCTCCATGGCCTGCATACTCACCAGACATGTCACACATTGAGCATGTTTGGTATGCTCTGGATAGACTTGTACAACAGCGTGTTCCAGTTCCCGCCAATATCCAGCAACTTCGCACAGCCATTTAAGAGGAGTGGGACAACAACCCACAGGCTACAATCAACTGATCAACTCTATGCAAAGGAGATGTGTCATGCTGCATGAGGCAAATGGTGGTCACACCACATACTGACTGGTTTTCTGATCCACGCCCCTAGCTTTTGTTTAAGATATCTGTGACCATCAGACACATATCTGTATTCCTAGTCATGTAAAATCCATAGATTAGGGCCTAAGGAATTTATTTAAATTCACAGATTTCCTTATATGAACTGTAACTCAGTAAAATAGTTTAAATTATTGCATGTTGCGTTTATATTTTTGTTCAGTGTAATTTCCAGTAGTTCAGAGTGACCAGCACCCTGGCTATGTTGAGGGACTTAAAACAAGTTGAATGAGATTACATTGAAATAATTCATTGAGTGAGCACATGAGCTAGGGTGCTCAGTCAGTAGCAAGCTAGGAGCAGTTTGAGCCAAGTCAAACATGGAAACCTCATCATAGTGTGAGCAGAAGTTAGGCCCGGGGAGGACACATCCTCTCAGCCAATCTCCTCCTGATTAGTGGGAATAAAGGGTCATCCTCCCCTGACATCCCTTTGTGTCTGTACCGACGGGAAAAAATCCTATCCACTGTTTCCCCTCGGGGATATGATGATCACTACTGTTGGCGGGACCATCGCTGGTCCAAGCCAAGGAATGTTTGATGTAGACCTGGCTCATCTTGGCAGGTCTGAGCCCTGCTGTGAGACCATATGGACACGGTCACATCTGCAGGAAGACTCCTGATTATGATTATACCTTTGTGGTCAGCATGGGTTCCTCTCTGTTCTTCTCCCATTTCCTCCTTATCGTGGGCACAGGCTTGCTTCATGTCTATCTCTGATATGTTTCCAATATGTATGCAACGTGTGCATTTTCAAAGAGTGACTGAAGCTAGGGCTTTCAAGTTGAGGCGGTGTTGACTTTGAGAGTCCTTGTCCTTTTATGTGTCCAGTAGTGTTTACTGTTTTCAATCTGTTATTTCCCACCATTGTCTGCTGTGAAGGCGTTTTCTGGAAAGCATCAAGATATTTGTTTATCATCTACTTTAGCGCTTGCCTTGTCCAAAGAAGCCGCTGCTAAAGATGTTTGTTTAGAGGATAAGGGAATCTGTTTAGAAATATAGATGTGTGTTTAATGCTGGAGATGCATTTAGCAGCTGGGGGTGATCCTTTGCTATTGTAGACAGGATGAAAATAACTTCCCAGAGTGTCATTATTTTCTGTTCAAATTCAGGAACATGGTTGTGTACATAACATGCATCTTGAAGATACTGAGATACTGTATGCATGCAAACTGAGAAACACAACACTGTCTGTATAACAGAAACAGTACAAACACTAACAAATTAAAATCATATGAGGATAAGGGATAGTACACAAATGTCACACCCTGACCTTAGAGATCCTTTTTATGTCTTTATTTTGGTTTGGTCAGGGCGTGAGTTGGGGTGGGCATTCTATGTCTGGTGTTCTATGTTTTCTTTTCTGTGTGTTTGGCCGGGTGTGGTTCTCAATCAGAGGCAGCTGTCTATCGTTGTCTCTGACTGAGAACCATACTTAGGTAGCCTTTTTCCACCTGTTTGTTGTGGGTAGTTGTTTTCTGTTTTGTGTTGTTGCACCAGACAGAACTGTTTCGTTTCGTTCTCTCTCTTTGTTGTTTTTGTTGTTTCAGTGTTCAGGTTATTTATTAAATTATAATGAACACTTACCCTGCTGCGTTTTGGTCACCTTCTTTCCAGGACGATCGTTACAACAAAATAGTCCAGAAAACTTTTGTTTACAACTTCAGTAAATCGGAAGTGAGCAAACATGAAATTTGGCTGATCTCGGATTTGATCAATTTAGCCTGTTGGTTTAAAATCTTCAAAGCGTTAAAGGGCTTGCTACTGGCACCGCCATGTTGTCTTCTGGATCTATGGTCCTTTGTACACTGTTAATACCATCTTAGCAGGAGAGCCTTGGCTAATTATCCTGGTTTACCAGCTCTATGTGACATTATAAACTCAGCAAAAAAGAAACGTCCTCTCACTGTGAACTGTGTTAATTTTCAGCAAACTTAACATGTGTATATATGTGTATGAACATAACAAGATTCAACAACTGAGACATATACTGAACAAGTTCCACAGACATGTGACTAACAGAAGTGGAATAATGTGTCCCTGAACAAAGGGGGGGGTCACCAGCTTCATTAAGTACTGCAGTGCATCTCCTCCTCATGAACTACACCAGATTTGCCAGTTCTTGCTGTGAGATGTTACCCCACTCTTCCACCAAGGCACCTGCAAGTTCCCAGACATTTCTGGGGGGAATGCCCTAGCCCTCACCCTCCGATCCAACAGGTCCCAGACGTGCTCAATGGGATTGAGATCCGGGCTCTTCGCTGGCCATGGCAGAACACTGACATTCCTGTCTTGCAGGAAATCACGCACAGAACGAGCAGTATGGCTGGTGGCATTGTCATGCTGGAGGGTCATGTCAGGATGAGCTTGCAGGAAGGGTACCACATGAGGGAGGAGGATGTCTTCCCTGTAACGGACAGCGTTGAGATTGCCTGCAATGACAACAAGCTCAGTCCGATGATACTGTGACACACCGCCCCAGAACATGACGGACCCTCCACCTCTAAATCGATCCCGCTCCAGAGTACAGGCCTCGGTGTAACGCTCATTCCTTCGACGATAAACGCAAATCTGACCATCACCCCTGGTGAGACAAAACCGCGACTCGTCAGTGAAGAGCACTTTTTGCCAGTCCTGTCTGGTCCAGCGACGGTGGGTTTATGCCCATAGGCGACGTTGTTGCCGATGATGTCTGGTGAGGACCTGCCTTACAACAGGCCTACAAGCCCTCAGTCAAGCCTCTCTCAGCCTATTGCGGACAGTCTGAGCACTGATGGAGGGATTGTGCGTTCCTGGTGTAACTCTGGCAGTTGTTGTTGCCATCCTGTATCTGTCCCGCAGGTGTGATGTTCGGATGTACCGATCCTGTGCAGGTGTTGTTACACGTGGCTTGCCACTGCGAGGACGATCAGCTGTTCGTCCTGTCTCCCTGTAGCATTGTCTTAGGCATCTCACAGTACGGACATTGCAATTTATTGCACTGGCCACATCTGCAGTCCTCATGCCTCCTTGCAGCATGCCTAAGGCACGTTTACGCAGATGAGCAGGGACCCTGGGCATCTTTCTTTTGGTGTTTTTCAGAGTCAGTAGAAAGGCCTCTTTAGTATCCTAAGTTGTCATAACTGTGACCTTAATTGCCTACTGTCTGTAAGCTGTTAGTGTCTTTACGACCGTTCCACAGGTGCATGTTCATTAATTGTTTATGGTTCATTGAACAAGCATGGGAAACAGTGTTTAAACCCTTTCAATGAAGATCTGTGAAGTTATTTGGATTTTCACAAATTATCTTTGAAAGACAGGGTCCTGAAAAAGGGACATTTCTTTTTTTGCCGAGTTTATGAAAGTATCTCTGATGACCAGAAAAATCTGTACAGTTATGTGACCAAAAACGATCATGGGTGGACCCAAACCAGGACCCATTACAACCAAACCTTACTCTTATATATGCATCCTCATAGAGAGAAAACAAGTCTTATTGAGAACAAAACTTTGTTTAAGATGGGTCTCTCACCATTAGGACAGTCCTGTCTATGTGTGTATCTGTGTGAGCGGGGACGAGGGAGTGGAATAACAGGCTAAATTGTGAGTAGGATGTGAGCACCCAACTCTGACCTCCCTCCCCACTGCTTCCTCTCCCAACTCCCTGGGTGGGACTTCCCCCAGGCTGCTAGAAATCACACATATCTACTGTTCTCATGACCATTGTCTTCAATTATGCTCGCAATGCGTTCTCTCGCTCTCTGCCTGGCTAGTGTTTCTCTAGTTAGTAGTCTTAGGGACTGGGACTGAGAGATAACATTTATTGCCTGGTTGGCTGGAGTAGCAGGGATATAACATTTATTGCCTGGTTGGCTGGAGTAGCAGGGAGGGAAATCTGTCAATTTGTTTCAGTTGGGTTTCTGCCATGGTAGATATTAATCTGCTGTTTTTAATAAGCAGGAAATGAAAAAGAATCCCTAAAACACATAAAAAGGGTGAAACAGTTAATGAATCCTCTGTCATAACAATAACACTGTGGTATGTCCCTGTTTTCTTTTATAGCCTTCCCTTATTATGATCAGAGTGACTGAGGATTCGAGAGAGATCAGGCCTTGGTAAGAATTAAATGGTGCATTCGGAAAAATAACAAATCATGAATACATGTATAATAAATTACGAAAAATACGTCAGCATAGTCCAAGAACGTTGTGACATTTTCTGCCTCATAGCTCATGTTGTCATATCACATCATAAAGCATTCTGCATCACACACAATATGTTGACAATAAGTTTGGACGAGTACACTTTTCCGTGCACAAGAGCGGCATTGAAAAGGACACATGACTTGAATTTGTATCAGTGAATTGTTTGCCTGTGGAGAGGCCTTAAACAGCTTTAAGCTTTATGAAGAAGAGGAGGCTTCTATCTGACGGAGCTCTATCTCTATAGTACCAACCCCTCAGGAAGTGTGTGCACCAGTTCAACCATGGAAAGTGTACACTGCTGCTGAAAAAAATCAGTGTTTACGTTGGGGCCACCTCAGTAGGAAACAGTGTAGCAGCAGTAGAAGCAGCAGTGGTGGGCTCCGACTCCCTGTGTCATCAAATGAGTCACTTTTTCCATTTGATAAGTACAAAGCAAACAGTTTGATTCCGCTGTTTTTGGCAGTGCACAGGATGTGACTCTGCTCTAGAAGACATCAGAGAGTTGTTGAAATTCCAAAGGAATGTTATAATGGTTAATTGACTGGCTATGATGTGGGTTAGTAGTGTATGTATGTATGGAAAATATATGCTGGTTCTGTAATTTCCATGGGAAATGTGTGTTGGACCTCAGCTTCTGGTTGAGGATGCATGAGGCCAAAGTGCTGATAACAGGATGGAGGTTTGGTTTCAAGCAGGTTTCCTCCCATAAAACACACACTCATCACTTTTACTGCTGGGACTGAGAGTCAGCGTAAAAAGTTGCCCTCTTGCTTTACAATGAGTATAACTGAATGCTGGATCAGGTCCAATACAGATGTTTTTATCTCAATATCAAAATAATTTTTGGGTAACATTTAAGCACCTTACTGTGATTGTTTTCAATTAAAATGGTCAAAAGGAAACAAAATCGCAATTTCTCAAGCAAAAATGTTGCTAGGACTGTCTGGGACTGGTCTAAGTGTAGAGGGGAAAACTGAAAACTAGCTGTTATTGGCAGAGAGGGTTGGAACTCTCTTTCTTATTGGTCTATTAACTAATTTACCGCCTGGGATGTCACAGGCAGGTCAAATATCCATCCCACCAAAACAGGCTGAAATTTCAGGCAGTCTTTTCAAACAGCTCTTACACTAAAAGGGCATTATCATCATTTTCACAATTTCACAGTATTATTTGAACCTCATAGTGTGGAAATATATATAAAACACAGGCAAATCACATTTTTGACAGCACTGGGACTTTAAAGCTATTTGGGAAACGTTTCTGCATAGTGTGTAATGTATCTCCGTAACTCTATCATGATTGCCTCAAATCAGTTTATTTGGTGCCATACTCTAATATACTCTTCTTTGTATACAAGAAAGAGATGGAAATGTGTTAGCTCCCTGTCCCCTAGGGCATTAAAATAGCCAGAAACCACTCATTATAGGTACTTTGAATTGCTGTGGGCTCAAAGATGCTATCTGTCTCCAGATAACAGGAGATACTGTGTGTTTTAACTTAGCACAGAATGGGTGACTTGTTTGCGCTTTTGAGATTTTCAGTCATCTATTTCAAGCCAGTCACACCATAGACTGATGAGAGATATGTTCTTCTGGCAACAAATACAGTAATATTGCACAAAGGCTATCTGTTGCTGTCCCTTTTCTGCTTCCCCTGAGAAAGACTTAACAGACAAACGCTCATGAAACCCCCCTCTCTCTCAATTAGTGCCTGATCACAGCTCTCATTCCCAGCATGCAGGGATGTCACGGACTGCTGCCTCACCGCCACTGCAAATATCAGACCTGACATGGTGGTCAGCTTCAAACTCTCACACTTTTTGTACCACGTTACCATGGGAACTGCAAATCAATCTATTTTTTACCCAGCTACACCACAGTCCCCACTCATTGTGCTAGTATACATATCTGTAGAGTCATGTAAAACCTGGGACGTGTTATTAAATGCTGAGCTGCAGCAGATTACAGACCCTACCCCAGTGGAGCCATGATACAGTGTTCTCATTGAGCCTGGTCTGAAACAAGGTTAAATAGAAAGCCCCTTTTCCCATTTTCTCAGTCACATGATTCTTTTGTCACTATGAAGGGATCACAACCTGAAGGTTCTCAGAGAGCACTTGGGTGTGCTGTCAGCATTTGATCTCCATTGTTCACTCTTTCCCTCTACAATTTGCTGAAGGAACAAGTTACAGTTTCTTTCTCCTCTCCATAGAAAGTACCTCGTTTATGGACCTCCATTGAAATGTGACTTTTTGCCTCTTTGTACAATTCAGTTTCATCAATTGAGTTTGTTGAAAGACTCTCATAGATAGATTCCACTGGGCACACACTGGTTGAATCAACGTTGCTTCAACGTCATTTTAATGAAATTACATTGAACCAATGTGGAATAGACGCTGAATCGTGGGATTGCTCATAAAAAATAAAAAAAAATCTAATCATATTTTTTATTCATGTTTATAAAGGTGGATGGTTAAAACATTAACTTCAGTGATTATATTTGTTGGGGGTCTTGTTTGAAGGATTATAGTTTTTTGTAAATGAGAACAGTGTAGACTAATGATCATAGGAGAGCGGTGGGAATGGGGACATTGGGACAGTCACTATCTGATCGAGATATGCTAGGGTCAGCATGGTGTCTTCTTATTAACATATTTTACTGATTGTATCTGGCCTACATATGACCATTTGTTTTGGCATCTTGGGGAAATGTCCTGGGTACTGGCGTATCTTACTGTCATGGTAATGACACTGTATGCATTGTGTGCATTTTATTAAAAGGCATCAGTCAGCTGTTTCCTTCTAATTTATAGTTTGGTAAGAATACACAGAGATCCTCTTGAGGCTAGCCCCTTTTCTTCTTGGGGAAACACTATTGTTATGTGGTTACTCTGCTATTCTTTCTTTCTCTCCTTTGTTTGGTTGCATTGTATTTACACTATATTTGTCTTGTGTAACACATCAGGAACAAAAGACAGAACAAACTACAATATCCACCTACTTTATCTAGGATCACAGCCTGGTCTCATAGGCTAGACGTAAAATAGTAAATGTAAACCTGGGACACTCAAATTAGTATGATAGGTTACGTTTGGTATGGTTACATAAGACAGATGGTTACTTAAAGCAAAAACAAAAGTATGGTGGTTGGGGTTATAACACGAATGTCAAGCAACCCAAAGGTTGCGAGTTCAAATCCCATCACAGACAATGTCCAGCAAACCAAAGGTTACGAGTTCGAATCTCATCATGGACAACTTTAGCATTTTAGATAATTACCAACCTTTCAACGACTTACTACTTTTTAGCTACTTTACAACTACTTAGCATGTTAGCTATCCTTCCCTAAACCTAACCTTAACCCTTTAACCATAATCCTAAACTTAACCCTAATCTTAACCATAACCCATAACCTTAACTCCTAGCCTAGCTAGAATTCATAACATATCATACATTTAGCAAATTCGTAACATATTGTACATTTTGCAAATTCGTAACATATTGTACATTTTGCAGATTCGTAACATATTGTACATTTTGCAAATGTTTACATATAATACGAATTGTGACTCGTAACATATTATACAAAATGGGTGATGGACATCCACAAATTATTACATACCATACGAAATGTAACATATCATAGAGCGTTGGGCCAGTAACCGAAAGGTTGCTGGATCGAATCCCCGAGCTGACAAGGTAAAAATCTGTCATTCTGCTCCTAAGCAAGGCAGTTAACCCACTGTTCCCCGGCGCCGGAGATGGATGTCAATTATGGCAGCCCCCCACACCTCTCTGATTCAGAGGGGTTGGGTTAAATGCGGAAGACACATTTCAGTTGAAGGCATTCAGTTGTACAACTGACTAAGTAGCTCCCTTTCCCCTAAATGGAGTGTCTCTGATTTACGTAAAGAATAATACCAAATGCTCTGAGACCAGGTTGAGCATCAGCAAAAACCTTACAAAACAATCCCAAGTATCTACACTGACACCCAAAGTTGTAATTCAACAGATTCCACTTAAAGCATAGTCTTTGGTAGCTGACCTCAAATAACAGCAGCAGCAGGAGCAGCAGTATCTAGACTAGCTGTGTGCTGTGATAGGAAACGAGATATGCCACTGAGGCAAGATGGAGAGATTGGGCCTGTGTGCTGATTACTACCAGGTTCCCAGGGTCTTGTCGCTCTCTGGGGAGAGACCTGATCACAGCTTGGGTCTCCCCACTGTCATTACCACCAGTGAGTGCCACAATAGGTCAGGGAGATGAGATAACATTGTGGGTGAGAAGCTCAACAGGGCATTATTAGGTATCCGGGTCCCAGAGTGTAGCATTGCTGCTGGCCTCAGGGGTTATGACTCACCATCTGCCACAGAGAATTCCTCCTGCTCAGAGCTCAAGCCAAGGGCCAATTCAACAGGGAAACAAAATGTTTGTGTTGTTTTGGTTTGTCTAGTTTCTTTGTCTCTTTTTGTCAACAGATGAATGATAATGAATATGCTTTCAAAAAGTTATATCTATAGTAGTGTCTGTTTATCATAGCCTTAGTGGCAGACTACATCCTAAGGAAAAACAGATTTGTAGCATTTCAGATTTATTCTGTCTATATAGTCATAGGAGCTGACCTGTAGAACACAATGCATGAACAATGAAAATGGAACCTGTGTTTCTGCCAGTCAGATATGTGGCCCACATTATATGGGTTTTCAGATTCTCAAATTCCAGTAGGTTTACAGGACCATCAGTCACTGAGAGCACGCCCCAGGGATGCTCTGATGAAAGCCATGTTAGATGATTCACACACATGACCCCAGTGTGCTGACGCTGGGTACACCCTGTACCTTGACCTCTGACCCCAGCGCCTGTTTGATCTGAGAACCTGGTGTAAAATCAGAGGTGCCCATCACACCCACACATGCCAGCCATCCATCCGGTCTGACAGGCAGACACGGCAGAACCTGGGAATATTGAATTAGGACCTGCTGCTTTGACTGGAAAGTAGGAGCCAGTTGTTAAGACGATGAGGCTGGCCCCATGCCCCGTCTCTGACCAGCCAGCTTCAAGAGCAGCTGGTAACAGCTATCAGCTTTCACTGACAGACCAGGTGAAGTATAACCATACTGCATTTCTACTAAATATCTCACTGCTCAAAACAAACTTGTAACTTTGTTTTGAGAGTAAATTCAACAAATTTGAAGTACCTGCATTTTCATTTGCATTGATTTGTAAATAAACCTTTACCATTGAATACGGAAATTAAAACTTTGATAAGATTATGCTCACTTAATGGATACAACTCTAGCCATTTCATAACCAAAATTCAGAGACTGATTTATGGTATGGATATCACATTTTGATGAAAGGAGAGAAGGGTAAGCCCCATCTGCAAAACCCATTCAAATCAGTTAAGGAGTCGAGCTCACACTTGTAAAGGCACTGCTGTTGTTGGTACCAGACACCTCAAGCCATGACCAGCACCTCTGAGCTTTGCCTCATGTATTCTGACATGCTAATGATCAGCACATCAACTACTTTCACTGGCACCAAACAACTTATATCAGCTCATCCTATATCATCTGCTTTTAAGGGGCGGCAGGTAGCCTAGTGGTTAGAGCGTTAGGCCAGTAACCAAAAGGTTGCTAGATCGAATCACCAAGCTCAGAAAATCTTTCGTTCTACCTCTGCATAAGGCAGTTAAGGCACTGTTCCTAGGCTGTCATTGTAAATAAGAATTTGTTCTTAACTGACTTGCCTAGTTAAAATAAATAAGTGTGTAAGACATGCATATGATTGTCTGTTATTCTATTGACACCCTTGTCTTTCAACAGGAAGTTGTTGGACACAAACATAGTTGATTTGGTCCAGGGACAGTGGATATCCTTGTGCACATCTGAAGGGCTGATGCGTTGTCCAGATGTGGTGTGTGACCCGGCGCTGACCCACAGTGCCCCAGAAGACCGCCTGAGCCTGGAAAATGTACTCGCCTTTGTGAAACAGAAAAGCGTGCAGCTAGACATCAGCAAAGCAAATACTTGCTAACGATTTGAAACATCTCAAGAGAATGACAAACATCAACAAAAACTGCATTATTAACATACAGTATATCACAAAAGTGAGTACACCCCTCACATTTTTGTAAATATTTGAGTATATCTTTTCATGTGACAACACTGAAGAAATTACACTTTGCTACAATGTAAAGTAGTGAGTGTACAGCTTGTATAACAGTGTAAATTTGCTGTCCCCTCAAAATAACTCAACACACAGCCATTAATGTCTAAACCGCTGGCAACAAAAGTGAGTACACCCCTAAGTGAAAATGTCCAAATTGGGCCCAATTAGCCATTTTCCCTCCCCGGTGTCATGTGACTCGTTAGCGTTACAAGGTCTCAGGTGTGAATGGGGAGCAGGTGTGTTAAATTTGGTGTCATCGCTCTCACACTCCCTCATACTGACCAATTAGCCATTTTCCCTCCCCGGTGTCATGTGACTCGTTAGCGTTACAAGGTCCATGTTTTGTGATTATACTGTACATATCAGAAGTACAAATGTTCCTGTATGATTACATACACATGTTGAGAGTCCTCTACATCAACTCTTAACATTCACATAATCATACATAAGCCACCAGGGCATCATAATATCCTCCTCCTACGTGCAACCTCAGAGTGCAGTACCTTGACAGCTCTGTGTTGGTAACCCCAGTAGAGCAGAGGACTCTGCCCCTTCCCCACCCCCGCCTCTATGCTGACTGCTGACAGAGGGCAGGGGGCCATCTGAGGGGCTACTGATGCCAGGGTCCATGTTCCACTACGTTACGGTATACAACCCCGCTCTACTCCCATCTGCTCAAGTCATCGGGCCTCCTCCACTGCTGCTGGAAAAGAGTTTGTGTGCTGGTTGCTGACATGTCAAAACAAACCAAGATGAGGAGTGCAGAACCGTGACCCCTCCTGTCCTGCCCCCTGCCCAGACCCCTGCTGGGACACCATAAGGCCTGTGTTTTACTTTCAGACATGACCCTTACGGAGATGACCCTCTAGACTAACATCCCTGCTGCTGAATGGACAAGTAAGAAAACCTGTGTGCATGCTCAATGACACTAGGTAAACATGTAAACCTGCAAGGCACTGTACTGGGTTGGCGCCCCCCCTTGGTTTGTGCTGTGGTGGAGATCTTTGTGGGCTATACTCGGCCTTGTCTCAGGATTGTAAGTTGGTGGTTGAAGATATCCCTCTAGTGGTGCGGGGGCTGTGCTTTGGCAAAGTGGGTGGGGTTATATCCTTCCTGTTTGGCCCTGTCCGGGGGTATCATCGGATGGGGCCACAGTGTCTTCTGACCCCTCCTGTCTCAGCCTCCAGTATTTATGCTGCAGTAGTTTATGTGTCGGGGGGCTAGGGTCAGTTGGTTATATCTGGAGTACTTCTCCTGTCTTATCCAGTGTCCTGTGTGAATTTAAGTATGCTCTCTCTAATTCTCTCCTTCTCTCTTTCTTTTTCTCTCTCGGAGAACCTGAGCCCTAGGACCATACGTCAGGACTACCGGGCATGATGACTCCTTGCTGTCCCCAGTCCACCTGGCCTTGCTGCTGTTCCAGTTTCAACTGTTCTGCCTGCGGTTATGGAACCCCTACCTGTCCCAGACCTGCTGCTTTCAACTCTTAATGATCGGCTATGAAAAGCCAACTGACATTTATTCCTGATTATTATTTGACCATGCTTGTCATTTATGAACATTTTGAAAATCTTGGCTCTCTCTAATTCTCTCCTTCTCTCTTTCTTTCTCTCTCTCGGAGGACCTGAGCCCTAGGACCATACGTCAGGACTACCGGGCATGATGACTCCTTGCTGTCCCCAGTCCACCTGGCCTTGCTGCTATTCCAGTTTCAACTGTTCTGCCTGCGGTTATGGAACCCCTACCTGTCCCAGACCTGCTGTTTTCAACTCTTAATGATCGGCTATGAAAAGACAACTGACATTTATTCCTGATTATTATTTGACCATGCTTGTCACTTATGAACATTTTGAACATCTTGGCCATGTTCTGTTATAATCTCCACCCGGCACAGCCAGAAGAGGACTGGCCACCCCTCATAGCCTGGTTCCTCTCTAGGTTTCTTCCTAGGTTTTGGCCTTTCTAGGGAGTTTTTCCTAGCCACCGTGCTTCTACACCTGCATTGCTTGCTGTTTGGGGTTTTAGGCTGGGTTTCTGTACAGCACTTCGAGATATTAGCTGATGTACGAAGGGATATACACTGCTCAAAAAAATAAAGGGAACACTTAAACAACACAATGTAACTCCAAGTCAATCACACTTCTATGAAATCAAACTGTCCACTTAGGAAGCAACACTGATTGACAATACATTTCACATGCTGTTGTGCAAATGGAATAGACAAAAGGTGGAAATTATAGGCAATTACCAAGACACCCCCAAAAAAGGAGTGATTCTGCAGGTGGTGACCACAGACCACTTCTCAGTTCCTATGCTTCCTGGCTGATGTTTTGGTCACTTTTGAATGCTGGCGGTGCTCTCACTCTAGTGGTAGCATGAGACGGAGTCTACAACCCACACAAGTGGCTCAGGTAGTGCAGTTCATCCAGGATGGCACATCAATGCGAGCTGTGGCAAAAAGGTTTGCTGTGTCTGTCAGCGTAGTGTCCAGAGCATGGAGGCGCTACCAGGAGACAGGCCAGTACATCAGGAGACGTGGAGGAGGCCATAGGAGGGCAACAACCCAGCAGCAGGACCGCTACCTCCGCCTTTGTGCCAGGAGGTGCACTGCCAGAGCCCTGCAAAATGACCTCCAGCAGGCCACAAATGTGCATGTGTCTGCTCAAACGGTCAGAAACAGACTCCATGAGGGTGGTATGAGGGCCCGACGTCCACAGGTGGGGGTTGTGCTTACAGCCCAGCACCGTGCAGGACGTTTGGCATTTGCCAGAGAACACCAAGATTGGCAAATTCGCCACTGGCGCCCTGTGCTGTTCACAGATGAAAGCAGGTTCACACTGAGCACATGAGCACATGTGACAGACGTGACAGAGTCTGGAGACGCCGTGGAGAACGTTCTGCTGCCTGCAACATCCTCCAGCATGACCGGTTTGGCGGTGGGTCAGTCATGGTGTGGGGTGGCATTTCTTTGTGTGGCCGCACAGCCCTCCATGTGCTCGCCAGAGGTAGCCTGACTGCCATTAGGTACCGAGATGAGATCCTCAGACCCCTTGTGAGACCATATGCTGACACATGCACATTTGTGGCCTGCTGGAGGTCATTTTGCAGGGCTCTGGCAGTGCTCCTCCTTGCACAAAGGCGGAGGTAGCGGTCCTGCTGCTGGGTTGTTGCCCTCCTATGGCCTCCTCCACGTCTCCTGATGTACTGGCCTGTCTCCTGGTAGCGCCTCCATGCTCTGGACACTACGCTGACAGACACAGCAAACCTTTTTGCCACAGCTCGCATTGATGTGCCATCCTGGATGAACTGCACTACCTGAGCCACTTGTGTGGGTTGTAGACTCCGTCTCATGCTACCACTAGAGTGAGAGCACCGCCAGCATTCAAAAGTGACCAAAACATCAGCCAGGAAGCATAGGAACTGAGAAGTGGTCTGTGGTCACCACCTGCAGAATCACTACTTTTTTGGGGGTGTCTTGCTAATTGCCTATAATTTCCACCTTTTGTCTATTCCATTTGCACAACAGCATGTGAAATTTATTGTCAATCAGTGTTGCTTCCTAATTGGACAGTTTGATTTCACAGAAGTGTGATTGACTTGGAGTTACATTGTGTTGTTTAAGTGTTCCCTTTATTTTTTTGAGCAGTGTATAAAATAAACTTGATTTGATTTGATTTGATACTGTTAAGAGGTGGACAGTAAATGATGTGGAGAGGAAAGGAAGCCAGGCAATGCAGGGCAGTGATCTGCTGTGGGCTGTAGTGCCATCCCGCTGGGAACAAACTGGTTGAATCAACAATGTTTCCACGTTATTTCAACGACAAAAATAAGTGTGATGACGTTGAATCAATGGGGAAAACTGATTGGTTTTGCAAAAAGTCACCCCCCCAACCCCCATCCCCCCCCAAATCCAATGGCACGGATCAAATTATTGTTGATTTCACATTGAATTTGCGCTCGCTGACAACTCAATAAAATGTATGTCAAAACTAGATGTTCAAATGATGTCTGTGCCCAGTGGCATGCCACCGTTTAGAGCAGCTCTCTCTCGCCCCCCTGGCAGTCTAATCTGAACCTGCTAGGGCCCAGGTCACATGCCTGTAATTGATGGTCCATTCACTTCTAACCCTCTCAGTAGTGCTTAGCTGCACCTTTTGGGACTTTTTCCAGCTGGAAAGTGTTGAGCTCTTTAGCAGAGAAATTAGATGGACAGGGACAGGTTTGCCCTGGGCCCTCTTTCAACAGTATCCTCACCTGGAGAAATAGCTAGATTTTGCATCAGTGTGTTACATAGAAATGATCTCCACTCCATCATGGTGTTACATGGAAATGATCCCAACTCCATCAGGATGTTACATAGAAATGATCTCCACTCCATCAGGATGTTACATAGAAATGATCTCCACTCCATCAGGATGTTACATAGAAATGATCTCCACTCCATCAGGATGTTACATGGAAATGATCCCCACTCCTTCAAGATGTTACATAGAAATGATCTCCACTCCATCAGGATGTTACATGGAAATGATCCCAACTCCATCAGGATGTTACATAGAAATGACCTCCACTCCATCAGGATGTTACATAGAAATGATCTCCACTCCATCAGGATGTTACATGGAAATGATCCCAACTCCATCAGGATGTTACATAGAAATGATCTCCACTCCATCAGGATGTTACATAGAAATGATCCCAACTCCATCAGGATGTTACATAGAAATGATCTCCACTCCATCAGGATGTTACATGGAAATGATCCCAACTCCATCAGGATGTTACATAGAAATGATCTCCACTCCATCAGGATGTTACATAGAAATGATCCCAACTCCATCAGGATGTTACATAGAAATGATCTCCACTCTATCAGGATGTTACATGGAAATTATCCCAACTCCATCAGGATGTTACATAGAAATGACCTCCACTCCATCAGGATGTTACATAGAAATGATCTCCACTCCATCAGGATGTTACATAGAAATGATCCCAACTCCATCAGGATGTTACATAGAAATGATCTCCACTCCATCAGGATGTTACATAGAAATGATCTCCACTCCATCAGGATGTTACATGGAAATGATCCCCACTCCTTCAAGATGTTACATAGAAATGATCTCCACTCCATCATGATGTTACATGGAAATGATCCCAACTCCATCAGGATGTTACATAGAAATGATCTCCACTCCATCAGGATGTTACATAGAAATGATCCCAACTCCATCAGGATGTTACATAGAAATGATCTCCACTCCATCAGGATGTTACATAGAAATGATCTCCACTCCATCAGGATGTTACATAGAAATGATCTCCACTCCATCAGGGTGTCTCATAGAAATGATCTCCACTCCATCAGGATGTTACATAGAAATGATCTCCACTCCATCAGGATGTTACATAGAAATGATCTCCACTCCATCAGGATGTTACATAGAAATGATCTCCACTCCATCAGGATGTTACATGGAAATGATCCCCACTCCTTCAAGATGTTACATAGAAATGATCTCCACTCCATCAGGATGTTACATAGAAATGACCTCCACTCCATCAGGGTGTTACATGGAAATGATCCCCACTGGAATGGGCTGTACTGTACAGTATCAGTAGGCAGACCATGCAGATGTTTGTTTAGTGGAGACTTACAGCCACATCACTCACAGCTCAAAAAGTAGCAAATCTCATGAGTCAGGTTACCTAACTAATGATACAGTGAAGATTGAGACATGGAAGAAAATACAAATGAGATGATATTGTAGCGAGAGCAAATCATCTAGAGAGTTTGGCATCTTAATTGAACCTATACAAAACATTGAAAACTTACAAGAAGAATCATTCAGTCCCATTCTACCCAACGAAAACAGTTTCTGACTGAGAAGGAACCAAAAGACGAGAACAACATAGAATATCTGCATCTTCTTCCTGTCTTTTTGCATTGTTAACATATATTTTAGAGTTACATTTAAGTATATGGATCCCCCAGTGAGTCATTGGTATTGAACTAACAGCTAAGGCAGGTGTGAGCACAAGATGCACGTATCGACATGGACTAACAATGAGGTATACTCCATAACAGACAGCTCTAACTGCCATGTAATAAATGAAACAGATATGCTTTGAACTGCTGCAAGTAGTTGCTTCTGAAGTTGTAACATAAGTTAATATTTCCTTGCTTGATGGCAATGTTGTGTGCGCCAAGGATAATGAAATCAGTCACTGGAGTTCCCCGTTTGCCAACGGTTTGGTCGGAAAACCTGCAATACAAAGTTAATGTACACAAAATCAGAAATGGGTAACTTCCCACTGGGCACAAACTGGTTGAATCACCATTGTTTCCACGTCATTTCAATGAAATGACGTTGAACTAACGTGGAATAGACGTTGAATTGACATCTGTGCACAGTGGGTTACTGAACCATGGTTTATATTTTTTTTTATCCACTACAGAAACTAAATCAAGCTGGATTTATGAAAGAGATTTGAATTAAAAGCATAAAGATGATATCATAAAATATTCAAGTATTCTTTCGCAAAACGCATTGCAAAGGTCAACGGCTATATCTATTTTATGAGGATAGAACAGTGGTGACACTGTTCCACACCTTAACAATTCCCACATCCTTTGATCTCCTGTAATTTATGGACCTATCCTCATCAGACTGAGACCTGTGTTTATGATTCATAATAAAACCATCTCTATAAAGTCTCTTTATTTACAGAATCCTCCATCCTCCACGGAAAACTATAGGGGCTGATTTCCTTACTTGCAATTGATTGCCTTAGCAAATCACCAACTAACACCAAAACAATGGTGCGTAGTGACCATTTAAAAAATGAGGCTAACAACTATTTGTCAGTTATATAGTGAGCTCCAATTTGAGGGTATTGTCATCCATATCGGGTGAACCGTTTACAAATTACAGCACATTTTGGAGTCCCTTTTATTTAAAATATTAGAGAATATGTTTCTAAACACTTCTACATTAATGTGGATGCCATCACGACTATGGATAATCCTGAATAAATCGTGAATAATGAGAGGCATAAATATCATACCCTCCCCCCAAAAATGCTAACCTCCTCTGTTAATGGTGAGCATTTTAATGGTGAGAGGTTCGCATGTCTTGGGGGTTTGATCTTTGAGTTTCTGTAACTTTCTCACTCATCCTTATTCACGATTCATTCAGGATTATCCATAATCATGGTGACATCCAGAAACATATTCTATTCTTATTTACAATAAACTGTCTCAAAAATGATACAATACATTATTTACCATGAATTTCTATTGGGCACAAAATAATCTGAAACACAACCAAAACGAACTGCAAATGCATCCAACAAATGTGTATTGTCACAAGCTTGATATCGTCATTTCGTGCTAGGAATATGGGACCAAATACTAACATTTTTAACTACTTTAATACACATATACAGTTGAAGTCAGACATTTACATAAACTTAGGTTGAAGTCATTAAAACTAATTTGTCAACCACTCCACAAATTTCTTGTTAACAAACTATAGTGTTGGCAAGTCGGTTAGGACATCTACTTTGTGCATGACACAAGTCATTTTTCCAACAATTGTTTACAGACAGATTATTTCACTTATAATTCACTGTATCACAATTCCAGTGGGTCAGAAGTTTACATACACTAAGTTCACTGTGCCTTTAAACAGCTTGGAAAATTCTTTAGAAGCTTCTGATAGAAGCTTCTGTTAGAAATCATCTGAATCAATTGGAGGTGTACCTGTGAATGTATTTCAAGGCCTACCTTCAAACTCAATGCCTCTTTGCTTGACATCATGGGAAAATCAAAATAAATCAGCCAAGACCTCAGAAAAAAAAATGTAGACCTCTACAAGTCTGGTTCATCCTTGGGAGCAATTTCCAAACGCCTGAAGGTACCACGTTCATCTGTAGAAACAATAGTACGCAAGTATAAACACCATGGGACCACACAGCCATCATACCACTCAGGAAGGAGACGCGTTCTGTCTCCTAGAGATGAATGTACTTCGTTGTGAAAAGTGCAAATCAATCCCAGAACAACAACAAAGGACCTTGTGAAGATGCTGGAGGAAACAGGTACAAAAGTATCTATATCCACAGTAAAACAAGTCCTATGTCGACATAACCTGAAAGGCCGCTCAGCAAGGAAGAAGCCACTGCGTAAAAACCGCCATAAAAAAGCCAGACTACGGTTTGCAACTGCACATGGGGACAAAGATTGTACTTTTTGGAGAAATGTCCTCTGGTCTGATGTAACAAAAATAGAACTGTTTGGCCATAATGACCATCGTTATTTTTGGAGGAAAAAGGGGGAGGCTTGCAAGCCAAAGAAAACCATCCCAACCGTGAAGCACAGGTGTGGCAGCATCATTTTGTGGGGGTGCTTTGCTGCAGGAGGGACTGGTCCACTTCACAAAATAGATGGCATCATGAGTGAGGAAAATTATGTGGATATATTGAAGCAACATCTCAAGACATCAGTCAGGAAGTTAAAGCTTGGTCGCAAACGGTTCTTCCAAATGGACAATGACCACAAGCATACTTCCAAAGTTGTGGCAAAATGGCTTAAGGACAACAAAGTCAGGGTATTGGAATGGCCATCACAAAGCCCTGGCCTCAATCCTATAAAAAAAATTGTGGGCAAAACTGAAAAAGCGTGTGTGAGCAAGGAGCCCTACAAACCTGACTCAGTTACACCAGCTCTGCCAGGAGGAATGGGCCAAAATTCACCCAACTTATTGTGAGAAGCTTGTGGAAGACTCCCCAAAACGTTTGACCCAAGTTAAACAATTTAAAGGCAATGCTACCAAATAATAATTGAGTGTATGTAAACTTCTTACCCACTGGGAATGTGATGAAAGAAATAAAAGCTGAAATAAATCATTCTCTCTACTATTATTCTGACATTTCATTCTTAAAATAAAGTGGTGTCCTAACTGACCTAAGACAGGGAATTTTTACAAGGATTAAATGTCAGGAATTGTGAAAAACTGAGTTTAAATGTATTTGGCTAAGGTGTATGTAAACTTCCGACTTCAACTGTAAGTGAATTTTTCAGAATACTTTTGGTTACCAAAAGTGCTGTAATTTCTACATGGTTCACCCAATATGGATTAAAGTAACCTTAAATTAAAGCTGACAGTATGCATTTTAACCTCATAGTCATTGTATCATTTCAAATCCACTTTCGGACTTCACTGTAAGTGACGCAGCAAGTTTCAGAGTAGCATTAAAAAGAACAAAACCAGATGCACACTATGACTGCTCACTAAACAAACTCACTAAATGATGATTCATCTCTCTTGCCTCCCCTCAGTATGGATTCATGAGCAGCTTGACCATTGAGGGGTCATGGTCAGCTCTCTCCTTCCTCTCCCTGGGGTGTCTGTGCGTGAGAGGAGCTATGGTCCACAGATCACCCCTGGGGCCTATCCTAACCCCATTACACAGTCCCCTGTCTATGGAGGCCTATGGAGTGACAACCCCAGCGTTGTAGACAAGCCTTGCTGATGAAGTAATGCAGTTGGCCCTGTAGTTATTTTTTTATCCCAGTATTTAGAATGATTTCCATTGAACTGATGTCATAATTTTGGGAGTTGACAAACTCTACCCTGTTAGACATGTTTCATTTATTTATTTATGTTACTACCTTTCTTGAGAAGCTGTATTGTATGCCATGATTCTGCAGTGATTAGGAGTCAGACAACAGTCTGGTAGAAGGTTTAGGGCTGGATTCAATCTGTATAGCTGAAGTATCGCGGAAGATCCGCGTTTACCGTGAATGCAGTCTCTGCGAACGCGGGAACATTGCCTTTAAATTTACATAGATCTATAACGCGGATCTTCCTCGATACGAATTGAATCTTGCCCTTAATCCGTGACTAGTTCAAATGGGAGGTGGGCATTAGCAGAGTGGCCAAGGCTCAGGGATTCTATGGGATTGCAAGCTTCTTATGAATGCTGTCTAGCAAGGTCACTTATGGGTCTGGCTTCATCAGTGTGTCTACAATGTGAGAACATGCCCCACTCAGCCCCCTACCATGGCTGGACTCACATCACCACCATATGGTCCACATTCACATAGGCATTGGGAAAGCAGCAACCTCAGCATCATTATGTAAATGCAGACGCCAAGGCCTTGGTAGACCCAGGCAGCAAAGTAGACAGAAGCCCAGCCTGAGGGGCTCTCTCTCTCATTCCCATGCAGAGACACTGAGGGGTTGGCCATCAGAATCAAAGCCAAATGATATGTCTCGGCTGATGCACGCAGGCAATTTAGCATGTATTGCATATGTTTGGGTACGTTTTCTTCTGGATCTCAGAAGCCATTGGGCGTACAGGCCTATAGCAAAACACCTAGGAAACAATGGAACAAGCTGAAAAACAAGACAACCCTAGAATGAGTCCAACCAAGGACTTGTGTTCATGATTTTATGTTTGGGTTCAAATGTATATGGTCTCGTGGGAGAAATACTATCATTCAGACCAACCAATATAAAAAAGAATAAAATCTTACATTGCCAGTTTGAAAGGGAAAACCCCACTGGTATTTGGCAGTTGAAACATTTGATTTCTGAAAGCATTTATTTTGTATTCCACATTGATGTTCCTTTGTATTCACATTGAGTGTTTCATTAGCATGTCACTGCTCACAGCAGATCTCTCCCATGACTTGAGAATACTTGAAATCTATGCTGTGTGGACCATGGGTGACAATCAACTTGCCTCAGCTGAATGTCACAAACTAAATGTGAATGAATTAAAGGATAAAAATTCATATTACTTTGTCTGATATCACAGATTTAAATAAAATGACATGAGAATCATTGTTTACTGTTATGGTACTAACAATACTTTTTATCCTCTTTCTACACCCTATTTACATCCAGTCCCAGGAAGGAAGCCAGTGTGCTATTACTTCAAAACTCATCAGTACATTTTATTTTGATTTAAAAATAGGTGTTTGTCACCCTCTGTTGGTTAAGCATAGGACAAGCCCACACACTTGAGTCTTGACATGGATTTAGTTATCCAATAGGGGTCACTATTGTGTAGCCATCTTTGACTTTTGAGACCAAGGTATATAAATAATTATTAACTGGATGGGTCCAGTCCTGAATGCTGATTGCCTGAAAGCCGTGGTATATGGGAGTCAATTGACGGATGGACAACGGAGAGAATTGTCCGGCAGAACACACAATAAGTCAGCCTCAGATATTATAACAAAGCACTCCTTTTCAGTTAATTGGCAAAGGTTCCCCATTGAATTGTACAAATGTAATTATTTAACAAAAGACAGGCCAGAAGACCAAGATACAGAACATTTTCTTTATTTCAGATACTTCAGAGCAGGTCAGCCTAGAAAGCCTTCCTGTCAATTGGTCTCATCTCCTGCACATCCTAGATTAGAACTTCTGGAACTGCTTCTTGGCTCCAGCGGCCTTTGTGACCTTGAGGACGTTGAACCTCACCGTCTTGCTGAGGGGTCGGCACTCTCCGACGGTAACAATGTCTCCGACGGAGACGTCTCTGCAGGGAAAAGGAGGGAATTATTGGAGCATAACCCTAAAGCGACCATGGCACTGCTTTTCTAGGAATAACATCAAGATAATGCAAGGGAAATTGAGAAACATGGAAACCACTGCCATCTCATGTGATAGGTAGGCCAAACTGCATCAGTGTAGCCATTAGGCAGTGTCGTCAGAGCCACATGGGCTTGGAAGACCATCGTGAGAAAAACATCATTTGCAGCCAACATAAAATCTGATTTAATAGAACTTCAACTGTAGTGCAACAGTGAACTCCAGCCATCCTTGCAGTAGGAAAGGCACTAGCTAGGCACGATCAGCCAATTATTGTATACAGCCTGGCAAGAAAAAAACATGCAAAGAGAGGTTGAAAAGACTCGACAGAGATCCTCTTACCTGAAGGCAGGTGAGAGATGGACAGACATGTTCTTGTGCCTCTTCTCAAAGCGGTTGTATTTGCGGATGTAATGCAGGTAGTCACGTCTGATGACGATGGTCCTCTGCATCTTCATCTTGGTCACCACGCCTGAAAAGGCAGAATCAGGTCAATCTTAGAATACATCTAAGCACTGATCTAGGGATAGGAGTAGACCGTTGAATAGGGTGAGCATGGTCTTAGGGTCATTGCATCAGTAATGCCATAAGGCGTTGTCATAACAAGAAAGGCTTGGAAGACCAACGTGAGCAAATAGAATTTGTAGTTCAGTGAGAAAATGGTCATAAAAGGCTCAATGCCAAAGATGACTGTTTTACATCCAAACCAAAAACAATGAACAGCAAGGAAATTTAAAGACTAACCGGAGAGGATACGACCGCGGATGGAGACATTCCCAGTGAAGGGGCATTTCTTGTCAATGTAAGTACCATCGATAGCCTGTTGGGGGGAAAAATGTTAGGTTCTCTGCAACTCTTTCCAAAACTCTCAAACCCGTGTAAACAATAAACTATGCTGAACAAAAATAAAACCAACATACAACAATTAACCGAGTAACTGTTCATAATGAAATCAGTCATTTGAATTAATTGGGGCCTAATCTTTGGATTTCACATGAATGGGCAGGGGAGCGGCCATGGGCTGGCGTAGGCCCACCCATTGGGCTTTAGACAGAAATACTTGTTTTATGAGTTGTCGTCAATTTTAGGGAAAAAGCTCTGGGGAACATTCCTGCAGTCAGCATGCCAATTGCACACTCCCTCAACTTGAGACATCTGTGGCATTGCATTGTGTGACAAAATTGCACATTTTAGAGGGTCCTTTTATTGTGCCCAGCACATGGTGCTCCTGTGTAGTGATCATAGCCTTTGATCAGCTTCTTGATATGCCACAGGTGGATGGATCATATTGGCAAAGGAGATATCTTCACTAACAGGGATGTAAACAAATTTGTGCACAACATTTTAGAAAAATTATATTTTTGTGCATACGGAACATTTCTGGGGTCTTTTATTTCCACGCATGAAACACGGGAGCAAAACATTACATGTATTTTTTTGTTCAGTATAGATGGCCAAAGCCCTCCTATAACTGCATCAGTGTTGCCATTTGGCAGTGTCGTCAGAGCCTCAGGCTTGGAAGACCATCGTGAGAAAAACATCATTTGCAGCTTTAAAGAGCGGTTAACCATACAAGCTAATTGACACTACAGACAAGGCTGTATTCAAAAAACAATTAAACAAATGTATCATACTGCCCATAAGGAGCACAACTGTAGTTTTAGGACAGTTTAGGTCGTTGGGTACTTCACCTCTCTTGGGGTTTTGAAGCCTAGACCAACGCTCTTGTGGTAGCGTGGGAGCTTCTCCTTGGCCTCCTTGCCACCTTCACCAACCAGAACACGCTTCTTGTTCTGGAAGATGGTTGGCTGCTTCTGATAAGCCCTCTCGGTCTGTGGGGAAAGACATACCCCCAAGTCAAAAAAAATAAATCTATGCAGAGACTAACCCGTTGCTCCATCATGGATCTGAAAAGACCCATCTTCAAGCTACACTGCATCAGTATCGCCATTAGGCAGTGTCGTCAGAGCCTCACAGGCTAGGAAGACCATCGTGAGAAAAACATCATTTGCAGGTAAAAATAGACATGCCTACTGTGCATTAATGTTTACAAAATATTGTAAGTTAATTTAACAGAGAAGCAGTAGATCAGAAAGGGTGCACCAGCAAGATTAACAATCTATGAAGCTGGCCATTATGAAAGTTTGAGCTGGCTGCACAAAAGTAGAGCAAATGAACTAGGTAGCTAAAACAATAGCCATAACATTTGGAATATACAAGTTGAGAAAGTAGACAGCTGAGTTTAGCCAACGAAAGGGTGATCTGGCTAGCAAGCCAGCCAAATTAGCGTAAAAACTAACCTAACGGCTATAGCTTTTTCAGTACGTTAAGACTTAGCTTCTCGCGCATACATTATCTAGTAATGACATGTTTTAGCTATCAACTCTGCCATAAATCAGCAAACTTCGATTATCAACTACAGATTAAGCATACGCACAATGTTGTAAAGGCCTAGTTAGCAAACGGCCTAGCTGGATCTCCGACAATGCGCTCCACAGCACAGGGCCTCGGAACGCGATAGTCGAAACAACAACTGCGGGACCAAAGTACAGTGAGATACTTCAATCGCATGCTCTTCGCTTAACAAAAGCTATTTATTGTACGCTACGATGCCATGCTAGTTATTTTCCTGTCAAAAAGAAGCACATTAATTTCGCCACGCTGTTTTGCAGAACGTACTTGTGCATCCGCCATCTTTGCCAGCCGAGTCGTAAAGAGAACTAAGCATGCGCGCGACGGACAGAAGCCAGAAAGGTCAGGATATGACGTTTAAGAAAGGGCAAGGCAGAAACGGAACCTTGGATTACATTTGTCAAAATATTTGTATTCATTGCTGATTAAACTTGATATACTCTTAGTATTTTATAAATTGACTACTCATAAATGTTATCGGCCCTCTGCGTAGTGCTCTTACAAGCTGGCATTCATGAACGAGCAACACGAAGCCACTCCTCTATTACTGTAAACATATGTCACATGACTGCAGGCGGAAGCATACTCAAAGTAATCTTAGTAACGTTATAAGATGGCTACGCCGTCGGGAGGAGGCGATCCAGGTAAGTGACATAACTATGATAAACACAATCGATACGGAACCGTGGCACTGATATCGTAATTATCGTGAGCCGGGACTTAAAGTATTTGTCACCGTTTAGTTAACTTATTTTAGTTAACTTGTTAAATAATTGAGGTTTGTTGCTGGTTGGACCCAGCCGCGTCGAGTTAGCCAGCGGGTTAACTAGCTAACATAACACCCAGCCATCCCATCTCTGGAACATGCCCATACACATAACTAGGTAAGCTAGCTAGCTAGCTATCTATCAATCTCAGAAAGTTACATTATAGTTAACTTGTTTTCTTTTCTCATCAAGCTAGCTTGTAAGCCTGTAACGTTATGTGATAGTCTGTAATAAACCGTTAATTGCTATATACATATACACCCCAAACATTCTGTTTTGTATTGGATATTCGGTTTTCACTCGTCAATAGCTATTGAACCAAGCATGCCATGACATGGAGTATTGTGACCTTATATTCTGAATCAGGGGAGGATGGAGAACAATCGACACCTTTTGTGTGTTAATCTTAGATCTTTTTGAAGATTGACATCTGATAAGAAAATGAGAAATTCACACAAAAAAAGCTATGGATTGTTCTCCATCCTTCCCTGATTTAGAATATATTTTCATTGTCATGGCATGCTTGGTTCAATAGCTATTGGCGAGAGAAGCGAATATCCTATATAAAACAACCTTTACCTTGGTATTGAACCATATACCTACCTGCTCTCTAAAAAGTCGGTTTAACAATACTTTCCTGGGGATATTTTGTCTCAATGAAGATGAAGGACAAACCACACAGACAATCGGTATAGTAAGTTTAAATGTAATTTTATTCAACATTCTGGCAAGGAACATTTACAAGATTTTGCAGGCATTTGTTTCAAGCTGTTTATACCCATTAATTGTGTATTACAGACTGATTCGTCAGACTAGTATGTGGGTGCTAGCTAGCTGTGTTTAATAAGTCTATTGTGACTTACAATTAGTGCATTTATCTTAAGATGGTTAGGTGGGACAACCACATATGGGGCGACGGGGTAGCCTTGTAGTTAGAGCGTTGGACTAGTAACCGAAAGGTTGCAAGATCGAATCCCCGAGCTGACAAATCTGTCGTTCTGCCCCTGAACAAGGCAGTTAACCTACTGTTCCTAGGCCGTCATTGAAAATAAGAATTTGCTAAATAAAGGTAAAATAAACGTAATTGGCAACTAACCTACCTGTAGTACATCTTGGGCCAGCCCAACTGTTACTAATGTCCGCTGAGAAAACTTCTGAAAATGAGCCAGCTGGTGTTTTAACTTTCACATTAATTCATGTCGCACTTAACTGGTCATGAGACCTGCATACTTCCGTACCTACTTGTTCAAAAATATCTTTGTGTGGCACATTTCAATCATGTTTAGCCCATTACATAATATATTTATGACGCTACCTACGTGACTCAGTCGGGAGGACTTCAAGAGTTCAGTGTTAGCCAGACATGGGCATTGTCTTAAATTGCCTCTACCTGCCGTTGGTTTATGTTCTGGTAGTACTCTCACTCTTTGTGTTCTCAGGTAATGGAACTGATCAGGTACTAGAACTGGGAAAAAGATTACTGACAGAGTGAGTATACCTTCTTGTTTACTCCTGAATTTGATCTTTATTCTTTATTCACATTTGTCTGATTTAATCAGGCTGTAATACACAATTTAATTGGTACATATAGCCTGAAACATTGGAGTCCAAATCATAAATGTTCCTTACAAGCCAGAATGTTGAATAACATTACATTTGAACTTACACTACAGGTTGTCTGTGCGGTTTGTCCTTCAGCCACTCAAAATTTGAGACAAAATATCCACAGGGAAGTAATGTTTACCAGACTTTGTACTGAGCCGGTAGGTATATGGTTCTGTTGGCTTGTATTTTTGGTGTGTATTTTCAATCTTCTGACGAATGCGACGTAAACACATGCACAATATGTAAACAATAGCCAAGCGTCAGCGAACCACAGATCAGACGTTGCTCGCATTCATCTGATCTAAAAAGCCTGGTAAACAATACTTTCCTGTGGACATTTTGTCTCAAATTTCGAGCGTCTAAAGGACAAACTGCACAGACAACCAGTAGAGTAAGTTCAAATTAAATTTTTATTCAACATTCTGGCTGAACATTTTATAAGATTTTGCACTCCAATGTTTCAGGCTGTGTATACCAATTATTGTTTGTTACACCCTGATTAATCAGGATCACATATACTAGCTAGTTGTTTACCCGTGACCCTCTCTTCGCAGTTTCATCTACGAGCGGGTTCGTCGCCATGCTGACAGCAGTACTCAGTTGTCAGTGTCACGGACCCAGTTGGGCGGGAGTGAGCTGTGTGACCACAACGAAAAGAAACTGGCCCAGTGCCTGCAGCAGATTGGAGATGAGCTGGATGGCAATACACAACTCCAAAGGTATCTTAAACAAAGGACTTAGAAAGGGACTCCAGCTCTTTGCTTGAATCGATATTCACTTTGAATTGACCTCTGGAGTTTGTGCAATACTCAGAGTATCTCGTGTTTTCCCCTTCAGTATGATAAATGATACTGCACTCCAGCCCAGCCAGGAGGTTTTTATGAGTGTGGCCTGTGAGATCTTCTCTGATGGAAAGTTCAACTGGGGCAGGGTGGTGGCACTCTTCTACTTTGCCTGTCGGCTGGTCATCAAGGTGAGGGTTGTCAGTGGTTGTTTTATTTAGCTCTCCTTTCTCTCTCAATCAATCTCTTACTCTCTTGTCCTCCGTTAGACAAAGGAAACGGGGCTCATCTCAGTCGGAATAGATTTGGCTTCTTCATTGTGTAATAAGACAGCATCGTCTTTCTCTCCTCAGGCTCTGTTGACCAAGGTCCCCGACATCATCAGAACCATTATCAGCTGGGCCACAGACTACCTGCGAGATCATGTGATCAACTGGATTAGGGAGCAGGGTGGCTGGGTAAGGAATCAGTAATGCGCTTTCCCCAAATTGACTTTGACTTTTTTTTTTATAAATGTGTTTTTGAAATTGTAGTTGTGGTGATGGTTGAAGACAATGGTCTCTTCCAAATTCTTAGGAGGGAATCCGTTCCTACTTTGGCACTCCCACCTGGCAGACCGTGGGGGTGTTCCTCGTTGGAGTTCTTACCACTGTGCTGGTCATCCGCAGGATGTGAGGGGGAGGAGAGCCTGAGAGAAGAAAGGACAAAGAGGGAGGGACATAAGACTGGGTAGTAGAGACAGACCTGATGTGAGGGTAAATGGGAACTGTTTCTGGGGAAGGAAAAGGTGAGGAAAAATAGAGTTGGGAATGGAAAAACGGCAACGTTTGGACCTGATCAACCACTCCTCTTTCCTGCCCTCCATCCATGGCAAAGGATCGAGTCAGATTCAAAGTTCTTCTTGCCTCTGTTCCCTACACCGCTGAAAATGTGAGCGGCTCTTGACCGCACATACAGGAGAGAAGGATGGAAAGAGATCTATAGACTCGGCCAGGGCACATCTTTTAATTAATTTATTTTTTTATTTCTTACAAACAAACAAGTCGCTGCATGACATTTTGTTGCTTAAGTCTTATGACATGAACTGATGACATTAAATCATTTCCCCCCCTCAGGTTAGGCATGAGAATCTCCTATGCTTTCCTGCTGTGCTTTATTTCTGTTGCACTTCTCCCATTGAGTCTCTCCTTTTTCCTATCTGATCATTCTCCCCAGCCGTCTTCATGGTATCTCTTTGCTAGAGTATGCATTTTGGGGTGTGTGTCTGTGAGCATCTACGTGTGATCATAGGATCAACAGATGTTCCAGGTACGTGTGTGTGTGTGTGTGTGCGCAATTCTACTGCGCACACACACAGCACTGTCCTTCTCTCAGACATTTACCTCTCTCTCAGCATAGTGTTCAAAGTACTGTATTCTATGGTGGGCTATTTAAAAGTAGACTATACCATAATCCTTCACAATCAAATGCTCTTTTTATACACCTTGTTAATGTGTTAACAAATAAGGGAACTTTTTCTTATTTCTTTTAAGTTGTCAGTGCCTTTGTCCTTTTTTCATTTGTACAATAAATTGCTTTGATATTGTTCAAATTTTTTCACTTTTTCTATATATCTTTTGTAAAACTCTTGTCCCTTGAAACAATCTTTTTGCAATGACAGTTTGTTTTTGTATGTTGTAATATGAACATAAAATAAAAACATTTTATGGATTGCGATCCTTATTAAACTGTGACATATTTGGGGAAAGATTGTGGGGTGTGAATGAGATGAATTTAAAACTATTGCCTGCTTATACACAAGTTCTCAACTGGAAGCAAATCCAGAGTGTCTAGTAGTAATGCAGTAGTTGGATTGAATCTTTTCTATTTATCAACAAATGGATATGAAATTCTCCAGAGTAGAGCTTTTATTTCATGACATGATTCCATGTTACTGTAAGGTACACAGGGTTGAGATGTTAACATCCTATTGGCTCAGTGCTGTTGTTGGGTGTGCTCTAGCTAAGTACAGAAAAGGTCTGTCATTTTTGGACAGCTGTATAGAATTATGCTAGGTCTATAGCACTGTTGGACTTTCCATACCTTACTTTGAGAAAAGGCAGTTGTAGCTTATTCACATTAACCATTGTCTCTAAAGAGAACACAAACACCACATGTGTGTGCTCCTGTAATTTACAGAGATATCCATTTATAAGAAACCCATGACATTTGTCCCTTTATCCTCTACGGGATCGGTGTCCCTATACTGGGACGATTGTTGCTAATGTGACTAGAATTACGTAAGTAACATTTCCAGGACATACACATGTCTTATATGTGCAGAAAGCTTAAATTCTTGTTAATCTAACTGCACTGTCCAATTTACAGTAGCTATTACAGTGAAAAAAATATAATTTATTGTTTGAGTGCACAACAAAAAAATGATCACGGCACTTGGTTTGATACATTCACCTCTGAAGGTAAATAATGTACTTACATTCAGTAATATTGCTCTGATTTGTCATCCTGAGGGTCCCAGAGATAAAATGTAGCATAGTTTTGTTTGATAAAATCTATTTTTATATTCAAATGTAGGAATTGGGTTCTAAAGGTTGAATCCCTGCCGTTAATATTCTCCTACATTAATTTGACATTTCCACAAACTTCAAAGTGTTTCCTTTCAAATGGTGTCAAGAATATGCATATTTTTGCTTCAGGTCCTGAGCAACAGGCAGTTAGATTTGGGTTGTCATTTTAGGCAAAAATTGAAAAAAAGGGTACGATCCTAAAGAGGATTATGCATAACACACAGTTTGATAAAAAGCAGGATAGACTGAGACAGGCATACAGGAGTGAGTCTACAGTCCTGATGCTTGATGAGACTGCTACTGATGAATGGGGGGAGTTGATGGCTCAGCCACGAGTCTCCAGCACCCCCTCCTTGACCCTCCATCTCCAGGCCTGGCTGTAGTCAGGAGCAGGGACACAGTGGAGCAGGAGGCCAGAGTCCTGCACCTCCTCATCATGGGCCACTGGCTCCCGCTCCTGAGTCTCCATGGTGAACACCTTCTCAGAGATCTAGGGGGGAGAGAGAGACACACAGGTGTAAGAGTTATTGTGGTGTAATGAAGGACTCTGTGTAGTCGCCTGTGAAAAGGACAAGAGCATCAAAATGAAAATATGATTGTGCATGACTTGTTGTCAGGGGAGGCATATTGAAAAGTCAACCATGAGTCCTCACTCACCTGGTTGCTGATCCCCGTGGCAATGTGGCCCACCTTCACCCTGCGTTTCTCTCGGATCCGGATGCTTTGCCCATTTACGTCCGTGATGCAGACGTCCACTCCTGAGCCAATCACAGTGCAGAGAAACAGCCAACATAAGTGCACTGCACATGCTTTCTTAGCATGAATTATATCTCTATGGGAATGAGGTCCTATCCAGTGGGAAACAATATGACATGATCCTCTTATCTAAACATCCTGAGTTGTAGCACCTTCCAGGGTCAGATAACGATGTCACTCACCCTCAAAGCATCGGGGTGGAGACAGGTGGCTTTGGTGAACCAGCCAGTCCATACTGAGAATCTGTCCGTCAGGTTGGCTGTTGTAGGAGAACACGCCAGAGCTGAGGTCATCACCTGGGCTGATGGACCAACGGCCAGAGTCCTGTAGTCAGGGAGGAGGGAGACGGAAAATAGAGGGAGAGCCGTGAATGGGTTGATAATGTGACCGAGAGATCCAGATACCAAACCACAGAAACACATTACACACCCTACAGCTGTTCATATTATCTAACATGTCAGGTATGGCAGGCTTGTATGATGGGTTACCTTTCTGTCCCATAAGTCCCTGTTGGAGTAACATTCACTGCTGCTCAGGCAGGACAGTAGCTGCTCCTGGGTTTCTGCTGAGTGCAGCTGAGACAGACTGGTCAGGTAGAACTCTGCAGACAAGCAGAAGAGGAGCGGTAAGAACAGAGGAGTTGACTTGAGTTGATATAGACACACACAGATATACATCAAGTAAAATGAACTAAGATACACAGACTGACAGACAGCAAACACGCAGAATGTTGCACCAACCCTTACCTCTCTCCAGTTTGCGCAGTTCAAGCTCAGACACGTTGGAGGTGACGTCGGCCATCTTGGGATTTTGCCATTCATGGAGTTGTGACAGTAGAGAGCGAGGTGAGTCTGGAGGTGAGGTTGTCTCCTCTGTGTCTGCCTCACTGCCTTCCTCCTCCTCATCATTGTTCAGCTCCCTGCTCCCTGGGTTCATGGATTCCAGCAATAGCTTATGGTTCTCCTCAGAGCAGGTGTCTCTGCTGAAGGGAGGCCAGGGCTGGCTAGACTGGCCGGGGCTGTCATCTATCTGTAGGTGCTCCTTATAGGACCCTCTGATGGGGCTGCTGAGTCCTCCCACTAAAGACACACAGTAGGGTTGTTAGTCAGTTATAACAAAGTTATAACATCTAAGGACTGATCTAAAAGCAGTAGGTTTGTTAGCCAGTATTCACATGAACATGGTTAACAGCCACAGTTTTTAACATCTAAGAACTGATCTAAGAACAGTGGCGGTGCTACACCCTCACCTTCTCTCAGAGCTCTGGCTGCTCTTCCCTTGAGCTCCGAGGCGGAGGCCCTCTTGGTTGGCTCCTTCTGTAGTCCCACCTTTATGACATCAGCAGTGAAGGGACTGCAATCGGGCGGGATCTCCCTCAGAGGCGGTGGTTCATTGGCTATCTGTAACCATAGCCACATGAACAATCAATCCACGACATGAAGATTCAATCCAATCGGAGGCCTAATATTGGCTCCAATTTTCTTTCTTTTTTTAAACATCAAAAGCTACATATGTGTCACATGTCAAGTAGGAAGACAGGTTGGTGTTGTGTTGAAGGATACCTTGAAGTACAGTGGGCGGGAGTAGTATCGTGTCCAGGGCTGGCAGCCATTGAGCATGTGCAGTAACATGCAGCAGCTGCTCCACACGTCTGCTTTGGCTCCGCGGATTTCCCCTTTCACAATCTCCGGGGCCATGTGTGTCTCTGTCCCCTTCAGATCTGCTTCCACACACATACACAGAGTATACAGTCAGACATGACAACCATGGTCAAGCACTTTATTGTTTTGGTGTATCCCTCTTTTTTGTCTAGTGGGGTCTTGAGTTCATATTTTGCTACCTCCTTGGGATGCACTTAGGCTCTGTCCACCAATGTCCATTCTCTCCGAGTGTCCAAAGTCACACAGAAAAGTGTCCCTCCCATCCTCTGACAGCAACACATTGTCCGCTGCAACACACACACACACACACACACACACACACACACACACACACACACACACACACACACACACACACACACACGCACACGCACACACACACACACAGGAAGGCATGTTAATCTATGGCTATATACTGGATTTGGTTATTGTTGTTCTATAATCCTGGGATGAGACAGCCATATTTAGCAGCACTGTAGCTATGCAGACGGGGCAAGGTTCTGGTAACCAGGGGGAAAAGAGAGTCAAATCCAAGTCATGTTGGCTATTAAGAAACAGCTGTTGGGGAAGGAATGAATCTGGGGCTTATAGCATAATAGACAAGCACCAGGTGACTTGACAAAACCTCCCTGTTGTATCTGTGCCTGTGGTGTGGCATATCTGACACCAGGTGGCGTCTGAGCACTGAGCCATGTGGTTCCGACTGTCTATCCTTTGCTCTGTCCTTTGCTCTGTCGCTCTCTCTCTTCCTCTAGTTCTGTCTCTCCTTCTCTCTGGCTGGCGAGCGCATGCGCCCTCTAAAGAGCAGCGGTGAGTCACGCTGTGGGAAAGTCCCGGCTTGGCGCGTTCTCAGCCTGTGGTGCTCTGGTTTCACAACACAGGTGCTGGAGATCAAGACACGATCTGCGACTCTTGTGTTCCACATAACTGCAAAAACAGCCGAGAAAGAACTTACTCTCACCAAGGCAAAATATGAAACAAAATATGAATAACCTGAACGTCTGCTTCTCTATTTCTCTTTACATGTGTCAACTGTCAAGACACAAGTCTTTTAATTACTGTTTTAATAGCTGCCATAATCAAACACTGTAATCAAATCTATCACCAGAGTCAGTCTACGTGCCCAGACATTTAGTTACTGTGTGTTTTATGAACCTTCTGGTGTAGTTTTGTTCATAAGTCAACCATTTTTCATTATCTCATGTCTCGGCCTACCCTTTATGTCCAGATGCAGCACTCGTCTCTTCAGCAGGTGTTCCAGCGCCCCCAGAACCTGACAGTGGTAGTGTAGGGCCAGGTCCTCAGGTAGCCGACCCCTCTCTTTAATAAGCTGACCCACAGAGCCTAGAAGCAGATAATAGAGAAGAGGGCAGGAGGGGTCAGTGGGTGATGGAAAATCACCTCAAAATTATAGTGGTGATCTGAGGCATCCTTCGAGAAACTCCAACAGAGGTGTCTAGTAGTGATGCCCTGGTTGACTCATAAACCGGACGGGTTTAGGGTCATTAAATAAAAAAAGGGGTAATTTGTAAAAAAATTTAAATAAAAGGTTACGTCAATCCACGGAGGCAAAAAGGAGTTTATTCAACAAGAGAAAAGCTTTGAAATGTTGAATATAAAGAGAAAGGAGGGCCAGAAAAGTAATGTTGGGAAAATATTTGGTGAAATGGGAAATGTGTGATGATTGTGAGGCACTATACAAATTCAACAGTCACAAGACGGGGACTTCAAATAGGGAAGTTCAAGGGAACTGTAGCCTACTGTTCAGATGGGTTAAATGGAAACTGAAATCTGGACACTGACTGTAGGTCTATAACCTCTCACATAGCGTAATATTAACTCCTTCAAAATTAAGGATTTCTTGCAGTAACAAGTTTAACCAAATGTAGGCAAAATTCTGACTCAGGAATAGGAGTGGAGAAATGTGATTTCTTTCTATCAGCATCTTGAGAGAATGCAAATACTCAGTTAGTACCTCTACAGATGGTATCTATCTTTATCAGCATCATAAAAGCTGATAGAATTTCAACCACATAAAATATTCCCCCTTTAATTATTTGTTGGTCCCTAAACGTTTTTGCTCCATGAAAGAAGATGACAGAGAAAAACTTTACCGATGTCAACTAGATTAAAGCATTCATTCTATTGATTTATGACAATCTGGTGAGCAGGGGATAATATAGTCTTTGAGGGCAACATAAAATGACAGAAGAAAAGCTGCATCTATTTAATTATAGACAAGTTGACTAACAAATAGTCTACCAAAATGTCTACCAAAAATTATAAGCAGAAACATATCTAAAATCAGGAGAAAATCTGCACCCCCTGTCAAAAAAACATTCCACTGTCTTTGACTGTAGCCTACAGCATTTTTCTATGTTAGCGGGTTAGGGTCGGGCCTCAGATTGTCACTTTATCACATATAGTCTGGCGGTTGCGGATGGGTTATTAGCAATTGTGGGTGGATGCAGGTGAACAAAAAGCTTGCCCGCGCATAACTAGCGTCCAGGTCACTGCCTGAAATCGAGGTACAGTATAGTGTATAGCGCACCAGCTTTGAGGTCCATGAAGAGGACAACGTAGGGCCCCTCTCTGATCACTCCGAAGAGTTCCACCACGCGAGGAGACTTCAGGGCACTCCACGTACCCACTTCCTCACTACTAAAACTCTTCAGGAGAATCTGGGAGGAAGGAGAGGGAGGAGAGAGTTCAATAGTTATCAATAGTGAGAGATAACACACATATAATGTACACACAGAGAGTGTAAGTGCTGTTGTACCTTTTTGGCGCCAAATCTGAAGTGTGTTCTGTTGTCTTGCACACTGTGCACTTCCCCGTATGACCCTGTGTTGATAGACTTGCAGAGGCTGTAGTCCTTCCCCTCCCTGTACTCATAATTCACAGGCTGAATATTCTAAAAGGAAATAAGAGAGAACAATTGGCCGAGTGAATAAGGAGGAATCAGAAAAAGCCACAAGTAAACAACCGCATTTATCGACAACTATTGCAGTCTGGAAAGTTACCTCATTGAAGATCAGGCCCTCGTTGGTGTCAGTCTCTGAGACGTCTCCCTCCTTCTCCCTGACATCCCTTTCCACGTCTTTGCAGAAGGGACCTGCGTAGCATCGGTCCTCCAGACTGACACTGCCCCTGAGCCCTGCTAGGGCCAACGAACAGTCTCCCACACTGCTGAGAGGAGAGTCCGAGTCACTCTCCTGCCCATAGGTGGAGAGGTTGCAGGAGGGGCTAAACACCTGGGGGCCCCAGCAGGGGTGGGAATGGCTGGGGCCCCTGTTGCAGCCCTGGAGGGGGTAAGGGGGGCGTCTTGTGTCATGAGCCTCTAAACTCGGGATACTGCTACTGTAGGAAGTGCTGATGTTACTTAGGGGCTCTGAAGCGTCCTCCTAAAGGGGAGAAAGATAAACCAACCACCAGGTGAATAAAGGTGACTGTCTGCCAGGAAAGAACTTTCACCTCCAGGTGATAAAACTGACACTGACAACTATCTATGTGGGTGAGGCTTCAAGACTATGGACACCTGAAAGGAAGCTTTGTCAGACAGTCAAGAGTTCTCTGAATCCCTTCCTACTGGTTGGAAAGCTAATGTTTGTGCTAGGATGTTTGCTGATAGAAGCTCAAACACTATATGAGACTGTCTACGGTTCATACTACAGACTATGAATCATAAGAAAGGCACTTCAAGTTCAACTAGAGTTCAACGTCATCCATTTTGTGTCTGACGGTAGGATGTTACAGGGAGTGCTCATCTTACCTGGGTCTGGATCAGTTGAGGAGAACTGCCAGTCTGGGTCTCCTGCTCAGGGACACCAGAAGGTACTCTACGTCTCTGTCTCTGCTTCCCTGTCTCCCTCTGCTCCTCTTTCTTCTCCTTCCTCTTCTGTTTCTTCCTTGGCTTCTTCCTGGGTGAGCAGTGGGCCGGGGAGCCTGGTTCGTCCTGGTTGGAGGCTGCGGTGGAACACGCCACATTGTTGTGCTCTGATGAGTCCCTGTGGAAGACATAACAGCAATACCTGTGTAAATGCAGTACTATCACGAAAACCGAAACTGTAAGACATTAGTGGTTTTACTAATGCTTTGTAGCTAAAGAAAACCAAAGATTGAGATAGTTGGAAGGAGAGATAATGTTGGAGTGTGTTATGGAGGGATAAGTGATGTCATACCGGTTGATTAAGCAGTTGGGGGACCCGACATAGGAGCGTTCGGAGCAGGAAGGGCTGAACTGCTGGGAGTCTTGGGTTTCACCTGGGGAAGCACAGACAGCAGGTGTTAGCTTGGTGCCATTCTCTCTCTCTCTCTCTCTGTAAATAATTCTATCAAAACTAGTATCGCCCGTCCTTAGTATACTCACATTCAGCCTGGGCTATGAACGAGTTCTTTTGATAGTTCAGTGGACCTGCTTCACCCACTTGTTCTGCTGTGCCCTGTGTTAGGACTTGAATTAGTCTGGGTTTTAAACAAGCCATGAAGTCCCCTTCGCTCTCCTTCCCCTCCTCGTCACTCGTCCTGTCTTCTGGGCTGGGGCGGCTTGGGTAAGACCCCTTCAGCTCTATTTGGGGTGACCCTGAGAATGGTCTGGTCGAGTTAAAGATCCTTTGATTCACCGCCATTCTCACCTGCTGGAGAAGGAAACAGAAAATGATGTCAATTCAGAATAAAACATGGTTTTATCCTGTTTACTAACTTCACTGTTGGTTGGACTATTCAAAACGGTCCATCATTGAACAGCTCAGTGTACAGCACTTAATTTGAAGCACATCTCCACATCAACCAACTTGCTGATCTAAGCGATCCTCACACCTGCCATTAGCAAAGAGAGGAGCAAAGCTTGTGATTGCAGGGACAGCGACTGGGTAATCAAAAACCCCAGTATAGGCCTCCCGGGTGGCGCAGTGGTCTAGGGCACTGCATCGCAGTGCTAACTGCGCCACCAGAGTCTCTGGGTTCGCGCCCAGGCTCTGTCGCAGCCGGCCGCGACCGGGAGGTCCGTGGGGCGACGCACAATTGGCATAGCCATCCGGGTTAGGGAGGGTTTGGCCGGTAGGGATATCCTTGTCTCATCGCGCTCCAGCGACTCCTGTGGCGGGCCGGGCGCAGTGCGCGCTAACCAAGGGGGCCAGGTACATGGTGTTTCCTCCGACACATTGGTGCGGCTGGCTTCCGGGTTGGAGGCGCGCTGTGTTAAGAAGCAGTGCGGCTTGGTTGGGTTGTGCTTCGGAGGACGCATGGCTTTCGACCTTCGTCTCTCCCGAGCCCGTACGGGAGTTGTAGCGATGAGACAAGATAGTAATTACTAGCGATTGGATACCACGAAAATTGGGGAGAAAATGGGATAAAAATTATTTAAAAAAAAAAAAAAAACAGTATAGCTTGTTAACTTCTGGAAAGAGCCTCCCTCATGTCAACTGAACTTCGCACCTGCTAAGAATGGAATAATGGCCGGCTTTGTGTGGCAGTGAAACAAGTCAATCTAGTAATTGTTTATCTCTGCCTTGTATTGCGCCTCGTTCCAAAGCAAATATTTGTTGTACTTTTTAACTCTGCATTGTTGAGAATGGGCTCGTAAGTAAGTATTTCCCGGTAAAGACCACACCTGTTGTATTCGGTGCATGTGACCAATAAAATTGTATTTTATTTTAAACATATCACTTTCTCAACATGGAGGAAGTGTATATGCTTGACACAGAAACTGGATCGGAACTCCTTCTCTGCTGAAACTTCACGTTTTGCAGTGAGCGAATGAAACAGGAAACTCGATCACGGCCTTGTTTTGACAGTTACAACTGTGTAGTTAACACCAGGAAGTAGTTGTGTTATAGAGACTGCTACATGGCATGCTCAAGGAACAGAACTGCCTCAGTTCCACAGAATATAATGTGTGTGTGTGTGTGTCTCTGTGTGTGTGCATCAAGCACGGAGTATGTCTTTCAAATGAAAACCCCTCTGATCTGAGCATGTTTAATTCAGTAAAGAAAGGCCAGAGAGGCTTTGGAACTAGGCCCGCTTAGTGAGCACTGTAAGCGGAGAGCTGTAGAGCTCGGGTTGCTGCATGTTGCATCAGTGTGCCAGCACTTCACAGGAGTTTATCTTTACCCCTCACGTTTGATCTTCCCTTAGACAGGTGCCCTGTTCCCTTTATGACACGCCAAGCTCAGGTTGACTGCCAGGGTAAATGCTATGTAAATGTTTATACCCGGATATGCAAATGGCGTTAGAAATCTCTTAGAACCTGTATAGCATTCAAATAAAACACTCCACACACTGTTCAGTGAATTTTCCTCCACTTTCCTGTCAATCTCTCATTCCCCTCCTCCACACACACTTTGTCTAACCCAGACTCTGATCAGGCACACTAGCTTTCTCATTCACTGATCATCACTTCCTGCTAAAGCAAGAGCTCCGCACACGTACCCCTCCTCCAAAACACAGCACCACACCCCAACTGAAATCAAGTGGGGCGGAAGTAAGAACAGGCCCTTTGACAAAGAACTGAACAGAAAAATAGACGCTGAGGAAGGAAACATAGACATACCGACAGAGGCAGGTCTGAATTGCAGGTCTGCAGTCTCTTCTAGTTATCCGTTTTTCACTAAACTAAACTGAAGTCAAATATTCTGCTAGTAAATACCCCTATCCTTCCAAATGATAACTCACTCTCTGTAATACAGGTCTCTTTCGACTCTCTCTCTCTCTCTCTCTCTCTCTCTCTACCTCACTCTGTAATCTTGCTGTGCATCTCGGTTGCTTGGTGTCGCTTGATCCCACTGGCCCACTGCCAACCTGGGTAGGAGCTGTGATTGGTTGATGGTGATTTACGGGAAATCCATCTCACTTCCCCACATCCCCCCTCCCTCTTTTCCCTGCAGCAGCAGGGCTGTCTTGCTCTTTCTGTGCTTTCTCTTTCTCTCACCTATGCTCAGTGTCTTTCTGTCCCATTTTCACTCTCCCTAAATAATGGGAAAATTAGAGCACATTATTAAAAAGTGCACCCAACAGTGTCCAAATCTAACCTGTCTAACTCTTTAAATGTTCATTTGGGACCCAAAACAGCAAACCCTGAAGATCTAACTCCCCAAAGCAAGGGGCCACATGTTAGTTATGTACTAGACTATGTTATACTCTTTGGCCGCACTTTAAGCCTCTCATTGTGCTGCGTTGGGGCTGCAGAAAGGGGTCAGGGTTCAGGGATATGCTCTTAAAACACACTCACGGTCTAATACAAAGCAAACGATGATGCATGAATAAGCCACTTGATCCCATCAGGCCAGAGTAGTCGCATCAATCATGTCCACAGGAACACCCTGGTTCTGTTCTGCATATAGCCAAAGTTATGTGCTCCCATAAATCAATGATCAAATCCCCTCTGTCTGTATAATCTATAACCTATGATTTTTAGTTATGGGTGTTGAACTCCAGATCTTTAGCCCCTGCTATTTTCCCTTCTTATTATAATAATTTTAATAAATAAAACAACATCAGATTGACCCGTGAGGAATACATGTGAGAATTGTGAGGTTTTAACTCATAGCAGGGAAAAGGTCGGTCACCTTTTTGAGTTTGGGAAGACCTCACTTCCTTTTTTGGTTTCCTCTTTTTTTTGAGAGAGGAACAACACATTACTCAAAACAGAGACACTAAAGGGCAAGGAAACTCAGGGAACACATTTGGACATGTCAAACAGCCAACTCTTGTATCAAATCATAGCAGTGAGTGACAGCTTAAAGCAAGTAGCCTACAGTATATGAATTTATCATCACCCTTGACTCTTGCTTTATTTTACTTGTGATCGCTTAAACAGACCGAATGTGATCATTTTCTATCCTGGGATTAGCCTACATCCTCTGGCCTTGATGGATCACTCACAAGTAATTTGCAGTCTCTTAAAAACCTCTTGAAGAGGTTAAACTATGAGAACTACAGGCTAATGAGTGGTTGTAGAGCTGCACTCCACAGCCCAGAAAACCACTCTGACCATAGGGACCAGTCATTGTGATATATAAAGTAAGTCCTCCCCTAGCTGTACTCAGCATTTGGTAAACTGTGCAGATTCCGTTTTTTGTATCGCTATGTTGTGTTATTACAGCAATGTAACAACTTTGTTATAACAATGTAGGCCCCTGCCTAACTGTCAATGTGACAAAGTAACTGTGTTTGAGGACCTCTCGACTCCCTATCAAAAACACATGCATGAAAAACATGAGCATGATACTCAGTGAGCAGAGGGGTGGGGGACAGTTGGAATCTTGGTGGAGGAGTGAGAGAATGTGGGGGCAGAAAGGACAAGAACGGGAGGAGGGGTGGAAAGGGGATCCAAAAATGGCAGCTAGATTCTGGGGGAGTGAATGTAGACTGTAGAGGATACAACAAAGAAAGGAACAAATAGAGGAACGGCTGCAGATGGAACTGCTGAAAAGATTCAGGATGGATACAAACAGACACACAATGACCACTGACTCATATACGCCCACTCAGATTAGCAGAATACCAGAGGCTTGAGTAAGGACAGCCGAGGGCTCCATCTCCTGCAGGACCTGGATAATTTAACACACCAGTACGCCTCCGCCATTCCTGGATACCTGCCAGTACTTCTGGGCCCCTCAGTCCCGCACAGAGCACTGTTACGAGGCATTCATTCAGTGACTAGCAAGCAACTCATGGGAATCCAAAATGAATGTCTCAATGAGTGAATAACGCAGGGTATCAGAGGGGGTGAAGGCCTCTGTGCATAGCAACACATCCTTCACACACCAGAAAGACAACACCTATTTACTCTGGTGCTAAAAATGCATCATAGACATAGAGAAGGACATTGCTTCTCTTTGTCATTTCATCAGGTTCGCGTCTGGTCCCTGAGTGGAAGACTTTAGCCCAGTCGTGTAGTGGGGGCTATATGCTGTATACCCACTATTCTTTTCAGTGGGCATTGCGTATACTCACTTTTTAATCGTCACTGATGCTGCTCTCTGTTTTGTTCTACGACCTCCACAAGTGTCACAGGACTAGTCTGAAGGTACCAGTTCAAAAAATGTATGGGTTAAATATGTGTTAATTATTATTATTTATTTTTTTTTAAATAAGAAATCTGAGCTTTCTTCTATTTCATAGATATAGGACAGACACTTCAAAACCTTATTCCTTAGGATACATTTTTTGACTGTCTGTTTTGCCATTTATGAACGTGTCATTGAATGCGTTTCTATGGGTAAATTCTATATTTTATCAAATACTTTGCAAATATATATTTGTTTATACCTACAGGGTCGTTAAATCAAATAGCTAAATGATCCATGGTATGACCATCTTAATACAATTCCATATGTTAGGCAAGTATAACCCCCCCACCCCCATACTGACCTTGTGCCATCATACCGACTTTGTGCCATCCCGTAATACCAGCACTAAAACACACAAGGGGCCCTATTTTCAATCAGAAGGTTATCAATGCTAACAAGTACATGTACAATCCCATAGCAAATGCTAGCTAAATGCTAACATGCAAACCTTTTACATAAACTATTTGGAGGACAGACATCCCAGGTCATACAGTTATACAAGTAACTCAAAAATGTTACTCACTGTTTGTTGCACGCAAAAAAAATATATATATTAGACACCAAGCCTCTAATCCAGGAGGCGATTCTCTTCTGTTACCAAGAGGAGCTTGATTGCAAAAAGCTAACCACTTAAGCTTACTACGAGCTCTACGCAGACGTCCGATTCGGAGTGTGGCAATATAATTTTTTGGCACAAAAGGAGCGTCTCTTTGTAATAGGCTCCGGCATTTTACTTACTTTATTACTACCTGAAAATTAAGACACGCTGTATCATTCCTTCCGCAGTGGGGGCAGTGTTGTCGCTTGGCTCCTTAATCTGATCTATAGGCTATATAGGCTACTCGAGTACTTGAACGGACATCAAAGCTTGTTCTTTAACCAGGGATCACAGTTACATTTTGTCCCAATTGCTTTATTTATTTTGTCTTGAAGACAACGTTAATTTGCTTTGACTCTAGTGTTCCATTTGTACATGTGCAGTTGTGACTACCTCATGAAGCTGGTTGTACAAATGCGCATTAGTGACTAACTCATGAAGCTGGTTGAGAGAATGCCAAGTGTGTGCAAAGCTGTCATCAAGGCAAAGGGTGGCTACTTTGAAGAATCTCAAATCTCAAATATATTTTGATTTGTTTAACCTTTTTTTGGTTACTACATGAGTCCATATGTGTTATTTCATAGTTTTAATGTCTTCACTATTATTCTACAATGTAGAAAATAAGGAAAAACTCTGGAATGAGTAGGTGTGTCCAAACTTTTGATTGGTACTGTATATGGGGCAATTTAGCATTTAGGATTTGTTATCTGTAATGGTTATGATAAATTATAGATAAATATGCGCATATTTCTTACCAGCGCAGGCCTTGTGTTAAAAAATGTCAGTACTCTAAAAAAAAAACGTGAATACATGTGAAAAATGTAAAATGCCCATCCTTGCATCAAAGTAACCTATTTTGCATTGATAACCAAATATAATCTCAGCGACTATTCAAACAGTTAAACCAAACAACAAGAATCCACCCAAAAAGGTATTTTGTTTAAAAGTAATAACTACAGAAATAACTAGTTATTATTATGAAATGGTAGAACCTGTTGTAGCCAATTAGCTAGACATGTGCTTTTTTTCTCCCAACATGATGACTTTCTATTTGTAGCTGATATGGGAATGAATATACAAGCAGCATATCAAACTGGGATCATGTTTTAGGTTACATCGGCATGTATAAGAATATTTTCCAGGGCATATTTGTTTTATTATAAATCTGATTATTTCACAAAGGCTAGCTAGCTTGTTATGTTTTTAGCCAGGTTAAAGGCAGCTAGCCAGGCTGCCCAGGGCCAGGGTTCCAGTCTAAAAGCACGGTTTCGAAAAGGTTCCTCCAGTTTTGCTTCGATACTGCAGTTTAACTGATGCCTGGCCCAGAAAGAGAATTTCCATAGACGGCTACATAGAGAAGTCAGATTAGAAAATTCCTAATAAGACACTTCAGTCTTCAACTTTGTGCACAAATAATTCATTTAATTATTCAAATAATTGTAGTTGAGGCTGATTTTTTTCCATCACTCACAGCCGAAGATATTAAAATGTTATATTCATCCAATGTCTGCCATGTTTTTGGATGACGTGATGACGTCGTGGCTGCTCCCTGTGCGTAGGAGATGTTGGCTGTATAAATCGGATGCAACCGAGGTATCCATGGTCCATGAATCGGCGTATGTAAACGTGAGTAGATCTACCTTGAAAACAACGGTTGGACATCTTGGATGCAGTCTCCAGTTCTTATTATATCTCAGTGGCTGCCAGCTAGCTACTACTACCAAGGAAAGTCACAAAATGAAAAAACGTTGCTATCACCCCCTTGTGAATGAGAGTGTGCCCGGCAAGGAAATCATATTACAAAAAGGTTTTCGCTACTCCAAAAATCCCACTCCACCCACGAAGATCAATGGAGTGACGCTTGATAAATAACTAGCTACTATGTCAGCAAACCAAATGCACAACTTCAGAGCATTTAGCACATTTTAGACAGTTAACTTAATAGTTATATCTAGCTGCAAACATTTAGTTGTGAATTCAAACTGTAACTATGCTATTGTGTATGCTGCACAACAGTGAGTGACTCAAAAGACTTCGGTCTCTCGTCGTTGTGTGCATGTAATAACAACATATGACTGGGGACTACCAGTGAGCTTCATAATGTAAAATAATGTGAGAGGTGAAATGAAGAACGCGATCTGCTTTATTGCTGGAGAATTGCACAAGTTGACTGCAGGTGTTTATAAAAGTAGAATCTGCGATATAACGTACTTAGATGCAGAAAGTAAACAGCATAGTGGGTTAATTTTGACAACAACTAAGAGCGTTAAAAGCACGAGACTCAATTTATCTGCTGTATTGGTATATACGGTAGTAGTAGTAGACAATGGACCTGATGGGACAGCTCAGAGCTTCTGCTCTTTTCTGTCCATAAGAAACAATTGGATTGGTGGAAGAGGCAGGGCAGGCCAGGAGCAAGGTAGGAGGGTGTGGTCAGTATACTGCCCAAGCCTATATATTGCATACTGGAAGAGTGACAGCAGACCCTGTACAGACAACTGGTAGAGGGTTGATAGGCCAATTGGCTTATCAAATTCAGCAACTTGTCCAAAAATAGCCTACTAGACTAAATTAAACTGCTTGCATGAAAAACACAAGTTTTGAGGGAGCGTGCAATTCTGACTGCAGCACTGTCAACCAGAGCTGTTGCCAGATAATTGAATGTTGATTTCTCGACCATAAGCTGCCTCCAACATAATTTTAGAGAATTAGGCAGTATGTCCAACCGGCCTCATAACCGCAGACCACGTGTATGACGTCGTGTGGGCGAGTAGTTTGCTGATGTCAACCTCGTGAACAGATTGACAAATGGTGGCGGTGGGGTTATGTTATGGGCAGGCATAAACTACGGACAAAGAACACAATTGCATTTTATCTATGGCAATTTGAATGCACAGAGATACCGTTAAGAGATACCGTGACGAGGTCGAGGCCCATTGTCGTGCCATTCATTCGCCGCCATCACCTCATGTATCAGCATGATAATGCACAGCCCAATGTCACAAGGATCTGTACACAATTCCTGGAAGCTGAAAATGTCCCAGTTCTTCCATGGCCTGCATACTCACCAGACATGTCACCCATTGAGCATGTTTGGGATGCTCTGGGTCGACGTGTACGACAGCGTGTTCCAGTTCCGGACAATATCCAGCAACTTCGCACAGCCATTGAAGAGGAGTGAGACAACATTCCACAGCCCACAATCAGCAGCCTGATCAACTCTATGTGAAGGAGATGTGTCGTGCTGCATGAGGCAAATGGTGGGCACACCAGACACTGACTGGTTTTGTGTTCCAAACCCCTACTTGTGACCAACTGATGCATATCTGTATTCCCAGTCATGTGAAATCCATAGATTAGTGCCTAAGGAATTTATTTAAATTGACTATTTCCTCATATAAACTGTAACTCAGTAAAATCTTTGAAATTGTTGCATGTGGCGTTTATATTTTTGTTCAGTATACAATTCCGATGCTGTGTTTTAAAGTTTAAAAAAGTCAACAATCATGACTTCCCAACCGGTTTTCGAAACATATGTTGATATGTTAAAAATGTTAAATGTTAAAAATCGATGTAATAAATGTATCACTAGCCACTTTAAACAATGCCACTTCATATAATGTTTACATACCCTACATTACTCATCTCATATGTATATACTGTACTCTATACCATCTACTGCATCTTGCCATGTTGATGTAATGAATCACTAGCCATTTTATATGTTTACATATCCTACATTACTCATCTCATATGTATATAGTATATAAGGTAAGGTAAAAAAAATATATGAATGAGTGTTGGTATAGAACGGCATATGCAAGATGAACGGCATAGGCAAGATGATATACTGTACTCTATACCATCCACTGCATCTTGCCTATGCCGTTCTATACCATCACTCATTCATTTTTTTTAATGTACATATTCTTATTCATTCCTTTACACTTGTGTATAAGGTAATTGTTGTGAAATTGTTAGGTTAGATTACTGGTTGGATATTACTGCATTGTCGGAACTAGAAGCACAAGCATTTCGCTGCACTTGCATTAACATCTGCTAACCCTGTGTATGTGACAAAGTTTGATTTGATATGCCCCTTGTCTTTAATATCAGCGAGAAAGAATCCTTCAAATAAAACAGATACACTTACTGTAGAGTTTTGCACAGATCCACAAGCTGTGCAAGCCTCCAGTTGAGGAACTACACTTCCTCCCCAGTTACACTTACACACGTGTTCGGAGCGCATTAGATAGCTAATTAGCACAGGTGGCAACCTATGTCTTCCATAAACAAGCGATGTATATTGGAGATATATTTGGGCGTGTGGGAACACTAACCCAATAAAGGTGTGTAGTAATTTAAACTTTTGTTTTATGAAAACAAAAGGTTATTTCTCTCTGATCTGGAAGATACGTTCCTTATGTTTCAAAAAAACGTTCTGCAGGCGATACGTGTTCATGTTTGCAGCAAGCGTTGGCGACTCTTAACAAAGCACCCCGGTCAGAAGATATTATCGTCAACAGGCCGTCTACTGTACTGTGATATCTGGCAATATCTACTGTAATAGCCTATGTGGCAACTTCGTGCATAACATCTACATGGGTCATTTGTTATCTTAAATGTAACAACTAAGAAGTTATTAAGTAATTAACGTTAAGTCGTTTCATTAAAAATTATCATTATGCTATGGTCGAGAAAAATGTTGAAGCGACTTCACTTCACCTCCTTTTCCTCCGCCATTTCAAATGTACTTCAACCCTTTTACTAAGAAACGTATTAATCATATTCAATTCTGATATCTTTATAGTTCATATTGACTTACCTTAGTTCAGGTCTGTTGTTTTTACAATGATAAAATGCGTCGGCTGTTTTCAGCATCTACACAGTTCGCTAAAAATGTTCAACGTTGAAAATTAGGAATGCGTCATCGGAGGGGTGTAGATCTGAAAATCGAAAGTACATGATCGTTTTCGAAGTTAGGTTTGAATGGAGGAAGTGTGTGGTTCTTGTGTACAATTACTTTAGTAAACATCAAGGCTGCGTTTAAACAGGTAACCCAATTCTGATATTTTTTTCCACTCATATGTATTTTCTCACCAATCACATCTTTTCTCATCCGATTTTTTTCAAATCCAATCCGATTGAAAAAAATCAGAATTGGGCTGCCTGTCTAAACGCAGTCTAAATGTTATCACAATGTAGGCACAACTTTTCTCAACTAAGTTATATCGAACCTGGACGCTATGGATAGTGAGGATCCATAGCGACCACTAGCGGCTGCCAAGGCTAATCCAAGCGCTAGTGGAGGTTTCTCTGACATGACATGCTTGGTGGCACCCAAGTATGAGAAAGTGTGCATAAAGCGAAGGGCAAGCATGTAGGCCTACCAGTAGCGGTGAGTGGGTAAAATCACTGGGGAAGCCAAGCCAGGAAAAAATAGCCATATTACAACCTATGTGTTGTGATACTTGCGTTTGCTCTATAATATCCTGTTAGTTCATATGACATGGTTCCCCGGCGGTCCAGTTTTATCCCCCCAAGTTTTCTGAGCGAAAAAAATCTAAAAATACACAGTACCAGTCAAAAGTTTGGACACACCTACTCATTCCAGGGTTTTTCTTTATTTTTACTATTTTCTACATTGTAGAATAATAGTGAAGACATCAAAACTATGAAATAACACATATGGAATCATGTAGTAACCAAAAAAGTGTTCAACAAATCAAAATATAATTTATATTTGAGATTCTTCAAAGTAGCCACCCTTTGCCTTGATGACACCTTTGCACACTCTTGGCATTCTCTCAACCAGCTTCAGGAGGTAGTCACCTGGAATGCATTTCAATTAATAGGTGTGCCTTGTTAAAAGTAAAAAATGTGTGGAATTTCTTTCCTTCTTTTTGCATTTGAGCCAATCAGTTGTGTTGTGACAAGGTAGGGGTGGTATACAGAAAATAGCCCTATTTGGTAAAATACCAAGTCCATATTATGGCAAGAACAGCTCAAATAATCACAGAGACACGAAAGTCCATGATTACGTTAAGACATGAAGGTCAGTCAATGCAGAACATTTCAAGAACTTTGAAAGTGTCTTTAAGTGCATTCGCAAAAACCATTAAGCACTATGATGAAACTGGCTCTCATGAGAACCGCCACAGGAAAGGAAGACCCAGAGTTACCTCTGCTGCAGAGGATAAGTTCATTAGAGTTACCAGCCTCAGAAATTGCAGCCCAAATAAATGCTTCACAGAGTTCAAGTAACAGACACAACTCAACATCAACTGTTCAGAGGATACTGCGTGAATCAGGCCTTCATGGTCAAATTGCTGCAAAGAAACCACTACTAAAGGACACCAATAATAAGAAGAGACTTGCTTGGGCCAAGAAACATGAGCAATGGACATTAGACCGGTGGAAATCTGTCCATTGGTCTGATGAGTCCAAATTTGAGATTTTTGGTTCCAACCGCCGTGTCTTTGTGAGACGCAGAGTAGGTGAACGGATGATCTCTGCATCTGTGGTTCCTACCGTGAAGCATGGAGGTGTGATGGTGTGGGTGTGCTTTGCTGGTGACACTGTCAGTGATTTATTTAGAATTCAAGGCACACTTAACCAGCATGGCTACCACAGCATTCTGCAGTTATACGCCATCCTATCTGGTTCGCGCTGATTGGGACTATCATTTGTTTTTCAACAGGACAATGCCCCAACACACCTCCAGGCTCTGTAAGAGCTATTTGGCCAAGAAGTAGTGCTGCATCAGATGACCTGGCCTCCACAATCACCCGACCTCAACCCAATTGAGATGGTTTGGGATAAGTTGGACCGCAGAGTGAAGGAAAAGCAGCCAACAAGTGCTCAGCATGTGTGGGAATTCTTTCAAGACTGTTGGAAAAGCATTCCAGGTTAAACTGGTTGAGAGAATGCCAAGAGTGTGCAAAGCTGTCATCAAGGCAAAGGGTTGCTACTTTGAAGAATCTCAAATATAAAATGTATTTTGATTTAACACTATTTTTGTTACTACATGATAACATATGTGTTATTTCATAGTTTTGATTTCTTCACTATTATTCTACAATGTAGAAAATAGTAAAAATAAAGAAAAACTCTTGAATGAGTAGGTGTGTCCAAACTTTTGACTTGTACTGTACATATTTATACATTTTCTGGTGGGTGGAATTTTCATTGTTGGACATAAAATACTGTAAAAAAAACCAAGTGATTTTCAATTAATGAATCTGTTCCAAAGTATGTCCACGTGTAATAGAGAGACACGATGTGATCATATACAAATGTAAAAAAGGTTTGAAATTATTATGTTTTAGTCAAACATATTTTTGAGGGCTTCTTGCAGTCAATTTGCAGTCTACAAATTATTTGTAGTTATGTTACGCCTCCCAACCATCCTCTCAAGAAAAAATCATCCCGAGGCTGAATCTAGTAGATGATCCCTGTCATATGCCTTGCCACCATTATACAGTTGAAGTCGGAAGTTTATATACACCTTAGCCAAATACATTTCAACTCAGTTTTTCACAATTCCTGACATTTTATCCAAGTAAAAATCCCCTGTCTTAGGTCAGTTAGGATCACCACTTTATTTTAAGAATGTGAAATGTCAGAATAATAGTAGAGAGAATGATTTATTTCAGCTTTTATTTCTTTCATCACATTCCCAGTGGGTAAGAAGTTTACATACACTCAATTATTATTTGGTAGCATTGCCTTTAAATTGTTTAACTTGGGTCAAACGTTTCGGGTAGCCTTCCACAAGCTTCCCACAATAAGTTGGGTGTATTGTGGCCCATTCCTGATGACAGAGCTGGTGTAACTGAGTCAGGTTTGTAGGCCTCCTTGCTCGCACACGCTATTTCAGTTTTGCCCACAAATGTTGTATAGGATTGAGGTCAGAGCTTTGTGATGGCCATTCCAATACCTTGACTTTGTTGTCCTTAAGCCATTTTGCCACAACTTCGGAAGTGTGCTTAGAGTCATTGTCGATTTGGAAGACCCATTTGCGACCAAGCTATAACTTCCTAACTGAGGTCTGAGATGTTGCTTCAATATATCCACATCATTTTCCTCCCTCATGATGTCATCTATTTTGTGAAGTGCACCAGTCCCTCCTGCAACAAAGCATCCCAACAACATGATGCTGCCACCCCCGTGTTTCACGGTTGGGATGGTGTTCCTCGGCTTGCAAGCCTCCCCCTTTTTCCTCCAAACATAACGACGGTCATTATGGCCAAACAGTTCTATTTTTGTTTCATCAGACCAGAGGACATTTCTCCAAAAAGTGTGATGTTTGTCCCCATGTGCAGTTGCAAACCGTAGTCTGGCTTTTTTATTGCGGTTTTGGAGCAGTGGCTTCTTCCTTGCTGAGCTGCCTTTCCGGTTATGTTGATATAGCACTCGTTTTACTGTGTATAGAGATACTTTTGTACCTGTTTCCTCCAGCATCTTCACAAGGTCCTTTGCTGTTGTTCTGGGATTGATTTGCAGTTTTCGCACCAAAGTACGTTCATCTCTAGGAGACAGAACGTGTCTCCTTCCTGAGCGGTATGATGGCTCCGTGGTCCCATGGTGTTTATACTTGCATACTATTGTTTGTACAGATGAACGTGGTACCTTCAGGCGTTTGGAAATTGCTCCCAAGGATGAACCAGACTTGTGGAGGTCTACAATTTTGGGCTGATTTCTTTTGATTTTCCCATGATGTCAAGAAAAGAGGCATTGAGTTTGAAGGTAGGACTTGAAATACATCCACAGGTACACCTCCAATTGATTCAAATGATGTCAATTAGCCTATCAGAAGCTTCTAAAGCCATGAAATCATTTTATGGAATTTCCCAAGCTGTTTAAAGGCACAGTCAACTTTGTGTATGTAAGCTTCTGACCCACTGGAATTGTGATACAGTGAATTATAAGTGAAATAATCTGTTTGTAAAGAATTGTTGGAAAAATTACTTGTGTCATGCACAAAGTAGATGTCCTAAACGACTTGCCAAAACGATAGTTTGTTAACAAGTTATTTGTGGAGTGGTTGACAAACGAGTTTTAATGACTCAAACCTAAGTTTATGTAAACTTCCGACTTCAACTGTATATAGGCCTAATGCCTTGATCACACCTACAGGTTCATTACGGAAAATGGTACGCAGCATCTGGATATGTGTCCAATAAAAGTTCAACATTCACCTTCTGCTAACATTTCTGTCAAGCCCACTACCATACAGTTTGATGCATACATTCGATAAATCCAACGACACAGAACGCACTGCAACGGCCTCTGCAGGGCAATGCTGCAAGCCAAACGCAGCGTTTTTTTCGAATTGAATGTACTTCTGGTGTACCAAAATGCAATGATGCTAACGCATCGATCACACCGACAGCATCTTTGCATTTTGGTACACCAGAAGTACATTCGTTTCCAGTGGAATGCTTAATTTGCCTTGCAGCATTGTGTTGGAGAGGCAGTTGCAGTGTGTTCTGTGTGGTGCATATGTTGGATTTATCAAACGTATGTGTCAAACTGTATGTGTATAATGCTTTGAACACACCGACAGCATCATTGCGCAAAATAGTATGCAGCATCATCTGGATATGTATGCAACAAAAGTTCAACATTCACCTTCTGCTACCATTTCTGTCAAACCGTCTATGCATACAGTTTGACACATAGATTCCAACTTATGCACCACACCAAACGCACTATAACTGCCTATGCAACGGAATGCTGCAAGGCAAACGCAGCATTTAATTGGAAATTAATGTAATTCTGGTGTACCAAAATGCAATGATGCTGTCGGTGTGATCGAAGTGTAACTTAACAGAAATGGTAGCAGAAGGTGAATGTTGAACTTTTGTTGCACACATATTCAGAGGATGCTGCGTACCAATTTGCGCAATGACACTGTTGGTGTGATCAAGGGGTAAAATGGAGCAGTGGCAGAATAAAATCAACCACGTGTTTCATCATCACTGTCAGGTGAAGTCCACAAAGCATATTGCATGTAACAAACAGTTACATGACCTACAACATGCAAGTTAATGTTTCTGACATTTTCGGACTACAAAACAACTATTGATTTTAGAACCATGGAGAGTTAGGCTACCACAATTAAGTCGCAAAGAATTCAGGAGCTGCCTTCACTAATTCTAGCACCATTTCAACTTTAACATTTCAACATAATAAAATCATCTATGTGCAAAATGGCTGTGACAACTAAAAGATACCAAAAACAATACACTCCAATCAATGTAAGCTAAATATGATGTGGCTGTCCATTGTACAGCAGAAAATAGTTGAGATTAGTAATTGTCATGCTGGGTTTAAAGTAAAAACATATTTTCTCAGCTTTTTTCTCTGTCTATGTTGAGGAGGTCAGAGACCTGGCAGAGTGGTGCCAGGACGACAACCTCTCCCTCAACATGGGCAAGACAAAGGAGTTTATCGTGGACTACAGGAAATGGAGGGCCGAACACGCCTCATTCACGTCGATGGGGCTGTAGTGGAACAGGCCGAGAGCTTGAAGTTCCTCAGTGTCCACATCAGTAAGGACCTATCATGGTCCAAACACAGTCGAAAAGGGCATGACAACGCCTCTTCTACCTCAGGAGTCTGAAAAGATTTGACATCCTCAGATCCTCAAAAAGTTCTACAGCTGCACCACTGAGAGCATCTTGACTGTCTGCATCACCGCTCACTCACACATAACACGTACACACAACTATATGTACATATCTACCTCAATTTCCTCATACCCCTGCACATTGACTCGGTACTGGTACCTAATAGATATATCCGAGCTTCTGTATCATTGTGTATTTATTCATCATGTGGTGCTTTTTTTTGTAAGTATTTCACTGTTAGGCTACACCTGTTGTTTTTGAAGCATGTGACAATTAAATGCTGTTTGATTTGTGTGGCCTTGGCGCTATTCAATGTATGGCCACGAGATGGCATGGGAACCTAGCTTAATTGTTATCCAGGTAGAGCTTGTGGAAATGCATTGTCTCCCATTGAGCTGTAATAACAAAGTAATAATGTAATGTATAGCTTACTGCTCTCTTTCGACAGCTGAAAGTAAAATAATAATATTTCTAATCTAACAAAGTGTACATGAGTGGGCATTTATGTGGGGTATAAATGTAGTCTAAACTAAATGACCTAGATTGTCATATGAGGGTGGCCGTTGCTTGTTTATGAACCAGCTAATATGCTTGGGCACACTTAATAACAACAAGTTACACTATTTTACAAATGTGCTACATTGTTTCAAAGTATACGTCAATCAAAGCATTTGCGAGTTACAATTGGACAGTTGCTTTGTTGGTAACTCAGTAGGCGTATCCAAGTCCAGCATTCAGAGAGACGAAAGAAGCTGCTGCGTACAGAAAATGGCTGACAGATTTTCTAGGTTCAACGAAGAACGTGATTTCCAGGTAATGTTAATCAAATATTTAGCAACTAAACACAATATAGTATAAATAATATCACGAGAATAATTGTGCACCTTAATAACACATTTTGAAACGAATCAGGAATCTGTAATAGGTTCAAAGGTATGCTAGCTAGGCTAGTTAGCTGCAACTTGATAGTCCAGTGTTCGACGAGTTGCATTGCTCTCGAGCTCGTCTTGGCGAGCAATGGATTGAACCCACAACTACCAATTCTAAGCACGTGCTTAGTGGATACAAAATAATATTAGTCATTTTGACAAAGTGAACCGAGTGACCTTGGGGAAATGAGCTAACTACATCGAGCTAGCTAACATTAGTTGGCTGGCTAGCTGTCACATTGTTGGTGCTGACAATGACAACAATGACAATGTACATTTAACAGACGGTCTTATTCAGAGCGATTTACAGTTAGTGCATTCATGTTAAGTTAGCTTGCTAGGTGGGACAAACGCATCACAGTCATAGTAACATTTTCCTCATTGTAGCTATCAGCAAAGTCAGAGCTCGTACGTAGGAAACATGGGTTCTACTGTACTGTAGCCACCATCCATGGAACTACATACCATACCTGAATGTGCAACATTCGGGCGAGTTGAGAATAATATGTGTAATGTTAGCGCTAACTACATGTATCGTTTGCAGCTAGTTAGCTATTGTAGCTAGCTACGCCGCTTGTTGGTGAATCCTGCACCCACAATGTATTCGCTACTAGTAGGGTACATATAAGGTCAGCGGATTCCCGTCTCAGTTGCTCGACATTGCTGGGTATGTGTTTTGCTTTTGTTCTGCTGATGTCGGATTTACCAGTTATGCCAACTAGTTCACTCATTACTTGGCATGTTACATCTAATGGGCTACAACTTTAACTGTATTGCTGGCAGCACCACAACACTAACTATTAACCTCACCATATGCAATGAATGTATTCAGATTAGTTGGTTTATTGCTTAGCTTGTCTGAAACCCAAGACAGGATGGGGTTGAGTTGGTGTCCTGTCCAGTTTCTGCCTGTGACTGACGTCATCCTTATAATCTGTTGGTCTTCCAGTGTGTAATTTCGGCCGCTGTTGCCAGTGAATACATAGAGTATTTAGAATAGAAAATGTCAGTGATTATGTTGTGGTCTTCAGCAATGCTCCCTAAAATGTTTTTAAGCTCTGAGCAAATTTCTTGAACTTTGTGAAAATTCGTGAGAATTCTGTGCAACTTCCCATACGTGTTTACTGTGAACACTGCTGTACCTGCTTTAAGTTACAATTTTAACAGTGGCAATGTAGGCTACTATGGCTATTTGATCATAATGTAGTCCTACCAGAGTGGCCTACCATCAAAACAATGGAGAAAATGCATCCCATAACATTTTAACATGGAAATAGCTGTTCTATCATTCAGCCTACAGTAGCAGCCAATGTCTGGTGTTCATTGTAGGCCTTCATTCCATGAGACTTTTGAAAATAAATATACATTAACCTGTTTATCAACTTGTGCTTCAGACAAGGAGGTGACTGAAAATATTGTGTTTGATCCAAGAAACCACTTTACAAAATGCATTATTATTCCCATACCATTATTACAGATCATCAGACAAGTTATGCTACCCTCTGCCTATTGGCTACTTAGCTGATTCAAGCCTGTCTCAAAATACAATAGTGCCCCTTTAAGACATAAATAAAGCTCTACCTGACTCGGGTTTCAAAGATGTCTAGAAATGTACACGTTTTGTTCTCTTGTAGGAAGCAGTCACTCCCCTATTGCTGACTACAAATGACTGAGCTAATAACTCACTAACTAGCAAAGGATATGAACAAAATGTGGCTACATGCAGCTCTAGCTTTGATCTCAAAACAAGCGCATCTACTCACGACCGCTCATGCTGCAAACACAGTCCAGTTCAAAGTAAATGGCACAGATCCATATGTCAATGGTCTAATTGCGTATAAGCCTACTGCAGCTCTGATTGTTTATGCCGCACCGGTCTGTGTAGAGTACGGGCAGAGTAGTGTGTGTCAATGCTATAGAATCCTACTCCGATGCATTTAGCCTACAACAAAATCTCTTGCATAGTTTGTTTTGTTTCGGTATGTTGAATTGAAATTGGCTATTGCATTGATTCGAACACATTTGCCACAGTAAAGGGCAACGTTGATAGTGTTAACAGGGAAAACTCTAGAACAGTGGTCACCAACCTTTTCTGAGTCAAGATCACTTTGAGTCAAAATGCAACCTGAGATCTAACATGACTTAAATGTAAACCCTTGCAAAATTAACTGATTAAAAACAGTACTGTAGCAATGAGGCTTGTGCCGTAAGCTATAGGCCCAATACATTATCACCACATATTGGCTTTGCTTGAATTTCCCTGCCAGTGCATTGTTCTTGTTGGGGCCATTAAAAAATATATATCTATTTTAAAAAATTGAGGTAGGCTACATGATCACATCGGTCGGTAATAGATTACTTGTGAAGCACAGCTGAGTGAGCATACATTTAAATAATTAGCTTTTTATTTTACTGGGCTGATGGTGCCTGCAATCTGGTCAGTCTCAGTGGAGGGAGTGAGCAGCAAACTGAGGGTCTGCCTCTCAACTAGAGGTCGACCGATTATGATTTTTCAACGCCGATACCGATTATTGGAGGACCAAAAAAAGCCGATTTTTATTTATTTATTTATTTGTAATAATGACAATTACAACAATACTGAATGAACACTTATTTTAACGTAATACATCAATAAAATCAATTTAGCATCAAGTAAATAATGAAACATGTTCAATTTGGTTTAAATAATGCAAAAACAAAGTGTTGGAGAAGAAAGTAAAAGTGCAATATGTGCTATGTAAGAAAGCTAACGTTTCAGTTCCTTGCTCAGAACATGAGAACATATGAAAGCTGGTGGTTCCTTTTAACATGAGTCTTCAATATTCCCAGGTAAGAAGTTTTAGGTTGTAGTTATTATAGGAATTATAGGACTATTTCCCTCTATACCATTTGTATTTCATTAACCTTTGACTATTGGATGTTCTTATAGGCACTTTATTGCAAGTGTAACAGTATAGCTTCCATCCCTCTCCTCGCTCCTCCCTGGGCTCGAACCAGCAACACAACGACAACAGCCACCATCGAAGCAGCGTTACCCATGCAGAGCAAGGGGAACAACTACTAGAAGGCTCAGAGCGAGTGACGTTTGAAACGCTATTAGCGCGTGCTAACTAGCTAGCCATTTCACTTCGGTTACACCAGCCTCATCTTGGGAGTTGATAGGCTTGAAGTCATAAACAGCACAATGCTTGACGCACAACGAAGAGCTGCTGGCAAAACGCACGAAAGTGCTGTTTGAATGAATGTTTACGCGCCTGCTTCTGCCTACCACCGCTCAGTCAGATACTTAGATGCTTGTATGCTCAGTCAGATTATATGCAACGCAGGACACGCTAGATAATATCTAGTAATATCATCAACCATGTGTAGTTAACTAGTGGTTATGATTGATTGTTTTTTCTAAGATAAGTTTAATGCTAGCTAGCAACTTACCTTGGCTTACTGCATTCGCGTAACAGGCAGTCTCCTGTTGGAGTGCAACGAGAGAGAGGCAGGTCGTTATTGCGTTGGACTAGGTAACTGTAAGGTTGCAAGATTGGATCCCCTGAGCTGACAAGGTGAAAATCTATCGTTCTGCCCCTGAACAAGGAAGTTAACCCACCGTTCCTAGGCCGTCATTGAAAATAAGAATGTGTTCTTAACTGACTTGCCTAGTTAAATAAAGGTATATATATTAAAAAAAAACGGCAAATCGGCACCCAAAAATACCGATTTCCGATTGTTATGAAAACTTGAAATCGGCCCTAATTAATCGGCCATTCCGATTAATCGGTCGACCTCTACTCTCAACATCCCTTCGCTTTCCCTTTCCTCCACTGACCAAAAAGTGCCATAGATCAATTTTCCTACTCATTCACTACTGCTGCAGTACTTGTTGTAGCGCTGAGTGGAAATAGGAATAATTTAATTTTATGGCTTAAAAGTGTTAAATACAACATGTTGATAGTGCTGAGTAAGAACTTGAACATGAACTCACTCATGAAAACAGCAGCTCTTTGCTGTATTCGTTGATAGTTTCTCTCTAGTCATGGTTTTAAACATTTTGAATTCTTATAGTATCAACTTTGCTGTAGCTTTCTTTTATGTCTGCTACGTCTCTGCAGACATGGTCATCTGAGCCATCCGATTGGCCAGCGTTAGGCCTATAGTGCACTTGATTTGCTCTCTGGGCCCGCCGGGAAGGCAGAGTTTGTACTTTGACACATGAAATGGTTCAAAATGGCAACAGTTCACCTACCCGGCTCGCAGGGCAGCTGTATTGTGTGCACATACCGCAAACAGCCCGAGACAACAAAACAAAAATGAATAGGAACACAAGGCTTTATAGTTGGGTTTTTTGCAGAAATGTTTGGCGATCTACTAGGAATGCCTTGGAGATCGCAATCGACTGGTTGGTGACCACTGCTCTAGAAAGTTAAGTTCCATCTCGTGCTTCTCTCTGTGGGCAGATATTTCTGCATGCAGTCCTGGGGGAGCTGCATGTTCTGGCTACTGCACTGTCAAAAATGTGCATATCCTGTGCCAGTTTCTTATATTTTGGCATCCTAACACTGCAATGATCATGTTACAATGCGTCAAATTGGGATAACCTACATATTTTTCAAACTAATTCCCTTGGGTCTGGCAAAAGATCTGCTTGCCTTCATGGCTGTGTTGTTTTACTGTACCCTACTTTAGTTGGTGTTGGCATCGGCCTGTGCTTATGCTTGTATTTGTGGGCAGCTGGAGCTGTCTACCCACAAGCAGCTTTCGCTGTCTGCTACTCACACTTGTCCTTGACCGTAGCAAACACTCAAACTCTTGTGAAATGTGTGCGATGTATACAAGTGACATGCTGGGATTATGTATACAGTAATGGAAAGGACAGTCATTATTTTCATATGGTGCCCATAGATAGTGCAGAGGCCAAAGTGTTGCTCTGTCACCACCCTATAGTAAAGTCAACTACTAGGCTATATTAAAGCAGGGCCATGGATGTATACTACCAGTTTATTGTACACTGCATAGTGTTTTCTGTTCATTGAGTTCTCATTGTCAGAGAGCGAGTGTTTCCAAAAGAGTCCTGCCACAGTCAGTAATGCTCGCTAGTTGCTAGGTCCCAATGTAATAGAACTCTGCAAATATAAGGTGTTCGTGATACAGAAAATGATTAAATGGTGAGCTTTGATATAGCCTACATTGACTTTTTTTATTGGCTGTGTCTGTGATGAATTATGTCTTGCCCTTCAGTCCTCCAATGAATGTCTGTGGCATACTTCCATCTCAAATACCTGCGGCCTATTTGGTGAATGAATGAATTTAGCTCAAGATGTTTCTTAAATATTCATGCCAACACTTCTCTTTTGCAGGGTGTGAGAGAAGGCAGAGATTGGGGGGTTGTCACTGTAGGTTACACTGTGCAATTGAATGTTGAACGTTTCCCATTAACTCGCCTAAATCTCCTTGCTCTGCTCTCACATGCCCTTGCAAGCAAATCTAACCGTCTGCAAAAATGACACATCAGTCATGCCCCTGTCTCATGCTTGTTATGAAAAGCTGTTTGTGTTTCATACTGGTTTTCTTCTTCCGTTCCTGAACCCAGCAGAATTCTGCTCTCCTAATGAGGCTTAGAACATGTTATGCTAACTGCCCTGTTTTATCCCTGTTTGTTCTTTGGTGTGTTCTGATATTTATAAGCCTGTGATCAATTTTGTTTTTATTTAAGCCATGTCTAACTTGACACATTCCCTGAGTGTTTTTAGCAGCCCTTAACCTGTTTGGGCTGCAAGGGGCAGTATTGAGTAGCCTGATAAAATGTGCCCATTTCAAACGGCCTCGTACTCAATTCTTGCTCGTACAATATGCATATTATTATTACTATTGGATAGAAAACACTCTCTAGTTTCTAAAACCGTTTGAATTATTTCTCTGAGTGAAACAGAACTCATTCTGCAGCACTTTTCCTGACCAGGAAGTGGAACGTCTGAAATCGATGCTCTGTTCTTCTTCATGCCTATAAATGGGCACAAGACCTATTAGTATACATACACGTCATACACCTTCCTCTGGTTGTCAAGAGGCTGTGAGAGAAGAAATGAGGTGATTATCTCGATCTGAGTTGGAACACATCATCTTGGAATCTCGTGTCCACCATTTTCGGTACTCTGAATAGCGCGAGCTGGACAGTGTGATTGCCTTTTGTTTAGCTTCCGTTATAGGCGACTACAATCTCCGGCTTTGATTTTATTTGATACATGTCACCATATCATCGTAAAGTATGTTTTTTCAATATGGTTTCATCAGATTATTGAAATTTTTTCGGGAGTTTTGCTGTGTTCCGTTTGTTGACATGGAGAGTGTCGTGGCACCCGGCTAGCGCGCTTGCTAAATGAAGAGGGAAAGTGTCCGTTCTGAATCCAAACAACGACTGTTCTGGACAAAGGACACCTTGTCCAACATTCTGATGAAAGATCAGCAAAAGTAAGACCCATTTTATGATGTTATTTCATATATCTGCCGTAGTCGCCGGCACCCAAGTGTTTCTGGCTATTGTGCTAAGCTAATATAACGCTACATTTTGTTTTCGCTGTAAAACACTTGATAAATCGGAAATATTGTCTGGAATCACAAGATGCCTGTCTTTCAATTGCTGTACACTATGTATTTTTCAGAAATGTTTTATGATGAGTATTTAGATATTTGGCGTTGGTGTCTGTAATTTTTCTGTCTGCTTTCGGTGCAATTTCTGACTGTAGCTGCAATGTAAACTATGATTTATACCTGAAATATGCACATTTTTCTAACAAAACATATGCTATACAATAAATATGTTATCAGACTGTCATCTGATGAAGTTGTTTCTTGGTTAGTGGCTATTTATATCTTTATTTGGTCGAATTTGTGATAGCTACTGATGGAGTAAATAACTGGTGGAGTAATGAAAAATGGTGTCTTTTGCTAACGTGGTTAGCTAATAGATTTACATATTGTGTCTTCCCTGTAAAACATTTTAAAAATCGGACATGTTGGCTTGATTCACAAGATGTGTACCTTTCATCTGGTGTCTTGGACTTGTTAATGTGTGAAAGTTAAATATTTAAAAAAAATATCTTTTGAATTTCGCGCCCTGCACTTTGAGCTGGCTGTTGTCATAAGTGTACCGACGTCGGGCTGCAGCCATAAGAAGTTAAGTAAGACATTTTGACAGATGAGACTAGGGGCTTATTTTCCTAAGTGATGGCGGCACCTATTTTTGGACGGGAAGTTTTCTATTTGTTTTTGGGTGCTCTTTAACGCTGCCCCCATCCAAGACCTGATTGAATGATCCAAGATAAAATACCAGATCAAGAATGTAGAACAAGGAAATTACAGGAGATTTCTATTTCCAAACTGTTGGTTACCTAGTGGTCAGCATGGTCGTCAGCCTTTCTGGACCAGAAACAGCACTTCAAGAATATTATCTTTGTTTTAGTGTGGACAGCCACTGACCACTCTCATGGTGTCTACAGATCTGTGTTTGTGGCTGGGCATCCTGTGCAGCTGCTGTGGGGGGGTTAGGACTAGAAGAGGCAGCACCAGCACACACGGTCTGTTGTGTGGCCTCAGAGCCCAGTGAAGACTGCTCCAGACCAGCTGTTCCCAGCATGCAGTCTGCCAGCCAGAGGCCCAATGAGCCCTCCTCACACCACGCTACCTCCTGTGAGGAGCAGAAGACAGAGGCGTGAGGTCGGCCCAGCCTCACACAGCCAGAGCCAAGCCAGTCTGCTGCCGTGATACTGCTCCGTCTCAAACTGTCGCAGTCAGTGTTCACACTCTGCTGCCTTCATTCCCTCTGGAGCATTCTGCATTTCCATGATCTATTGTCTCTCCAAACACTCTAGGTTTCTAAGAATTTGTGAACTTTCTGCTGTCCTGGGTTCCATCATAGTGGGTTTCTCCTAGCTGTGCCCAGACACCCAGTCTGTTATTTTCTCCCATTAGAACAACACTACCTCAACACTACAACACTCTCTCTTGATGCAGTTGTTGGCTTGATTTCCCAGAAATAATGAGGGGTTTCAATTGTTCTTTTATGAATGTAGACCACAGAACAAGCTGTCTATCGTACCTCCAATACTCCCCTACCTGATCAACTCTGTGGTGGTTGGATGGTATGTGATACTGGGATTATGGGCTTGAATGGTTCTGGTGAATAGACCCCAGGGGGGGAAGTGTGGCACTTACCAATCTGCCTTTTCTGGTCGGAGCTCATTCCTCACATGCTGCTGAGGCCAGCTTTTTCCCCTTTCGTTAAAGAATATGAGGGGGAATTGGGGAGGGTGGCTTGATGAGCAAGGACAATGAGACTGGGCATTCATGCCCCGAGTGACCCATGTTTGTCATGCAAACTCTGCAGCACTTGGGTTTTTGAGAGGGAAATGTTTTGTGTTTGATTTACAATGAAGCCGTCTGCACTTTTCAACGGATTGATGATGTGATCAGGGTGCAGAAACACCTCATCCAGGTTTTGGGTGTTCCAGTGGGGACCTCAGAGCCCATGTATGGCTGCCTTACTGGCTCCTGCTGAAAGTGTTGGCTCTCTGGTAGGGAGTCCTAGGGCAGGGCATATGTTCCAGTGCGTGTGAGATGGGGTCTGCTTGTGAGTGTGGAAGCACACTGTTCTTCTGAGTCATGTGGCTAAAAAGTTGCTCCATTGGTTTGAAACTAAGTGATTTTATGATGCTTGTTAACTCTTGTTAGATGATGATGATGTATGTATGTTACGCTACTTAGTAGGGCTGGGAATCGCCAGGGACCTCCCGATACGATACTATCACAATACTTAGCTTAGGTGCCCATACAATATGTATTGTGATTCTCATGATTCTATATGCATTGCGATTTCAATTATTATATATATTTTTTTACTGGAGTTTTGGTGCAGGTACAGCCAACTAGCGCAAAAATAATATTGCGATATTGTAGATACGATGTATTGTCAAAAATAATATCAAAATATGTAACTATCTCTAGTCCAGGATACCCAGTCGCTCAGTATTCGCCAGGTGTTTCTCTCCTGGTCTACACAAGAGCCCGCTGCCAAGCAACACTGCACATGGAACACCCAGAGATCCACTGACAGTCGGTCTAACTTCAGCCTGTGTACACAGACATAGTCTCATCCCACCCATCTCATAGAAAGCCCATTGATTTAGACTAAATTGTCATTGGGGCTCAGGCATGTTGCATGTTATAACACTATGCAGAGAATACTGCTCAGTATTCAGGGCAGCCACCCAGTCTCTCTTCTTTTATGTCTCTACCATCAGACTCGGTCTGAGCAGCAGACCTCCCCTAATGTGGGGTCATTCGAGGTAAGCATCCATTTCAGTGTATGCAGTGGTAGCGGAAACCCTCAGTTACAAGTTTAGATTGATGTTTATTTGTTTTTAATGCCACAATATTTATTTTGCTTTTGTGAGTGGTGAAATTAGACCAGAGACGGAGGGGAGATGAGAGAGGACCAGCAGGCAGCAGTGGGAAGATTGTTGCTGGAGCTGCAGCTGGTTACACATTAGGCATTCTGATCACTTCAGAAAATCAAGAGTGGTGTGTCCCAAATGGTAAATAACCACCTCCCTTCGCTCTAAGGAACTGCCTCTCCCTAATAGAATTCTCCAAAACAAACATGCTGATGCAGCTTGCCCTCCAACTGAAATAATGACCCGTTTAATGTGGGCTCGGACAGTGGTTTGAGGGTTGTTTGTACCTGTTTTTAAATCGGTCAGGCTAGTGTCATCCTTGGATCTCATGTAAAGCTTTACTGTGGTATAAATCATGTTGTCTGGTTAGAAATAAGGGAACAGATGATCCGTTTGATTTGAATCCTTGTTTTGCCCTGAAGGTTTGAGCAACAATACCGTGATCTATTGTAGTTAGGCTAGTATCTGTGTTCTTCAGTGGATCCCACAGTTGTAAAGATGAAGCGGTAGTAGATTCAGTAGGTGAGTAGACAGTCACTGCTGCTGGCGGCCGCCTCTACAGACTTCAGAGCGCATCAGAGTCTCATCAGAAGACGTCCCGCAGGTTCTAACCCACTTAGGCTTGATGTTCTGTAATAAAAAGGTATTAGAGATGGATCCTCTGAGGTTGTGTGTTAAACTCAATAAGCCTCACGGGGCTCTACAGTGCCACGATTTTACTCAAATATTTGTCATTGTGTTCCTACATTTCTCTGGGTGCGCAAACATTTTTCAACTTAGGCGCACACATGCTCCTCGTAACAAAAGGTCAACGTATAGCCCTACCTCAGTCGTCTAGAACCATTTGATGAAGTCAGTACCGCAGCATGACCCAAGCCTCAAATATACTCAGAGCAAAGGATAAGGGGCTCCGGATCTCTGTATTATTGAACACATTGGAACAGTGGCTTTCAGTCAGTCTAATTGAACACATTGAAAGAACATTGAATGACTGGAAGACACAAGGCAGTCTCAGCAGGTTGAAGGTCAAAGAGAAATCCCATCTGCTTTCCAAGGTGACCTTCATGTGCCATTCTGCTGCCTCTGCTTTGAGGGGTAATGTGTCTTGTCTGGGAACAGAGACTGTATAGAACACCCACCTTCTGGAAGGAGTGACACGCTCATTACTCATCTCGTGATGTCGTCCTCAGGTCAACGACCCTGTCTCATACAAATAGGATGCCTCATTTTTGCATCCTGCTGCCCTGAAAAATACAAATAACTTAATTAATTCTAGCTCCCCAATTTGTTCCCCCTCATTGCAGACAGTAAAGTGAAATGGGTTAGATCTCTGCACTGACCTCATGGCATTTGAAATGTTGTGGTAATATAGCTACACACACTCTAGCCTATTATTTTGTACCACTGTAACCGGTTTAACCACTCAGGGTGAACGTTAGGTTTCCATCTGTCTTGTAAGATATGGTGCTCTTCAACTGTCAAACTTAGGCAGTAAAGAACCTTATCTCAACAGTGTGTGTGCGTGCATTAATGTGTGTCTTTGGTAGGCATCTATATGTGCTTTAACATGTCCATTTCATCCCCTTTTGATTGTGTGTGGTTTTTGTGTAATTTTGAAATGTTTTAGCCTCTTGGGAGCTGAAATGGTTTCACTTCCATCAAGGGAACACAGAAACAGTAGGAGTTTCTCTTTTGCAGACTGTTCCATTTTCCTTTGGTTGTTGTTCCCTCTGGCTTTTCACTGCTGTCTCTCTCTCTCTCGCTCTCTCGCTCTCTCTCTCGCGCTCTCTCTCTCTCGCTCTCTCTCTCTCTCGCGCTGTCTCTCTCTCTCTCTCTGTGTGTGTTAGCTGTCTGGTGTCTAACCCTGAGTCCCCATGTCTTCTCTCCTAGGGGGGAAATCACTTTGACCAGTATGAAGAGGGCCAGTTGGAGCTGGAGCAGGCGTCCCTGGACAAGCCCATAGAATCGGTAAGGCCGCATCCTTCACCCCTGCACCTTTTTGGACAAGCCCAACTTGAAACTGTGTGTGTGAGAGAATGGATGATTGGTCCAGAGAGAGAGGAATAAGAGCCTCTATCATACACTGCCTGTGTGATAGACACGTCCAGTGTTCCCTTGACAACCCATTCTCCCTACCCAATCAGTAGAATTACTGTAGACCCCCTCCCTTCCCAAGCCCTCTGCTTCCTGTGCCATTTCCTGTGTGATAGCTCTTAGCTGGATGAATAGGATTATATTTTAATTATTATTCATTATTATATTTGACTTTAATTGTAGATCTTAACTCTGAATGTGCGTCTGTCTTTTTAGCCCGTTTTCAGTCATCCAGGCACTAGTTCACCAGATTGTTAGAGTGGAGTGGATAAGGCACTGTTACCAGTCTATAGTTTAAATACCTTCCAATCACTCTGTGAAAAGGGCAGTGGACAGTAAAATGTCGTTTGTGTATGGCCTCTAGGGAAGCGTGAGGTCCCTGAGTTTAGTAGTGGAAGATTGCTAATCCCTGTTTGTCTCCCTTGCCCTCGGTGCTAAATTACACCGTGGCTATATAGCAATAAAGGCCATTTGTACAAACCTCTCTAGCCCCCTCTACAACACCTCTCTCTCTCACACACACACACACACACACACACACACACACACACACACACACACACACACACACACACACACACACACACACACACACACACACACACACACACACACACACACACACACACACACACTCCCATAGTTAATTTTAGCTTGCTAGCACCCTAGGCACTGAAGCACTATCATGAGATGGACATACTCACAAGGGGTCTTGTTGATGAATGAAATCATATCTAATACTCTCTGGGCTAACAAGATTAGAAGTGTAGCACACAATTGCATACTCACATACATGTTCACAACACACACACACACACTGGGGTGGGGGGGGGGACAGGGGAATCAGATGTGGTCTGATTGTTCTGACCTGATTTGGGAAAGGAAATGGACTCGGTGCCTTATCCACTCCACATCAAGAGAAGAGAAGAGAAAAGGTGTAGGCTTGGAGATGGAAGTGTATGTTTAGTATTTGTGTGTGTGGAGTTTGTGTACTCTGTGTTTGTGTGTGTATATAGGACAGTTATCGCAGAACATTACAGTATTGTACACAACTTGGGGTGTTCGACATTTCTCTCCTGCAGCGAATTGGCCCCTATTAGCTAAGCAGCAATGACCCGGTTTGTATTTGCACGCTCCGCTTTCCTACTCCCATCTTTTAGGGTTTCCTTGTAACGCTTCTCTTACTGTCTCTCTATCACTCTTTCTCTGTCTTCACATCGCTCTACGTCTTTCTGCTCTCTCAATCAATCTTCTCTCAGTTCTTTTTCATGCATCTATGTTCAAACAATTCTTTCTCTCTCTCTACTACACAGTGATTCGGTGTACAGTACCCTCTGTCATTCTGTGCTGGCATGGTGCTTGTGCAACTGGGACTGCATTTTTCGCTGACGAGGCACATGGATAATATCGCAGGCAGCTCTTTTCTCTCGCTCCCCCTTCCATCTCTCCCTCCATCTTTCTCTCCGTGTCTCTCTCTCTCTGAAGCACCACGGAGAGCAGGCCTGAACTCCACTCTTGTCTCCACAACGTCTATCCCCTCTCCTCCTCAGGGCATAGTGGATGTCCCCTGACTCCAACTGATTCTGAGCATCTCAAGGCACAACAGAACAGTATCTTAGCCCAGCTGCTTTGAGAGTTCATGGCGAGAGTTCCAGCTGCATTGATAAATAAAGCTTTACTTACAAGTAGGTACGAGGAGGGTTTTTAGGCTTTAAAAAAAAACTATACACAGCCAGTCTACATCGAAACGCCACACACCCACACAACTATACCGCTAGACGTTGAGAGCTAGCCTTAACATGTAGCTGTAACAAAGCCAAATTATTCAGCCAGGCACTCTGGTGTAAATAATCCTGTGTCTGTTCTGTTGTGAGGCACATAGACAGCAGCAGTAACAACACCGGTAACAGCAAGGTCAGTCTGTCCTTCTCCTAGCTCTGTTATCCTGCTGCTCTGAAAGCATTACTAAGCCATGCTAAAAAGGCTTCCTTTATGAAATGTGAGGGAGAAACTCCTGTCTGGCCCTGACCATTTCTCCATAGGCCTTCATGTGACTCATATATACCCTGATGGGTTGTCATGGTGGGCGGATTGACCAAACCAAGCTGAGCCACGTAGCACCAACCCACTCACTGGCTTAGGAGCCCACTGGGTGGGCGGTAGAGAGGAGTGGAGAGGAGAGCAGGAGAGGTGGCCTGCCTACCTGGGTAAAGTGGCTCTGTTGCTCCTGCGCTATTGTCTATGGAGGGGCGCTGAGAGCCGGGCTGCAGCACGACTGCCCCTGACACACGTGGAGAGAGAGCGAGGACTGTCACTTCAACCACAGACGCATGCGCTCACATAATGCGTATTTCTCACACACACCAAACCTTTAATTTCAGTGAAGTTGTAGTTGATCAGCTTTGAAATTTCACAGTTCCACTTAGGCTTGTCTGATTTATAAAAGGCTGTAACACACTCACCAACATCAGCCGACCCCCCCCCCCCCCCCCCCCCCCCCCCCCCCCCTCCTACTCCAGCAGCAGTGTCATGGCTCTGGGGTGACGGGGGCCAGTGACAGTCGTCAGCGTGTCTCACGTCACGGAGCTGGCTGTGTGTGCAGCGCCCGCACCTCTCTGCGCCCCTCCCCTACCACTCGTGTGTGTTCTGATCTGTAGGCAGCTAGAGGTCTGTGGTACTTTACTGGGATCTGTTTTCTCTCTCTGTCTTTCCCCTCTGTTCTCTCGCTCTTTCTCTAACAATGGTTTTTGCATTGCATGTGTTAACTGGGTATCATTCGGTACTAGCTCTCTCACACTCTGTCCTAATCACAACACCTTTTCCCCTCCCCTCTCCCATTTCTCCAATGTCCCCTACCCCTGTTCCCTCCTCCAAATCCCTGGCCCTGAGAGAGCAATACAGTGGGCAGCCTCAGACACACACAAACACACGTTCACACACACACACACAAGAGCAAACTCTATTTAAAAAACACCTGTGCACAAACTGTTCTGGCTTCGAACTTGAGAGAGAAGATTGGTTTCACACCGTGCCATTTCACATGATACTTTCCGGCCTTTTACCTTTTGGCTACTGAGACACTGCACCAAGCCAGGGTCCGCTACATCACAGCACCACTGGCAACAATATTCAGTTAGAATCAAACCTCAGTCAGATTAGAAGGAAACGTACATGCCCAGGGATTTATGACAGGTCAAAAGTCATACATCACCCTCTCATGGTGGAGTACGACTGCAGTAACACACTGACCCCTGCCCACCCTCTGTATGTTATCACGGGTGCTAACAGCCATTTGGTGTCTCTCTGCTCTGGGTCCAGGTGCTGACATCATCAAGATGAGGTGGGTCTGACAGACTGTGACGGTGTACCAACTACTTAAAGGCTATGTTGTTGTTCACATCCATGTATCAACAGAGCTGTAGGTGTCTTTGAAATGATCAACCTTGTATAGGTGTTTTTTCACTGCCACCCACACGCGCAACAACATTGCTTGCTTGCTCGCCCACACACTCACACACACACACACACACACACACACGCCGAGCCTAGAGGAACACACAATTATACGCACAGACTACTGTGCTGTTGCTCAGGCACCAGCTGTGTCTTTCCTCTGCTCCATGCTGTGTTAGTGTTACACTCCCACCACCTCCCAGCCTTCATTTGGGAAAATGAGCCCCTGGAAGATTACCAAGGGAAAGGTCAATTGCCATCAGTCACTCGTCCCCTTTACAACCCTGACCCCGATCCAATGACCCTGACCAAGTCTGTCCACCGGTTAAGTCACAACTCCTCAAGGTCAACTGAACAAACCCAAGGTTAGGTAACAACTGCTCTCCAATATGGTGGTGCTAAGAGGGCAGGGCCTTGGTTGGAAGGTGTCTGTTCTATTTGGCCTGAGTCCCTTGAGGCCCATGCAGGGACCGTTGTTTCCATTTAGTCACACCTATCTGAGCCTCAGCAGGGAGGAATGTGAGCGTGCAAGGCAGACAGACAGAGCGCCAAGGACAGCGGAGCTGGAAATAGAGCTTTACAAGGAAGAGCAGAGCTGCCCCCCTGCTCTGTCCAACAGACCCGGCTCCACAATACTCCTGTAAAAACACACATTCCACAGGGGGACGAGAGCGGGTGACGCCTGACTGCCACCCTCTGTTTTCTACTGTCACAGTTACTCACTCACTCACTCACTCACACAGAGATAATCATATTAAATATGACCCAAGTTTTGGTTGATATTTTTTCTGATATTATTTTCTGGTTAAGTGGATTAGCGTGCTGTCTGTCCTGTGGGTTAAGGCCTCAGACAGTGATGGTGCAGTAATCCCTATTAAAAACCTCCCATATAATGCAAGGGGCTTCTGAACCCCAGTGTGAGGCTCACACACAGCCAGCGTCTACTACACACACACACACACACACACACACACACACACACACACACACACACACACACACACACACACACACAGAAAATGACACCGTCAGCATCACTAGGTTTGAAGACTCCTGGTATGGTGCCCCCTGTATACCTCTTCCTTCCTATACCCCCATCTATTTGGTTTTACCCTCCCTCCACCTCCCCCCTCCCATGCACTGTGTCAATAACAGCACAATGCACATTACCCTCCCTACCAACACTCGGTGTGGATTTCTCTTGTTTGGATAACATTTTCTTTTTATTTCTCCTATAACAGTAATCATTCAATCAGTGAGTTTATTGACATGCCTAGTTACCACATTTCTGTTTTGTGTACAGTGTTTTATACATTCTTTAGGGCAAAATAAAGATTTTAGCTCTTTTAATAAGAAAAGGATAGAAAACAAATTGCAGTTGAAAGCGTTAGTGACTGGCCGGTTTCTTACATTGTGTCACGTGTGACTGTTCTTTTGACAGCCCAGTATTTTAAAGCCAGGTTCGTATGGAAATGCCTTCACTCCACTTGCACTGCTGTTGGAACTCGCCGCCGTTGCTTTTCATCGTCCGTCTGTCTGTTTTCTTCTTCATTTAGTGCATTCCTTCATCTGTTGTTCAGCACACAGCCTGCGCCTCATCTCCGCCCTCACACTCTGCTCAGTCCATTCTGATTGGCTCATCGATCAGTCTCAGCCGTTTTGGACTGAAGTTTCTCCCCATCACCAGCCCCACCTGGTTTTCCTCATTCTAATTTACAGACACAGCTAGAGTTATTATGGGGGAGGGTTACAGACTATTGGCTTACATTTGATTTCCCCCACCTACCCTGAGAGGTGCTATTAGATCAACTACTACTCTGCTCAGCCAGTGCTTGTGTTTCAGTGTGGGTTGTTGCAGGCAGCTACAGCACCATCCTACTGCGGTGAGAACTAAAAGCATCCCTAGTATCTCTTTGTCAATGGGAGCAGGGAGGAGCCCACTGCAGCACCATCTGCAGTGCAGAGAGACGAGGCTGCAGAGGATCATGGGAATTGTAGTCCTCCAGCCCCTCTTTTATTTATATCTGCTCTGACTTGATGTGTCTAGCAACCAGCATGAACATATTTATATGGTGACACCATGCTAGGTGATGTATATCCCCAGTTATTGTAAGTACACATGCGATCCCTTTCTCCAGCATATCTGACCGACACACAGATACAGCTCATATATATTTTATCAGCAAGGCTCTACAACAAATACTGTATGTGAGGGAGATTGTCAGTGGCTTTGGAGGGGAGTTGCCATTTCAACAATATTTTATGTGACTCACTTAAAACAAACCAATTAGGTAATGATATTGTAGTTAACGATAAGCAAGCAGGGAGCGTTTACTTAGTTATACAGATGGGGGAGGGGGGGTACTAGTTTGGGTAGAAATACCACAGGGACTTGATAAAATTGACTAAAATCCATCTCTTGGACAAAGGCAGATGGGCGGAGATGCAGCATGTTCTGTGTGTGACAACCACTACCCCTTCCACATGCACTAACCCATACTGCCCCCCCTCCCAACACCACCCTTACAGCTCCATCCACTTCCACTGCCCTCTCTCTGTCAAGACAATCTACTATGACCCTGTCCAACCATCACCTCTGTGCTTGAGCCCATCTCAGACTAACACCATTGGTCCGTAGGCATTCTGTTGACCCTGCCCTTCTGTATATGCATCATCATATACAGTCCAGTACTAACACCGTCTCTTTTTGTTAAACTCTAACAAAAAGCTGCATGCTGTTTTACTGTTTGGTTTCAATCCCTCCCACTTGGTTTTCTGTTTGAAATTTGACATCTACTCTCTTTGTGATTATAAATATCCTTTTTTGGGGGTTGGTTTGTATGATTTTGGTAGATTGCAGCACCCTGGGGAATGGTAGTAGAAAAGCTTGGAATAGTTATAATCACAACTGAAATGCAACCTTTTTATTTTTTCAAATCTCATTGTTTCTGTTTTCTTTGTGTTTGATGATGTACTGTAGTGGTGCGACAGTCTTGCTTTTCACTTTGTTTTACTGCTGACCCATAGCGTTAAGTCTCAGTCACGCACCTGAAGTCTTCCTCTCTCATACACAGTCATACACACTCTCAACCTTGGGCCTTGTAATGGTAACCCAAGGCCCTCTTAGCACTTTCTCTCTCTCTTTCTTTCCCCCTCTTTCGCTGTATTTCCCTCGTGACAGCTGCATATTTTTCGTGGCGCTCCCCTCTGTCTTGGTTATGGAATCACAACAAGCTTGGAGTTTCTGGTCCTCTTTCTGTTAACGCAAGATTTCCATACCTCGTTTTTGTTCCATTTGTCTGTGTACGATAGATCTCGCTCTATAGCGGTTCATATATGTATAAGCGTGTGATACATATATTACCGTCTCCTTTCTCCTCTTCCTCCTTCCCCTCGTACCTCCCAGACAGCTGATATTCTCTGTGTTACAACAATGAGTAGAACATGGGACTGTTTGTAAGCTTTAGAGGTTTTAATCAGTTCCTGTTAGGGTAGGCTCCTTCTCTATCCCTCAGTGTGGCCATAAGGATGTTAGTACAGAGACTACACACTCCCTCCCTCCTTCCCTCCCTCTTCACCTCCCCCTGTGTTGGAAGACACTGATGTCACATGGTGTAGGAGGTGGTGATGATTTGATAGTAGTCCTGTATGTGTTTGTGACCCGTGCCCACGGGAAAAGCTTTTCTTATTATTGGAATGTTTTTGGTCTTTTTCTCCTCTGTTCTGTCTGCCAGGATAACATTGGGCACCGGCTGCTTCAGAAACATGGCTGGAAGCTGGGGCAAGGACTGGGCAAAACCATGCAGGGTAAGAAGCCTCTCTCTCTCTCTCTCTCCATACTCCTTTCTCAAATGTGTGCTAATACCGTCTCTTCTCCTCTCAGTACTCCTCCTCTTTGCCTCACCTTTCTCCAGGTTTTATTTTGTACTTGTTTTGTTTCCTTTCTATTTTCTGTACTTTTTCTGATCTCTGTCTTCCTCTTCTGGTAGATGGAAAGGATCAGAGTATTTAGTGCATGACCCCGGTACAGTGTCCCTGTCGGTCTTGCCCTGGTCTTCGCCAGAACTAGGTGTAGAAAGGATAGTGTAATACACCCTGGGACAGGACGGGAGGGGCGGAGGGGAGGGAGGAGGAGGAGGAGGGGGGTGGTGTTTGTTCTTTGCGCCACTGCTGTTCCCTTCCCATGATGCATTTAGCCTAAAGCAGATTTGACTAAAGTGGGCCATTTATTTTTATTTTATATATATTTTTTTTTTTTTGTTGAAGGGGTTGAAGAATGCATGCCCACCCCACACACTCGCACTGATGCTCACAAGCTCCCTTGAGACACACTGCCGTCAGCCAATGGGAGCTGCTGTTCATTCTCCTCCAAAAAATACATAGTCTGATGGTAGAATGCCTGTGTATACCCAGCTTGGTTCCACTGTGAAGTGTGTAGCAGACAGAGTCCAGGTCTGCTTCTCAGATGTTCCACTGATCAAGAGTCAAGTTAGTTTGCCTTTGAACACCTGTGTCATGTTTGGAATTTCACCTCAGTTTATAGAATGTCTTGGCTTCATAGCTGTGGCGATTAGTACAGTGATACTAGCCACTGTAGGGTTGGATATGTGCTCGTAGACGATTGCAAAGTTGATGTGGTCTGTATCTAGCTATGTATAGTCTAATATAATCACCTATGTCATGCTTTCATGTTCTACCCTCCCCAGTACTTAGTCAAAATAATTCAGTCAATACATTTCTGTTATTGATCTCTCCCTGTTATCTGCCACTTTATTGAAATGAATTTAAAGCTAATCTGGTTGGGTTACTTTAGGGGTTACACTGGTTTTCTGTTATTTCAGGGTTTCTATGGTAATTCACTATCACTATTATCTTGGTCTGAAAACAGCCTTCAGAATATCATGCAGCAACACTCGGTGCAGGATGCAGAGCTGTTGGCTGTTTTTCCTCTATAGGCAGGAATTGGCTGGCCCAGCATAGACTGGAGCTCTGCAGGATGAGGGGGGGGGGGGGCTGGCTGGAGAGAGCTGTGTTTGTGTGGGCTGGGCTTAGGCCACCTCAGCCTCTTTAGTTCATCTCAGCTCACAGCCTCATTTGCTTGGTCCTAGTGGTGCAGCGCCCTGGCTTCTCCACTCAACTCCTGCCTGCTATGCTACATTCTCTTCCCTTGTTCACTCACTCTGCCCCTCCCCTCTCTCTCTCATACTCGCACCCGTCCTCTTTCTCTCCCTCTCTCCATCTCACTTCTCCCCAGCTCTCCCTCTCCTTCCCCTCTCTCTGTAGAGGGTAATGAGTAGCAAGTCTCTACGCTGACCTTTTTTACAAGGAGCACGTGTGCGCCTAAGTTGTAAAATGTAGGCGCACGCGAATACATTTTGGAGCACAATGCAAAATATTTTTGGTTATTAAGCTGGAATCTTACATTTTTCTAGACGCACTGGTGCTTCGAAATAAAAGTTCCAGGTCGCACAACAACATTTTTAGGTGCCTATGCGAGTAAAATGGTCGCACTGTAGAGCCCTGTGTAGTGTTTTCCTTCAGCTTTGAATGATGTCATAGTTGGCAGGCTGGTTGGTCCATGTAGTCTATTGAGAATTGGTTTAGAGTGAGTGTGTCTACTTCATGGGGCTGAGTCCAGGAGCCTTAACCTCTTCATCCAACCCCTTTCACTCTCCTTTGTTTCCGCCCAGAGCTAGCTACACAACCCAGACCTGTCTTTCACCCAGCCTTTTCTCATCCTTCCATCGTTCCTCTCTTTCACCCCCGTTCCCTTAGTCACACCAGCCTTTCCCTACCCACCCAGCAGGAAGCATCTGGGCTGCATTACAACATGCTAATGGGAAACATCCCAGTCTGCTCATTCTCTATCTCCTAACACACTGTCTTGTTTTCAACCAGGACACAGTGCCTGGATGCCTTCTCCCTCTCAAAACCGTACACTACTGGGGACTTGTCCCTTTGTTCAGTCTGACACCCTGAGCAGGTGATTGTAACAATGTGTTGAATGCTACATTTGCATCTTAACATCTTACTAAGTGGATAAATAGGCCCGTGTTAGAGAACCATGTTTTTATACTTGCTTTTAGAGGAGGATGCTGCTTATGCAGCTGTAGACTGCCAGCCTCCCTGCAGTAGTAGCCTCAGGTGCAACATGAGGATCTGCACTGAGTTAAGACCTGCGTCAGTCAGGTCAGCTGGCTATTTGTTTTAAGGGAGGCGAGTAATGTACGTAGCGCAGGGCACACTGCATTCTTTTAGTGTCTGCTTTTCTGTCTGCAGTGTTTAGCCATGGATCATCTAGCTGGGGATCTGTCCCACCCTCCCATTTGGCAGCACTGTGCTAAACACAACAGTCACACAGAGGAATGCCGCACAGACACACACACACACAGCAGCCACGGCAAATGTAATACAAACAACGCTCTCGTATGCTAAGGAGCTTTTTGAAGACGTTGCTACACTTGTGTCAACGACTCGTCATCTTTGGCCTTGAAGAGGACATAGACGCGTGACGCGTGGCGTCTTGCTTGCTGCTGATGGTCTCGACGCTGAGGAATGGTGGATTGAGGCTCATGCCAGGGGCTGGTTGTAAGGAGGTTGGCAGGGGTTCCTGGTATTGCTGCTCTCTCTCCTCTCCTCTGCTCATGGACATGTAGGGCTTTCAATCCACTTCTCTGTTACCAGTTACCAGCCAGAGGCCCTACAGTTCACACTGCCTCTGTCACAGGACACTGCCTCCTACAGGACACATTGGGAACTACCTGTCTGAGTGTGTGAAAGCACTGCGGCAACCCATGACTCTGATGCATTGATAACAGGATTGACAGACAGACAGTACAGGGTGTTTTGTTTTTAAATATGCATTTTAAAAATGGACCTGCTGTCTGATTGTCAGTAATCTAGCGAATAAAAGGGGTTGTATTTGTGTGTTTGATGTGATAATCTGTAAACGTTTCCGGCTGATGTACTAAGCGGCAGGTAGCCATTTGGTTAAGAGCGTTAGGCCAGTAACTGAAAGGTTTCTGTTTCGAATCCCTGAGCCGACTATCCGTGCCCTTGAGCAAGGCAGTTAACCCGAATTGCTCCTGTAATTTGCTCTGGATAAGAGCGTCTGCTAAATGACTCTAATGTAAAATATTTAAATTGGTTGAGTGTAGCTCTTGTGTTGCTGTTTGCATGGTGTCAGTACAGTGTGGTTATGTAAGCAGTGGCCTCTGCTCTGTGGGTAGATGAGTCTGTTTGTGGCGCCAGCCTGCCTGCATGTCCAATTGTTGTCTATATGAATGGTCCTGTGTCAACCCGACAAATATGTTCATCTACTTTGCTCCGGAGTGGACTTATAACACAATCACCGTATCACGCCATCACATCACTATAGAATGAATCTGTGGGATCATATTCTAATGATAATAATACAGGATTGTACTCGTTCTCTCCCCTCCTGTCAGAACAGAAGCTTGTTTGACTTGATAGCAATGTGTCCCCTGTGCTTTGAGTTTTCACTGTATTCACTCTGTTCTTATTTCTTCTTTTGTTCTTTTTGCCCCTTTTTTAGGTAAGGTTTGTTGGATTCCCTCTGTATGTCTGTGTGTGTATAAGTGTGTGTGTGTGTGTGTTTCTCCCACTCTCTACAATTGACCTCAATGTAACACCCCCCCTTTACAACGTAGGCTAATACTGGCCTCTCTCGGCTTCCTCCTCTTGGCTTTATAAAACCACTAAACTATTATTTCACTTTTCACAATCTGCTCACAAGTACCTACAGTGCTTTGATTCCAAGTACGAAAAACCCGACCAAAATCCAATTAAAATCAAGGTAGATCCTAGTAACCAAAGATTGCATCACATCCTGTAGAATCACCAGCTCCAAGTCTCTTTAGATTTGTGTTTTTCCCTTTGAGTGTCTGTGGCTGCCATGGTTGGGGGTTCTGATTGGCTGTGACCACGACTCAGTCTTTTGAATGGCTTGCAGAGTAGCCCTCTTTTCCCCCATCTGCCTGTATTTACCTTCAAACCTGTGGAGTGAGTGTGTACTGTATGTATGTGTGCGGTTGTCATGTCGGACTGAGACATGTGTATTTGTGTGTGTCAGTCACTGACGGGTGCCCTAGGGAAAACTTACAGGGAAAACCTCACTCCCCACTCCTGCACCCAAAATGTGTCTGCCCCTCCCTCCCATGTCCACCAATGTCACACACACCCATCATCCCTCTCCCTTTGGCCTTCCCCCCGCACAGCATGCCTGTCCCAGAGGTTCAACCCTGCCTGCCTCGACTGTGTCAGTCATCTGGGGATTTAAGCAGTGCTCGGTATAGGCAACCTGCTACACTCAAAGGACCCTTCACATGGAGTACTTAAAATTAAATTTTAAATAGTCATTTGGCTGTTATTTTCCTGTTGTTGCACACTTAGTGCTAGACCAAGTCTCCTAAGCACTGCTCAAAGCCCTGTGGCCCCCTTTTTCAGGTACCTTTCTGTTCACCATCCTGGGGGTAAGCATGTCCTAAACTGAGCTTGCTGACAGTGGGACAGTGAGGGGATTTGGGGGAATCTAGGCTAACCAGGCTGACAAGACAAACATCTGTCTGTGAGGCTGACAGAGGGGAGAATGGTGGCTGTGTGTCGAGTGGTGTTCTGTTGTCAGGGGCAGCTGATTGGTTGCATGCTCGTATCAAATGAGGCATGGTCATTCATCTGTTGCAGATGCGATAGATATTTTAACACACTACATTTAAAGCATGATCTGTAGGACAGCCGGACAGGGAACCTCGCCCTGTTCTCCTGTTCCAAGTGGATCTGTCCTCAAATTCAGCTGTTTAAACAATCATCCCCTACCCTGCAGAACAGAGTCCAACTCAACTCCCCCAGAGCTCTTATCTGATGGGGATGTTATTGAAGCCAGCTGCTGGCTCTAGCTCTCAATCTTTGGGGTGGGGTGAAGGAAAAGTGAGGGGTCTTGTTGGTTACTTACCACAGATATAGGCGTACAGGAGAGAGGAACAGGGGGTCCAGGCACCCATGGGATATTGGGGTAGTAAGAGCCAGGACTGGGACGGTGGGTGAGAGAGTGTGGTGGTGAGGAGATCCCTGTAAGCACCCAGAGGGCCAAGAGTGAAGAGAGGAGAGGAGGGCTTTAACCCCCCCCACCCCCCAAACTCCCATCCCCACCACATCCGCCCTTTTCTATGTGCCTCGAATCTTCCTGCTTAACCAATTGGTGTTTCTTTTTTACAGCGATTTGATCCTGCCCATGTTGTGCTGATGGTAAACTTAGTGGTAAATGTTATTTTTCCCCCCGATTGAATTGTTTTTATTTTGTTTCGTTTTTTTCCCTCCCATTTCTTTCATTTGTTGTTTTCCCGTCATCAGAGCACCAATGCTATATAGGCTTTCAATTCTCTCTCAGTATTAGTACTCATTCTGCTGCTTGTATATTATCATATATACATCTACATTACTCTTACAAACATTCTCATTTTGTTTTCAGTTTTTTACATTTTTTGTACCTTGTGATTCACACTGTGATTTAGATGCACACTTTTTTTGTCCGGTCCCTTTGTTTTCCACTGGAATGGGTAATGCTGAAGGTATTGTCACTGTGTTTTTAAAGATGGTTATAGTTGGGGACATCTTCTGTAATTGTAAAAAAAATCGTATTTCATAAAGATTAGGTGCCTGGATTGTGACTCCTCCCCCGTGTTCTCAGTGAACTTGTCCATTGGTGGAGAGCTTTACTGCAGTGGTCTGTCTGTCTGTGGGCTGGTCTCAAGCAGTCCCCCTTGTGGTTGGACTGCTCAATATTCACTCTAATAGTCTAGGTCCATCAAACTCAACTCTGGACCTCGACGCTAGTTCCACTGTGTTTTCATTGTTCCCCTCTAATTAGGGACTGATTTAGACCTGGGTGCAATTAATTATCAGGTAGAACAGAAAACCAGCTCCGGATCACCAAGGGTGAAAGGCGCTAAATTGTCATTTGGACGTCTGCATTGACTGTGCAGCATTTATGGTGATACGGCCTCTGCGGAAGTCAGGGCATTGATACTTCTTGGTCTTCAGGGAGCAGCGCAGAGCTGTTGTCAAGGAAGTGAGTTTGTGTTTTATACAGGATCTCCCACCTACTGTCAACCAATCATGTCAATGGGGAGCTATACGGAGCCCTCCACATTGTTACAAAATTTGAGGGGCGCACGGCGATGCGGTACGGAGCTCAATTTGGCAATTGCGTCACACACCGCCATACGGCGCCGCGACCACATTTTCAGATTATAAATTGGCTGAACGAGTTAGTATGAGACCATGTGCCTTAATGTGTCCAACCGGCAGACAGACACTGTAGTGGGGTTTGGAGTCCAGACAGGCCCTTATTTGATCCACATGCGGCTATAATTTAAGAATTAGAATTATACCATTGGGCTGTGACCATAACAATGATACAAGAACAATTCAGAGAACAGACAGATGTTAACAGAGAGGATTCAAATTGTGTTTGTTTTTTTGCCCCATGGGCTAGGAATTAATTAGTCTCACATCTGTATTCTGGCACTAATGAATACATTAGGTATGTAAGCCTATGCTGCTGCCCTGTTATGCCAATGCTGATTATCACGCTGGCTTCCATTGCAATAGAAGACTGTAGTCAGTCGGCACGTAAGACCTTAGTCACTGTATTATCACTAGCCCCTTTTAATATGTCTGGTTTTATGCGTTCAGACCGCTAATGTCGTTACAGCCCTACATTATTAGTTATCACATGATTTAAGATGCAAACCAAACCTACACTTAGTTTCAGAATGAGAGACTACAGTCTATCCTCCTCACTAGTGAGGTAGGGGGGCATGTGGATTAGAACCAAGCAATAAGGCACGAGGGGGTGTGGTATATGGCAAAAATACCACGGCTAAGGGCTGTTCTTACTTACGACGCAACACAGATTTCCTAGATACAGCTGTTAGCCGTGGTATATTAGCCATATACCACAAACCCCCAAGGTGCCTTATTGCTATTATAAACTGGTTACCAATGTAATTAGAACGGTAAAAATAAATATTTTGTCATACCCGTGGTATAAGGTCTGATAACCACGGCTTTCAGCCAATCAGCATTCAGGGCTCGAACCACCCAGTTTATAATAGCTAATAGGTTGTGCTATGTGGAAATAATAGTTAGTCATTATTTGTTTCCGATTGTGGATTTGTTAATTCCTAGCCCTGTTAACTAAAGACAAGCATCTTTAAAATGTTCATAATCGCTCTTGCCCAAGGGTATAAACTGAGTCTAAAATCGATCAAGAGGATAATACCGTAATCTTGAGTAAGGAGAGAGAGAAAAAAAACTGAAACCAAACTGAAGTGCTGATTGGACTCTGATTTACTATGTACCTGGCTGCCAACCAACAGCCACTGCTGCAGCAGACTAGTCCAAATTCTGTTTTGTGCCTTTTTGTTTTGAGAACCCCTGTCTGTCCAACCCCACCCCATACCCTATTTTCTCAGGTAAGTATCCCCTCCCCTGCAATGTCACCATGGCGATTCCTGGCCTGTGACGTCACTCCGCTGTAGTTCAGTGCTTGTCCTTTATTTACTCCCTCTCTCTCTCTCTGCTTCGTTTGGCTGATTATGAGTGGATTAAGCAATTACGTGTCGAATCTCCAACAGTTTTGATCTTTTTCTGTTTCATTCTGTTTTCTGGTTGTTTTTGGTTGGTTCATTTATTTTTCTAAAGTTAATTTCCTTCTTATCTAGCTCTTTTCACAGCTTACGTAACATAACATGGCTTAAGTAGACTGAGGGAAAGTGGGGGAGAGCCTGTTAGGCCAGGGCCATGATGAGAGGCCTGGGTTAGAGGGGGAGCTGAGGCTGGGTCTCCTATGGGACAGTACAGGGGGTTGTGGGGTCAGTCACTGGGCAGTTCAGAGCCGGGTGATGGGGAGGCTGTACTTTGTTGTCGCAGTGGTGTTCTGCTCAGTAATCTGTAGCAGCTGCGTCAGCCAGCCCCTCCGGCAGTATTGTCCTTGGTAAACTTGGCGTTCTTGTTGAACAGGACTGCTGTACTGGAGGAGGGAGGGGAGAGAGAGGCTACGCTCAGTAGTAGAGACTGGAGGGAGACACAGAGAGACTGCGACAGATACAGGCTTAAACCCTGTCCTTGCCACTCCGTTTTTGTCCAGTATACTTTATCCCTCCATTTCCTTTTCCCCTCCCTTATCCAAATGGACGTCTCTGAACTGCTCATATGGCCTCTGCTGGTTACCTCTTAGAACTAGGATCAGTGCAGCAATTTGGATGCATCTTTCTAGAAAGAGAACCCAGCTGAGAAGTAGTCAGGGTACTTAAGCTGTGCCGTGGCTATGGTAAGCTGTGAGAATGGCTGGTGTTTGGTTCACTGTAGCTTTTCTGGTCTCTTTGCACTTCAAGGCAATATTCTCTAACCCCAGCACCCTGTGCTCTAAAAGCAGGCTGTCCCTGAGCTGTCCCCTCATCCCAGTGTCAGAGCCTCACCTCCCCCTCTCTCTGTCTCTCTCCCCCCAGGACGCACTGACCCTGTGCCCATCATCCTCAAATATGATGTCATGGGGATGGGACGCATGGAGATGGAGGTAAGACACTGTCAGTGGCTAGCAAAATGTCGATATTCTACATTTTGTATCCTTCGACATCCTAAAATGGGTCTGTGTATTTGTGAGTTCTATTTTAGTTTGTTCTTAACGAGTTTGTTAACTTACATATTGTGTAGTTGGACGTTGCCGAAGATGCTACAGAGAAGAGGAAAGTGCTGGAGGTGGAGAAGGAAGTCACAGAGGAATTACAGCAGAAATACAAGGTAAGACTCTTCTTACTAGCTAACGCAATCCAGCCATACATACGCCTCTCTTAAGGTCCTCGTTTCAACAATCTCTCACTAGCATTTGTTCACTCGCTTCAAGGTGACCCCGTTTCCTGCATTTGCATACTTTCTTGCTTTTCTCCTGTGCCAGTGACTCATAGCCTTGTCTTGTTAAGATTCTGCTACCGTTCTGTCGGTGCAATAAAATTGGCCTTGGAGAATCATAGAGCTTCTCCTGTTCCTCATCTCCCACTCCCTTGCGCTTTTTTCTAGTGGAGAAAGGTGGATCACTTTATGTGAGGAGTTGCTGTCTGTGCTGGTGTGAGATTCTTAATATATGAGACAAACACAGACAGACAGACGGATGCTCAGTCAATGGAGCTACTGGAACGCTCATACTGTCATGAATGTGCCAAATAATTTATTTTAGCCGGTATACCGGTATATCTGCAGAAATGACATATGCAGTGCATTTGGAAAGTATTCAGACCTCTTGGCTTTTTCCTCATTTTGTTACTTTTACAACCTTATTCTAAAATAGATTTTTTTTTTTTATGTCCCTCATCAATCTACACACAATACCCCCTAACGACAAGCAAAAACAGGTTTTTAGAAATGTTTGCAAATTCAGAAAAAAATTAAAACTGATATCACATTTATTTCAAACCCTTTACTCAGTACTATTGTTGAAGCACCTTTGGCAGCGATTACAGCCTCGAGTCTTCTTGGGTATGACGCTACAAGCTTGGCACACCTGTATTTGGGGAGTTTCTCCCATTCTTCTCTGCAGATCCTCTCAAGCTCTGTCAGGTTGGATGGGGAGTGTCGCTGCATAGCTATTTTCAGGTCTCTCCAGAGATGCTCTGGCTGGGCCACTCAAGGACAACCTGACAGACTTGTCCCGAAGCCACTCCTGCATTGTCTTGGTTGTGTGTTTAGGGTCACTGTCCTGTTGGAAGGTGAACATTTGCCTCAGTCTGAGGTCCTGAGTGCTCTGGAGCAGGTCTCCAGAAACTTTGTTCTGCACTTTGTTCATCTTTCCCTCGATCCCTCCTGCTGCTGTAAAACGGCCCCACAGATTGATGCTGCCAGGTTTCCTCCAGATGTGACAATTGGCTTTCAGGCCAGAAGTTCAATCTTGGTTTCATCAGACCAGAGAATCTTGTACAACTAAACGCATTCAACTGAAATGTTTCTTCCACATTTAACCCAACCCCTCTGAATCAGAGAGGTGCGGGGGCCATAATCAACATCCACGTCTTCGGCGCCCGGGGAACAGTGGGTTAACTGGGGCAGAACGTGGTCAGGGGCAGAACGACAGATTTTTACCTTGTCAGCTTGGGGATTCGATCCAGCAACCTTTCGGTTACTGGCCCAACACTCTAACCACTAGCCTACCTACGGTCCCTTCAATATATTGACTCTAGGAAGAGTCTTGGTGGTTTCAAACTTCTTCCATTTAAGAATGATGGAGGTCACTGTTTTTCTAAGGGACCATCAATGCTGCACACATTTTTTGGTACCCTTCCCCAGATCTGTGCCTCGACACAATCCTGTCTCGGAGCTCTAAATCAAATAAAATAAAATTTTATTTGTCACATACACAGGGTTAGCAGATGTTAATGCGAGTGTAGCGAAATGCTTGTGCTTCTAGTTCCGACAATGCAGTAATAACCAACGAGTAATCTAACCTAACAATTTCACAACAGCTACCTTATACACACAAGTGTAAAGGGATAAAGAATATGTACATAAAGATATATGAATGAGTGATGGTACAGAACGGCATAGGCAAGATGAAGTAGATGGTATAGAGTACAGTATATACATATGAGATGAGTAATGTAGGGTATATAAACATAAAGTGGCATAGTTTAAAGTGGCTAGTGATACATGTATTACATAAAGATGGCAAGATGCAGTAGATGATATAGAGTACATATGAGATGTACTCTATATATACATATGAGATGAGTAATGTAGGGTATGTAAACATTATATTGAGTGGCATTGTTTAAAGTGGCTAGTGATACATTTTTACATACATTTCCATCAATTCCCATTATTAAAGTGGCTGGAGTTGAGTCAGTATGTTGGCAGCGGCCACTAAATGTTAGTGGTGTCTGTTTAACAGTGTGATGGCCTTGAGATAGAAGCTTTTTTTCAGTCTCTCGGTCCCTGCTTTGATGCACCTGTACTGACCTCGCCTTCTGGATGATAGCGGGGTGAACAGGCAGTGGCTCGGGTGGTTGTTGTCCTTGATGATCTTTATGGCCTTCCTGTGACATTGGGTGGTGTAGGTGTCCTGGAGGGCAGGTAGTTTGCCCCCGGTGATGCGTTGTGCAGACCTCACTACCCTCTGGAGAGCCTTACGGTTGTGGGCGGAGCAGTTGCCGTACCAGGCGGTGATACAGCCCGACAGGATGCTCTCGATTGTGCATCTGTAGAAGTTTGTGAGTGCTTTTGGTGACAAGCCGAATTTCTTCAACCTCCTGAGGTTGAAGAGGCGCTGCTGCGCCTTCTTCACAACGCTGTCTGTGTGGGTGGACCAATTCAGTTTGTCCGTGATGTGTACACCGAGGAACTTAAAACTTTCCACCTTCTCCACTACTGTCCCGTCGATGGGGATAGGGGGGTGCTCCCTCTGCTGTTTCCTGAAGTCCACAATCATCTCCTTTGTTTTGTTGACGTTGAGTGTGAGGTTATTTTCCTGACACCACACTCCGAGGGCCCTCACCTCCTCCCTGTAGGCCGTCTCGTCGTTGTTGGTAATCAAGCCTACCACTGTAGTGTCGTCCGCAAACTTGATGATTGAGTTGGAGGCGTGCATGGCCACGCAGTCGTGGGTGAACAGGGAGTACAGGAGAGGGCTCAGAACGCACCCTTGTGGGGCCCCAGTGTTGAGGATCAGCGGGGTGGAGATGTTGTTACCTACCCTCACCACCTGGGGGCGGCCTGTTAGGAAGTCCAGTACCCAGTTGCACAGGGCGGGGTCGAGACCCAGGGTCTCGAGCTTGATGACGAGTTTGGAGGGTACTATGGTGTTAAATGCTGAGCTGTAGTCGATGAACAGTATTCTCACATAGGTATTCTTCTTGTCCAGATGGGTTAGGGCAGTGTGCAGTGTGGTTGCGATTGCGTTGTCTGTGGACCTATTGGGTCGGTAAGCAAATTGGAGTGGGTCTAGGGTGTCAGGTAGGGTGGAGGTGATATGGTCCTTGAGTAGTCTCTCAAAGCACTTCATGATGACGGAAGTGAGTGCTACGGGGCGGTAGTCGTTTAGCTCAGTTACCTTAGCTTTCTTGGGAACAGGAACAATGGTGGCCCTCTTGAAGCATGTGGGGACAGCAGACTGGGATAAGGATTGATTGAATATGTCCGTAAACATACCAGCCAGCTGGTCTGCGCATGCTCTGAGGACGCGGCTGGGAATGCCGTCTGGGCCTGCAGCCTTGCGAGGGTTAACACGTTTAAATGTTTTACTCACCTCGGCTGCAGTGAAGGAGAGCCCGCAGGTTTTGGTAGCGGGCCGTGTCAGTGGCACTGTATTATCCTCAAAGCGAGCAAAAAAGTTATTTAGTCTGTCTGGGAGCAAGACATCCTGGTCGGGGCTGGTTTTCTTTTTGTAATCCGTGATTGTAATCACGGAATCTGTGATTGACTGTAGACCCTGCCACATACCTCTATAGACCCCATGCACTGTCAACTGTGGGACCTTTATATAGTTTTCCAAATCATGTCCAATCAATTGAATTTACCACAGGTGGACTCCAATCAAGTTGCAGAAACATCTCAAGGATGTTGTAAATAAGATATTTCTGTTTTTAATTATTGTGCAAAAATTAAACTTTTCGCTTTGTCAGTATGGGGAATTGTGTATAGATTGAGGGGAAAACAATTATTTAATCCATTTTAGAATAAGGCTGTAATGTAACAAAATGTGGAAAAAGGGAAGGGGTCTGAATACTTTCCGAATGCACTGTATAATTAACAACCTGCGAGCACAATCCTTGTACACTTCAATTTGTTACCTTGCGATTCATTTCTTTCAGTTATTGAACTTTTTAACCTCAATGATAAACAACCATAGAGTTTCCTGTGGATTACTCAACCAGTACCAAGCCCTATGATAGGAGAATAAAGACCAGATTTTACTGGCTCTGATCTTATTTCATCTTTTCATCTCTAATCTGTATCAATGTCACTCACATCTCCTGTCTCCGCCCCCCGCGCCCCTTAACCCCAACAATAGGACCAGGTGGAAAAGGAGAAGGCCATCGCTAAAGCCCTGGAAGATCTGAGGGCCAACTTTTACTGTGAGCTGTGTGAGAAACAGTACCAGAAGCACCAAGAGTTTGACAACCACATCAACTCGTACGACCATGCTCATAAGCAGGTGAGGAGGACCTCCGCTTACCCCCACACTGCTACACCCGTACACACACTGGGTATACTGTCGCAGTGTACACGCGCTTAGAGAAACCGAGCCTTAAATCCCAGACACTCCAGAAACAAGTGTAAGGAGCCTGTCTCAGTGGAGAGGGCTTTAGAGATATATAAAATGGTTTTGTTGAATGGTGTTGCTGCACCATTGCCCTTATTGTGGATGCAGAAATCCTTAACTGCTTTCTTTCTCTCCCTCATCCCTCTTCTTCTCCATCTGACCCGTGCTGCTGCAGAGGCTTAAGGAGCTGAAGCAGAGGGAGTTTGCGAGAAACGTGTCATCACGCTCCCGGAAGGGTGGGAAGAAGCAGGAGAAGCTGCTACGCAGGCTGCATGAGCTGGCTGAGCAGAGGAAACAGCAGAACCGGTGAGCACATGCTACAGTATATACTGCAGACTCAACCGCCCTCTACTGGCTGAAGTGGAGGCTGTAACCCAATACAATTGATTTTATTGGTCACATACACGTGATTAGGTTAGCAGATGTTATTGCGGGTGTAGCGAAATGCTTGTGCTCCGACAGTGCAGTAATATCTAGCAAATTACACAACATATACCCAATACACACAAATCTTAATAGGAATGAATTAAGACTATATACATATGGATGAGCGATGTCAGAGCGGAACGGACTAAGATACCGTAGAATAGTATAGAATACAGTATATACACATGAGATGAGTAATGCAAGATATGTAAACATTGTGTTCCATTCCTTAAAGTGGCCAGTGATTTCTAGTCTATGCCTATAGGCAGCAGCCTCTAATGTGCTTGTGATGGCTGTTTAACAGTCTAATAGCTGTGTGGCAGCTTTCTATCAGTGCAGGAATGCAGATGTATGTGCAAAGAAAAATTATCATATGAAATGCATAACACATTAAACAGTTTACTTTAATATGTTGTTTATCGTTGTGTTTCAGTACCCCGGGAAGTGGTCCCATGTTCAAACCCACCACTGTGGCAGTAGACGGGGAGAAGGGTGAAGAGGGGAGTGCTGTAACCCCCGAGTATGTTCCCCCTGCAGACACTGCCATGGATGGCTTGTCAGGGGAGGAGAAGAGCAGTGGGGGTCAGGCCTCCCCCAAACCAGCCCCCACCGTCAGCTTCTCCCTGGGGAAGAGCAGCTCATCCCCGGCCGGGGCCTCCAAGGTCAGCGTGTCCTTCTCCTTCGCCAAGAAACCCCCGGTGAAGCTGGAGACGGTCGCAGCAGTGTTGGCTAAACTCCATCAGGATGACGAGGAGGAGGGGGGGGGACAGGAGGAGGGAGGGGAGAAGTCCGTGGGACAGGAGGAGACGTCAGGCTGCAGCACCGAGAGCCCCAAGGGAGGAGGAGGGGGGAATGGAACAGCAGGGCCAGAGGAGGAGGAGGAGGAGGAGCAGCAGGAGGAGCAACTACATCAAGAACAACCAGAGCAGGAGGAAGAGGATGATGGCGCCTCCCTAGCCTCCACTCTCAACAAGCTGAAGATGATGATGAAGAAGGAGGAAGGCTGGGCCGGCCAGGAGCCTGAGTACTACCACTACATCCCACCAACCCACTGCAGAGTCAAACCACGCTTCCAGTTCCTGGTGTTCATGAAGGCCACAGACCAGTGTGAGATCAGGGAGCAAGAAGAAGATGAAGAGGAGGTGGAAGAAAAGGTGGTAGCAGAGGTTTCTGAGCAGACACAGCCAAAAGCTACCGAGTGCAAATCAGAAGAGCCAGAGAAGACTCCTGCAGCTCCAGTCACAGAGCCCACTCCTACTCCCACATCACCTAAACTGAAGACTGAAGAGGCCTCTGCCAGCTTCACAGACCCCCCTCCCACAACGGCCCCCACTATAGTACCAGACAACAAGCAGGAGGCCCCACTCCCAGAGCTCAACTTGGGCCCCAAAATCCCCACCGGTCCCTTCTTCCTGGTCCTGAGCAAAGACGAGAGCACCACTCTGCAGTGGCCCTCGGAGCTGCTGGATTTTACCAAGGCTCAGCCCGCCCTCTCTTACAGCTGCAACCCCCTGTACTTCGACTTCAAACTGTCCCGCAACAAAGGGGGCCGTGCTGGACGAGCAGCAAAGTCCTCCAAGCCCGCTGGTGAAGGAGCTGAGAAAAAAAACAATCCTGAGGCAGCTGCTGCAGTCAACGAGAGGAATGCTGCTGCTGCCACCACCACCCCTGGGCCCAGCACTGACAACACTGATAAGGAGCAGCCCTCCTTAAAAATAGAGGGTTCCCAAGGGGAGACTGAGGAGCAAAAGCTACAGAGTAGCACAAGCGGAGCCAAGAAGAAGAAAAAGAAGAAGAAGAAGAAGCATAAGAAATCTGGCAAAGGCTCCAAGTGCAAAGAAAAAGAGAAGGGAGCCATAGTGGACGGGGACGCGGAAACTGCGATCCTAGGAGAGAAAACCAAAAAGAAGAAAAAACACAAACGAAAGAAGAGCAAAAACAAAGGTGAGGAGGGGGAAGGAGGAGGTGGTGGTGGTGATAAGGAAAAGCCTAAAGAAGAAAAAGCAACAGTTTCTAGTGCTCCCCCAGCACCAGCACCAGCAGGAACAGGAACGGAACCTGGGAAGAGGAAACGACCAGCCAAAGAAGCACTTCAGAAGTCCGGGACAGAGGAAGGTGGGGCAGGGAAAGGCTCTGACGAGGCCAAGCCCTCTGAGGAGCACAACGGCACCAAGCGTCTGAAGACAGACCCCAGCGCCCCACCCAGCGCTTCCTGCTCCTCCTCGGCCCAGAAGAGCCCCGGGCCAGGCAGACCACCCAGCAGTGAGAGTGAGGAGGAAGGAGGTGGAGGCTCGGCTTCCCGATCCAGCCGCCGCAGGTCCACGCCCCGAGAGGGGCGCCGGCACCAGAGCGAGGACTCCGGCCGCTCCCGAAGCCGCTCGTCGCGTCGGGGAGACGGGCGAGGGAGCAGCCGGCGGCGACACCGCGGCCGGGCCTCCCGTAGCCAGTCAGACTCCAGCAGCTCAGAGCGCTCCTCGAGCGCCTACAGCCGGCGCAGCCGCAGCTACTCAGACAGTTACAGTGACGACAGTGACGGGGGGCGCCACCGGAGACACTCTAAACGCTCCTCTGACTCCGAGTACGATCGACGGGGAAGCGGCGGGCGGCGGCGCTCCAGAAGACGTCACTACTCGTCCTCGTCCTCCGAGGACTCTCGCTCCCGCTCACGCAGCCACAGCCGCAGGAAGAGGCACCAGCGGCGGCACCGGAGCAGCTCTCGGAGCTCTAGCAGCAGGAGCCGCAGCAGCAGCACCAGGTCGTGGAGACGCAGCTACAGCCGCAGCCACAGCTCAGCCAGCCGCTCCTCCAGCTCCACCAAGGGCTCCCCTCACCGGGGTCGTGGAGGCCAGGGGGGCCACAGGGGCCGGGCAGACAGCGCCACATGCCGCCGAGACTTCAACCGCTCCTGCATCTACCGCTCCCAGTCCCCCCGCTCTGCCTCATCACGAGCCACAAACCGCAACAGCAGCTCCCAGAGCCAGAGGGCAGGGGGGTCCCGGGGAGGAGGAGACCAGAGGAACTCTTCCTCACACTTCACTGCCCGCCAGCTTCTGGATAAGAACCAGTCCAGGAAGGGATCTGATGTCCCAACCACAGGGACCAAGTCTGGCGCCAAGATCAAGGACCCACCATCGGGCTACTTTGGGCCCAAACTGCCTCCAGCTCTGGGCAATAAGTCCATGCTGCCCCTGTTCGGTAAGCTGCAGGCAGGGAAGAAATTCCCTGCGATCTCCCTGACCCGGCCCGATGGTGGAGAGAAGTCATCAGCAGGGAAAGGTTCAGATGCCGGGGGAGAGGTCATCCTGATGGAGCCCATCCGGGAGTTCCCCCCACCGCCTCCCCCTCAACCAGCTCATAAGAAAGTGGAGGAGACAGTAGTAGTAGTTCAGGAGGCCCGCCACCTCACCCTGGACGCACGGGTACTTCATGAGCCCCGGCCGCTGTTCGATCAGGAGCCCTCCATGCTGATGCCCCCATACCAGGGCGAGCCGGGACAGGACCCCTCCCAGAACCCCATGATGGAGCCCCTCATGCCCGACATGCAGCAGCAGCCACCCCCCATGCACGCCTACCCCAACTACCCCCCGCCCAGCCTGGAGGAGGAGGACATGGGCATGGAGGCAGAGGAGGACAGTCTGGCCCCGCTGGAGAGCCAGCCCATCACCTTCACCCCAGAGGAGATGGAGAAGTACGGCAAGCTGCAGCAGGCCGCCCAGCAGCACATCCAGCAGCAGCTCCTGGCCAAGCACATCAAGACCTTCCCCTCAGCCGCAGCAGCACAGGCTGCAGCGAACATGGCTGCAGCAGCTAACCATCTGCAGCAGGCACCCCCTCCCCCCCAGCAGCAGATGATCCAGATCCACCAGCCTGCCGTGTCTGCAGCCTCGGCTACCTCCATCACCACAGTACAACACCTCATCCAGCAGCACCATGCTGCTCAGGCTGCAGCCATGGGCATCCACCCACACGGCCCCCACCCGCACCCCCAGTTAGCCCAGGTCCACCACATCCCCCAGCACCACCTCACCCCCATCTCCCTGTCTCACCTGGGACACTCTCTAGGCCACACTCTGGGCCACCAGTTGGGAGTGGGACACACTGGACTGATCCCTGCCCACCACACGGCCTTCCTCTCTGGCCAGCCCATACACATTATCCCAGCCTCAGCACTTCATCACCACAGCCCCTTAGCCCTCCACCACATACCACACTCATCCCTCTACCCAACGCTGTTCGCCCCCCGGCACTCTAACGCCGCTGCGGCAGCCGCACTGCAGCTCCACCCCTTCCTGCACCCCATCTTCTCAGGGCAGGACCTACAGCACCCCCCTAACCACGGCTCCTGAGAAAGACCTTCACTAGAGCCATGTGTCCACATCAGAGGAGGGTGTTTTGGCCAGAGCAGGCCTGGTTAAACATCTGTTAACATGGAGAGAGGGAGGTGTAGTGGCACCATTGTGCAGCAGGTGATGATGAGAATATCATCAAAATGGCCACCATTAGACCACTGGCCAGACAGAGGTGCTGTGATATGCTGCCTGTGCAGAGGTAAACAACAGACATTTACTGTGGGCTCTTTGAATGGACCCCTCCGAACAGTTGACTGACTTTCACCCTGAGGTTTCTGGACAGGGTGGAGGAGGGTTTGAGGCAACCTCAAATCTAAGACGGCAGTTTGTTTTGAATGGGAACCCAGTTTAAAAGAAGAAGAAAAAAAAAGCAGAAACCTCTGGAGTATTTTTTTTTTTGTCCCACAGTTTATAACTGATTGTTGCTGTAAATGTTCTTCTTTGTTTTCTACAGCCAAAGACATGCAGTGGCTGAAGCCATAAGCAGGATGGTGTAGTGGGAATGGAAAGGGGGAGATGAGATGGTGACATGGGGGGGTTTAGGGTGACATCCATGACTGGAAACAGCCTTGACTTAGTAATGTAATCTGGTGGCTCTACTCTACTGCCTGAATTCTGTTGTCATTAATATCTAATGTTCTCACATGACTACTTGCTCTCTTCATGACCCGTAATATTCACCAACAATTTGTAATACGGTATAGAGTACATAGATCACTGAGCAATGTGAAGTATCCCTCTAATATGATAGGGATGTTCTTTATTACTGACTAATGAAATGTTGCCCATAAGGAAATTAAAATGGTCACTGGTGGGGGAACACCGATAAGAGGTTGGGTGAAGCTCATGTTTTATTAGAGGTACTGTGGGGGGGTCACACCCTCTTAGTGCTGTAGGGTTAAAGGTCATGTTGTTCCAAGTGGTAGTGGTTGTATATTGAAATGACTTGCACTGAAATCTGTACATCAAGATGCTGCTTTCGCATCATGTAACAAATGTATGATTGTAGTATACTGCAATAATTGTATTTTTTTTGTTTCTAAATTATTTTCCAAAATGCTCCTCAAAATATGTTTTTCCTCTTGTGTAATTTTTGCTCAATGTAAATAAAATTGCTGTAGTTAACCCCAATAATATTCTAGAGGTTTGTTGCTACTGTAAAAAAATAAAATAACTGAAGGAACAAAGATGGACAAGAATACTTTATCAAGACATTTTCTGAACTATTATCCTGTATGGGAAGGATTGGGTGACGGGACTGCCCTGTAAGTGGCAGCAATGGTATGTCTTTTTTAAATATGATGCGTCAGCAAATAAAGAGTTTTGAGTTGCTACATGTCTGTCTGTCTTAACTATGTTTAGCTGGTGAAGAGTGAATTAGTCTGTAGTGGTATGAGTAAGGGTTGCGAGCAATACATAGAAAAAAAATCCAGTTTGGGTACTTCCAGTATGGTATGTTATAGTAACAGATACCAGCACAAACATGCATTCTTTACTTACTGTGGCAAACGGCTTCTGAAACTGCAATGAAAAGTGAATTTCTCATTCTCAGCACAAGCTTCTTGAGATGTCTGCATATTGCATGCAGCCCTTTTAGACTAGAGGACAAGTCTACTAGGCTAATAAGGCTAGAGGATTTTACATCTGTTTTGACTCTCTCCTGAAGGTTATGGAATGCTGAGCCGTCACTAGATGGCGCCAGAGCTCAGTAAGTTTTGGGTAGCCTCACTTACAGCTAGCTGTACATCAAGACCAGGAGTCAGACCGTCTAATTTCAGCGTAAAACTTTTCATCCATAGTTTACCTGCTGGAACATTACATGCTTATTGCTCGCCCAGGATTGTATTTGAAGTAAATGTGAAAAATAGATTATGAAAATATGCACTCAGTACTGTAAGTGGTCTGCTAAATGACTAACATGTCAGATGTGATGGTAGGGGTTCCTATGCACACTCTGGATAAGTCCCCTCAAGTACTAAAGTCTTGAAAGTAATTCTATTTCAAACAGTGGAAGGAAAAGCCCTCCAAACAATAGCTTTACTGTTGTAAATTTAAACTCCATATTGTATGACAGGCTCTGACATTTTCAGCAAGATAATTATTTAAACTATGGGGTATGCTTTATATCCATTGTTAGTTTTGACCCATACCTAATTTAATTGCTAGATTACATGGATAATAATATACACTTCAGAGACCGATTTAAGACAAGTTGTTTTTAAAATGTTTAATTTTTGATCTTCAGAGAATTACAATTTGAACCTTGGTTGCACTAACATAGTGAGACTAGGGCCAAGCAAATGTCCAGATAATTGACATTTTGAAAGTGTGACAACAATACACCTTCTTCAGATAGTTTCTCAAAACATGACAAACAGAATATTTGATCACTTTTGTGTTTTTGTTCTTACTATCGGTATGTAGCTTGGGCACAGGTCCCTGTTAACTGCCCTCTTCCTCCCTGGGCTACATACATGTATTGGTTAATCTGACATAAGTATTCTCCAGGCAGTGTCATTAGGATGTGTGATGAGGTAAGGTGCAACATCAGCTTTTCATCCATTTCCAGATAACTATTTTTCTGTCCATTTTAAGAATCATCCTTATTTGGGAAAAAGAGCAGCAAACAGTCAAATGATGCTTCAAATAGATGGTGAAGATGAAACCACAATGAATACCATCCACAAGGCAATGGAGAACTCATCATAGGGGAGACTAAGGCAAGCAAGTGGACCTTGAAGGAGAATTGGTTTGAAAAAGGTAACCAGTCATGAAATGTTCTCTTTCTCACCCACCTACAGCTTCACACACAGGCTGTCAGGTGGATGACCGCCGAGATGAGTGGCAGGTGTCAGCGAGCTAGAATTATGGGTGCAAGGTTCCACGTTCAGTTTGAAGTCAAATTAAAGTGTAGACACTGAGTGCAAAACATTAAGGACGCCTGCTCTTTCCATAACAGGCTGACCAGGTGAATGCTGTGATCCCTTATTGATGTCACTTGTTAAATCCACTTCAATCAGTATAAATGGAGGATATGGGTTTAAAAAAAAATGTAAGCCTTGAGACATGGATTGTATATGTGTGCCATTCAGAGGGTGAATGGGCAAGACAAAAGAGTGCCTTTGAACAGGGATGTTAGTAGGTGCCAGGCGCACTGGTTTGTGTAAAGAACTGCAACGCTGTTTTTTACGCTCATCAGCTAGGCGTGTCACAAATGGTCCACCGCCCAAAGGACATCCAGCTAACTTGACAACTGTGGGAGGCATTGGAATCAACATGGGCCAGCATCCCTGTGGACCGCTTTCAATACCTTGTAGAGTCCATGCCCAGATTGAGGCTGTTCTGAGGGCAAAGGGTGCAACTCAACATTAGGAAGGCATCCTTAATGTGTTGTACACTCAGTGTATATGTCTTGCCTTAACACCCATTTTACTGGTGCAAACAAAGAGTGGTTGAAATAGAAGTGGGTGACAAAACCCATGGAAATTAAAAGACGGATAATTCCTCGCCTTCCGATCGGAAAACAATACTTTCAAGGAGCTCTCCGATTAGAAGACAAGTCTAATTTATCACCGTTCACGTATCTTATGGGCTTATTGTGCAAAAATGTCCAAGAGCAACGCAAAACTGTGATTCCAGTTGCGGTCATGGTCAGCCCAGGTACTTGACCACCAGGAACATGACCACACAGGTGAGCAGCATCCCTCCAATCATGATTAACTTATCCTGGGTGGCCCTCTTCTCGATCAGCCTCATCACCGTGTTGGACAGACCCAGCATGTTGGCCACATCCAGCATCTTCTTATGGGTCCCCTGGATTTAGGGAAGACGGGAGAAAAGACATCAAACATTAGCTGCTGAAGTTCCATTGATTGTGCTGTTGTTTCCTGAAGAAAAAGCTGAAGTTAGTTATTAATGGGTATTCTGCTTCATTGCTGTTTGTTTGTGGGAATACTGTATACACAGTCGTATCATAACCTGCATTTAGCCTGGTCATGACAAAGCTCTACTCAACTGATTAGGGAGAGGCTGTCTGAGGAACCACACCCAGCCGGTCTGTCCCTCAGCTGTTTCTCACGGCCAGCCCATCTGATCACCAGACGCCCTGATAAGAGGAGGCCTACAGCAGCCTCCACCAGGAACACCATCTCTTCTCCTCCCTGGAAATATGTACTTAGCCTGCTGCTGACGACCAGCACCACACACTTCTACTACACATAGTGATCATTACAGAGGACAGAAACCGGGGTTTGTTTTGGAATACTGATTCCTCTCTCTGGGATACCGTCGACAGGGACCTGCCCTGCCGTGTCACGGTCAGTGTTCCTTGGCAAAGTGTCAAAAAAAAACAACAGATCCTCAAAAAGTTATACAGCTGCACCATTGAGAGCATCTTGACTTGCTGCATCACCGCTTGGTATGGCAACTGCTTGGCATTCACTACAAAGGGTAGTGCGTATGGCCCAGCACATCACTGGGGCCGAGCTCCCTGCCATCCAGGACCTCTATACCAGGTGGTGTCAGAGGAAGGCTCTAAACATTGTCAAATACTTTCAGCCCCCCAAGTGATAGACTTATTTCTGCTACCGCACGGAAAGCGGTACCGATGCACCAAGTCTGGAACCAACAGGACCCTGAACAGCTTCTACCCCCAAGCCATAAGAATGCTAAATAGTTAACCAAATAGCTACCAGGACTATCAGCATTTTGCACTCTTTCGACTCATCACATACGCTGCTGCTAGTGCTTATTATCTATCCTGTAGCCTCGAATGAAATTTGATTTGTAAGGGGAAACACACACCTTGAGCGTGCCCCTCTGGTCCCTGAGTCCGGTGAGGATGCTGCTGCCGCTGCCCAGGAGGTCGTCCATGCCTCTGTGTGCGTTGTTCAGGTTGGAGTTTAACTGCAACGTCTCGTCTATGGGAATGGAGGTGTCTGCATCCTGTAGGGGACAATACCGGTAACATCTCAAAACAATGTTCCCCTAATAAATGTATTTAGGTTTTATTGCCCATGTTACACCAGTTGTGGTGTGTCAAGCAGAGTTAGTATGCATGTTTTAGGTTATCATTACATGAGTGCAGACATTACTGTAGTGCTACATGGGGGATGAGTGGGCCACTACTACTGACGTTGGTGGTGAAGGTACGACTCATGAGCTCCTCCCTCTCTCGGTCCTGGGTCTCTCGTGAGTAGCGGCGGTGCTGGAAGTTCCTCAGTGCCGTCTGGAGGTGCTGAACATCATACTTCAGCTGGTCTACCCGCCTGCGGAGGGGACACAAACAGAGACAACATTCTTTTTACACCCCAGCCGAATAATGGCAGAGGAAATCTCAGAGGGTAAAAATGGCAGCCTTTGCCTCCAGCTCCATCCAGCATTTCAGGACTGTGGTTTAGTCACTCCTCCTTCCCTAACTCATGACATCTCCCTTGGTATGCACTGTATGGATGTCTTCTAGCTCTCAATAAATGCTTTCTATCATCACTAAGATAAGTCAACATGCTTCCCGTCTTCCCAATCTGACTTCTCCTCTTCTCCACCTGGCTGAAACACCTGAGGGCCTGTCTCCCTCCACCCTTCTCTCCCTCTCCTCCTGAGCATCACCTGCTCGTGGCTCAGCCCTGCGGCCCCAGCGTACTGTAGCTGTCCTGAGATCAGAGGAGAGCTGTGGGACGGGGCGCAGCAGTTTGTCCCCTGGGGCCTGTTTACCCAGCTCTGAAGTGACGCCTTGCCCAACGCGGCAGGAATGCCGGTGATGACGGGGCTTCCGAGGGAATGTTTTCACAGAGCCGCGTCGCCACAGGGGATGAGAAACACACTGCCTGTTTCATCTAGCTGCGACCTCGTCCCAGTCCCACCCATCTTTATGAAACATTCATCGCCATGCCATCTCTGGTGTATTTGGGTCACCGATGCAGTTTATGAGTACTCACAGTTTGGCGTTCTGACGGCGGTTTGGCGGTTCTTTGCTAGCCAGGATTTCCAGACGTTCCAAATGGCTGAAGATCTGGTCGATTCTGGCCTGCAGCTCGTTCTCCAACACTGGAGAGCACACACACACACATCTAAACACACCCTGAACAGTTGTTTCACTCCCCAAATAGGCCAATCTTATACAAAATAAAATGTTAAAGTTATGTTCATTCTAACAAATCAGACAAGACAGATGATGTCAGTGGTTTGTCACACTGTAGTTAAGTTTCCCCATTCCATGATACAATGGAATATAGCCCCACGGTTTCAGGTGAATCCAAGAGAGGGATGAAAGCAAATATGTTATTTCCTCAAACTTCGCAGAGGAAGTTAATCCACATTGAAACAAAGGGCCTTGTACATAATCTCTTCATGAAGACAAATCAGCCACTGATTCTTATTTGAAGTCAGATATCTATCGTTACACCCGTTTCATTCTCAGACTGCTGAGATTCTAGATAGCGTTTGATTCCAAGGTGACAGCAGCACTAGGCTTGTGGGAAGCTTTTATCTGCCCTTTAAAAGGACTAGCACCATCTTGTCCCCCACCCCTACCCTCTCCCGTCCTGACTGAGTGACTCCTCGCTGCATCCTTCCACCCTCTAACATGCGAGATGATGTCATTGTCACGACTGGGCGGCCGACTGGCTGCCACCATTATCTTTAGAGAAGCCTTCCCAGTCGTCCCTCTGCCGCCACCCCTATGCTTCCTGCCCTGGCACCAGCCTGGCTCACAGAACATTGCCCGCCCTGCCCACCGCCCAAAACAATCAGCAGGGAGGGCAGGGTACAGCTTGGCTCAAAGGGCTGCGCAACACTGGAGAAGGGGAAAAGATGTAAATACTGCCTAGTTGTAAATTCCGAATTTTATAATTAACAAAAATATGAAAACGCAACAATTTTAAATATTTTACTGAGTTACAGTTCATATAAGGAAATCAGTCAAATTAAATAAATTCATTAGGCCCTCATCTATGGATTTCACATGACTGGGAATACAGATATGCATCCGTTGGTCACAGATACCATAAAAAAAGGTAGGGGCCTGGATCATAAAACCAGTCAGTATCTGGCCACCATTTTCTTCATGCAGCGCGAATAAAGAGTTGATCAGGCTGTTGATTGTGGCCTGTGGAATGTTGTCCCACTTCTCTTCAATGGCTGTGAGAAGTTGCTGGATATTGGTGGGAACTGGAATGCGCTGTCGTACACGTCGATCCAGAGCATCCCAAACATGCTCAATGGGCGACGTGTCTGGTGAGTATGCAGGCCATGGAAGAACTGGGACATTTTCAGCTTCCAGGAAATGTGAACAGATCCGTTCGACATGGGGCCGTGCATTATCATGCTGAAACATGAGGTGATGCGGCGGATGAATGGCACGACAATGGGCCTCGGGATCTCGTCACAGTATCTCTGTGCATTCAAATTGCCATCAATAAAATGCAATTGTGCTCGTTGTCCGTAGCTTATGCCTTCCCATACTCTAACCCCACCACTTGGCACTCTGTTCACAACGTTGACATCAGCAAACCGCTCGCAAACACAACGCAAACACACTGTCTGCAACCTGCCCAGTACAGCTGAAACCAGGATTAATCCGTTAAGAGCACACTTCTCCAGCATGCCAGTGGCCATAGAAGGTGAACATTTGCCCACTGAAGTCGGTTACGACGCAGATCTGCAGTCAGGTCAAGACCCTGGTGAGGGCGACGAGCACGCAGATGAGCTTCCCTGATACGGTTTCTGACAGCTTGTGCAGAAATTCTGCGGTTGTGCAAACCCACAGATTCATCAGCTGTCTGGGTGGCTGGGCTCAGACAATCCCGCAGGTGAAGAAGCCAGATATGAAGGTCCTAGGCTGGCCTGGTTACATGTGGTCTGCGGTTGTGAGGCCAGTTGGACGTACTGCCAAATTCTGTAAACGACGTTGGAAGCAGCTTATTGTAGAGAAATACACATTCAATTCTCTGGCATTAACTTTGTTGGACAGTCCTGCAGTCAGCATGCCAATTACACGCTCCCTCAAAACTTGAGACTTCTGTGGCATTGTGTTGTGTGACAAAACTGCACATTTTAGAGTGACCTTTTATTGACCCCCAGCACAAGGTGCACCTGTGTAATTATCATGCGGTTTAATCAGCTTCTTGATATGCCACATCTGTCAGGTGGATCAATTATCTTGGCAAAGGAAAAATGCTCACTAACAGGGATGTAAACACATTTTTGAGAAATAAGCTTTTTGTGCTTATGGAACATCTCTGGGATCTTTTATTTTAGCTCACATTTGACCAACACTTTACAAGTTGCAATTTCTATTTTTGAACAATGTAGACGAGATTGGATGGTGGATCAAAGGTTGACACTTGCAACATTCATTGAATGCAGAAGATACAGAAGATACAGTAGTCCTGACCATACGTCAGGACTACTGGGCATGATGACTCCTTGCTGTCCCCAGTCCACCTGGCCTTGCTGCTGTCCCAGTTTCAACTGTTCTGCCTGCAGTTATGGAACCCCTACCTGTCCCAGACCTGCTGTTTTCAACTCTTAATGATCGGCTATGAAAAGCCAACTGACATTTATTCCTGATTATTATTTGACCATGCTTGTCATTTATGAACATTTTGGCCATGTTCTGTTATAATCTCCACCCGGCACAGCCAGAAGAGGACTGGCCACCCCTCATAGCCTGGTTCCTCTCTAGGTTTCTTCCTAGGTTTTGGCCTTTCTAGGGAGTTTTTCCTAGCCACCGTGCTTCTACACCTGCATTGCTTGCTGTTTGGGGGTTTAGGCTGGGTTTCTGTACAGCACTTCGAGATATTAGCTGATGTACGAAGGGCTATATAAAATAAACTTGATTGATACATTATTTAGAAAGAGTGAACTCACAGTGGACAGACGGACGATCTGTGTTCTCCAGGCGTCCCATGAGCGACTGCACCTCCTGTATTTGCCTGATCAAAGAGGACAGAGACTAAAGATATATAATTATTCCTAGGCTACCGTAAATATTAAACAGAGGTCTATATGGAGGCTCTATGGACACGTAATATTAGATAAAGGTCTATTGAATAGACAAGGAACTAGACAATGGTATGTGGCAATTTAATACGTAAACTACAGACAGTGAATTAATGGTGCTTTCAAGACTACTGGAAACTCGGGTTTGGGGGGCGAAACAAGGTAAAATCATGACGTCAGTGATCTTTAGGTCAGAAAGTCGGAACTCTAAAAAGATGCTCGAGTTTCCGACTTGGAATTCCGACTTGGATGACTGTTCAAAACGATGTTTCCCAGTCAGAGCTAGTTTTTTTACGAGTTCCTTGTAGTCTTGAATGCACTGAAGTCAAAGATTTCTGAGTTCCCAGTTGATTTGAACGCGGCGTACCGTTACAGTAGTGATAGTTTAATATAGTTGGTCATCGATCTATGGCTATCTATTAGCTGGTTGGCTAGCTAGTTTCCTGTTGACATCATGACCACTAATGGAAGGGGTTAGTTAAAACTATCTTTGTCATGAAATGTTGTTAGCTAGCCAGCTAGTTACAGTAACGCGGTAACGTTATATCATAAGGCAATTGAGCTACGTTAGCTGTCTTAAATGTTTTGAAAGAGAACAGAAACACTCACTTATTTGTTTGATGGTACAATGTTTCCATTTTCCTTTATGTTTCAAGACACAATCCACAAAAAAATACTCTCGGTCTATAGAGGAATACCTTTGTCCGGTTTTATTGTTAAACTGAAAACAAGTGGATGTTTGTGCAATGCACACGTCATCAGTTGAGAAGATTTGTGTACGGAAATGGAATAACGGAAGCTCCACCGAGTGATAAAAGCCAAAGAACTGCTGCAGCGACACTACGAGGCAGGTACAGGTAGCTCGACAGCTCCAATCAAACAATGTAGAACCGGAAATTTAGGAAAATCCTAAATATAATGATTTAAAGTTAGTGTAATTTAAACCATATTCATGTTTTCTCTCTTACCTTTCACCACCAAAATATGGAATGATAATAGCCTACATTTATGAAGTGGAAGTGAGCTTTCTAGATTTGAATGATGCTTTTAAATCATGTTTTGGTTAATTTGATGTGTGAAGGTGAACGGAAAGGCACTGGAGCAACGAACCGCCCTTGCTGTCTCTGCCTGGCCGGTTCCCCTCTCTCCACTGGGATTCTCTGCGTCTAACCCTATTACAGAGGCTGAGTCACTGGCTTACTGGTGCTCAACCCACTCAACGCCACTTGAGTGGGTTGAGTCACTGACGTGATCTTCCTGTCCGGGTTGGCGTCCCCCCTTGGGTTGTGCCGTGGGGGAGATCTTTGTGGACTATACTCGGCCTTGTCTCAGGATGGTAAGTTGGTGGTTGAAGATTATCCCTCTAGTGGTGTGGGGGCTGTGCTTTGGCAAAGTGGGTGGGGTTATATTCTGCCTGTTTGACCCTGTCCGGGGGTATTTTCAGACGGGGCCACAGTGTCTCCCGACCACTCCTGTCTCAACCTCCAGTATTTATGCTGCAGTAGTTTATGTGTCAGGGGGCTAGGGTCAGTCTCTTATATCTGGAGTATTTCTCCTGTCTTATCCGGTGTCCTGTGTGAATTTAAGTATGCTCTCTCCAATTCTCTCTCTTTTTCTCTCTTTCTTTCGTTCTTTCTCTCTCTCGGAGGACCTGAACCCTAGGACCATGCCTTAGGACTACCTGGCCTGATGACTCCTTGCTATCCCCAGTCCACCTGGTTGTGCTGCTGCTCCAGTTTCAACTGTTCTGCCTGCGGCTATGGAACCCTGACCTGTTCACCGGACGTGCTACCTGTCCCAGACCTGCTGGTTTCAAGTCTCTAGATACAGCAGGAGCGGTAGAGATACTCTGAATGATCGGCTATGATAAGCCAACTGACATTTACTCCTGAGGTGCTGACCTGTTGCACCCTCGACAACCACTGTGATTATTATTATTTGACCTTGCTGGTCATGTATGAACATTTGAACATCTTGGCCATGTTCTGTAATAATCTCCACCTGGCACAGCCAGTAGAGGACTGGCCACCCCTCATAGCCTGGTTCCTCTCTAGGTTTCTTCCTAGGTTCTGGTCTTTCTAGGGAGTTTTTCCTGGCCACTGTGCTTCTACACCTGTATTGCTTGCTGTTTGGGGTTTTAGGCTGGGTTTCTGTACAGCACTTTGTGACATCAGCTGATGTAAGAAGGGCTTTATAAATACATTTGATTGATTGATTGATATTCTCAGATTTTTACATGTCATTTATCATACCTTTAATCTGAATCACAGACAGTGTGCTTTCTGTTCCCACAAAAAACATCCTCTCCCTCTCTATCCAACCAGGGCTCATCTGTTAATGGGGAGACGCATGTAACTGGAAAGACTTAATGAGAAGACGTCTCCAGGCAAAGTTTTGTCAGCTCACCCTGGCTTTGTCTAATTATCCCTTTTTCCATAGATTGGTGTCGGAATACACCTGTCTGTCCATCCCGGATTCCCTCCTCTGCCCGTGGATACAGACAGACCAACAATAATGATATCAAACTTTCCACGGACAGATGAGATTGGGAGAAGTCACAAATGGCTGCACCCAGGATGAATGAGGATGAGGTAAGGTGTCAGATGGTTTAAGCTGCCCATCAAATTCTCTCTCCCCTTCAATGAGTGTGTGAAACAGACGTGGTTTGATTTCTCAGAATTATGCTGCGACTGAGTGGTGTTTCCCCCCCCCTGAGATGTTAACAATGGATCCTTAGTGATCCAGAAGAGAGAATCATCCTGGGGCTACCCCTGGCACCCCTACAAAACCACACCTCACATCAGCTCTCTCTCTCTCCCACGCTCCATCAGCCTACCACTGGGGATGCATGAGGGTATGAGCAGAGCAGCCAAACAAGTGCAGGTGTTCCATTGACAGATACTATATGTTCAGGGGAATTGGCTCTTAATGTCTCTATAATGTGTTATTGTTTACCCCACATAGCACAACCGACCTATCATGAGAGAGATCGTTTGCGGAGCCTGTTGGTTGATGGTTGACACTTGTCTCTCCAGGCTACTTGCTTCTCAACAGAGGCCTGTTTTAACCCACCCCCACATGTCAAAAAACATGATTCATGTTCAAGCCACTTCTTGCTCTTGCTGCTCACCATTTTCGGTTGTCATAACACCTCCCCAGAGCAGTGGTGGGATATGTTTAGATTTAACATGTAGCTCAGACAAGTAGAGAAGGAGAGGAAGGGCCCCTACGAGCCCTTTGGCATATTATTTGCCTCCCTTCTGAGGTCGTAGGGTCCTCACTGTCTGTCCTCTATCTTTCAGCCCTGGAGAAAGGAGGGGAGCTGAGTTTACCGGTCCCCCCCCCCCCACACCTGAGCACCACAGGCCGATACTGACACCTAGACTCCAGGTGTGGAGCATGCTCGCTTCACTCTGATTGACCAAGTCATCATCATGTATCCATTTCAATCCCGCTGAACTCCCCTGTTCTGTTACATTCATGTACATCAGTCACTGAACCCACCTATAGGGAAAGAGATAAAGAAAAACTGTGTAGGTAGGGTTAAATTAGGGTTTGTTGTTGAGGTTTTCAGGATAGGTCTAGTGTGAAGATGGATGGTGGAGATGTTTAGCCCTGTGTGTGTGTGGCTCCTTTTCCTAACCACCAGTAAGACACCCTATTTTCTGATGCCAGCGCTGGATCCCTGAGGCCGTCAAAAGCAGTTTCCTGGAACTAGAGAGGATTTTGAGCCGGATCAGTCTCCCTCTCCTGGCTAGACACCATGGCAGCAGCACTGTTGTTAGGTGGAGGAACTCACCCGTCCCACTGAATGAGTCCCCTATGCCTTTGTTTTAAACATAAAGGGAAAATGATATGTTATTAAATCACTTATATTTAATGCACTGAACGATCCTTCTCAGGCAAAATAATACATTATAACTCTACAATCATAGCCCCGGAGAGACAAAATGAAGAGCCCAATTATGACGAGCTAAATTACTGCAGGGCAACGATGTTTGGATACCAGTCATTTTTTGGAAGGCAACTGATCTTCTCATTCTCCTGAGGGAAATTATCAGTTTGTCTTTGAAGCCGTGATGAGAGGTTGAATGAAAGCAGATGAGTACCTGTCAAAAAAGAGAGGGAGAATTCATAAGGGCTCTGTGTCTATTGGGACCAAGGAGAGGGGTTCGACTGGCATTTGTTTCTGCTCTTTGACTGTAATGGAGCACAGCAGTGTAGAGGTGAGAGGGGTGAGGAGGTGAGAGGGGCGCGCCCACCCAGAGAGAGGAGGTGGTGAAATGACTGCCCTGAAGATACTGGTGAGTCTCTCCTCTCTCATTCTCTCTCTCCCCTTCTCTCTCCTCCCCCCCCCCCCCCCCCCCCCCCTCTCTCTACCTGCTGCCCTTCTGGCCTGAGAGAGCACAGGGAGCATGGATCATGCATCTGTCAGCCTCACACACACACACACACAGCCCTGTGGCCATACCACCTAGGAGTGGTGACACCTAGACCCCGGAGCATGTGCTGTCTCGGTGAGGATGAGAGATCATGTCCACCCCCATGACTGGATGACATGCCGTCTTGCTGCACTCTGCTCTCCCAGGGAGAGAAGGTTAACAGCAACATGGCACAGAGAGGAGCACCACATAGCACCTCACCGGGCTTCCCCTGCCTGCCAGTAGCATTACACAGAGTGACAGCTTCCTATCCACAGTCATGCACCAGGGTTTAATCACACTCTCATCATCAAGTCATATGTGTCAATGAGTCTTAAAATGTGGTTTTGAGGAAGTCGAAAGAAGATAGATGATAGATTGATGAATACTTTAATTGTGATACTGAAATGAATGAATTGGGGAATTGGTTCTATGATGAAAATGTAGATATCGAAACTAACACTTATGTGTCCACATATTTGATTATTATCCAATAATTTAGAGGTTTGATTTTACAGATATATGATCTTAATTTGATCACTCTTTTGTTGCTGAGAATTTCCCCACACAGCAGGAAATGCAAACTTATAGTTTATTCAATCTTAAAAAGTATTCTAAAGTTTGTATTTAACACTTTAAAATGTCAGACTTGATTTGCCCTAACGAAAAATGTATCAACACTGACAAAAAATGTCCATTAATTAAAATCCACATAATAATTCACATGTCCTGTTGCTGCAGGATTATTTTCCTGCTGTAGCAAACTGGTTCATATTAAGATCCTACATCTGTACAAAAGGTAATCTTTCAACAACAACAAAAAATCTTAGTTTTACAGTCAAATAGAATTTCAGGTGATACCACATGAATGTAAATATCCCATACATTATGAATAAACGTATGAGTTCATAGCAGCACCAGATGTCATGTGTTGAAAACACAGAGCTCTGGACCTTATCTCTATTTTCCTGTTCTGGACTTTGTTGATCTGGAAATGCTTTGTTTGTGCTTGTAATGGAGGTCAGGCCTACACTGTTTGTGTGTCAAATTTGATTTGTCACATGCATCGAATACAACAGGTGTAGACTTAACCGTGAAATGCTTTCTTACAACGATGCAAAGTTGAAAAATAGTAACACAAGAAGAATGAAATACACAAGAATGGAGATATATACGGGGAGTACCAGTACCAGATCAATGTGCAGAGGTATTTGAGGTAGATATGTACATGAAGGCAGGGTAAAGTGACTAGGCATCCAGATATCAGATTATAGATTATAATAAGAGTAAAATAAAGTACAGAGTAGCAGCAGCATATGATTAGTGTAAAAGTGTGTGTGGTTGTGTCGGTATGCGCGTGTGTGTGTATGTGAATGTGTGTGGGTTTTGTGAGAGTCAGTGTAGTGTGTGTGTGTTGTGCTTCTTTGTATTTGTGTGTGCACATCATGGAGCTGAGAGAAAGGGGGAGACAGGGAGAGTCAGATAGGGAGGTATAAGGGGGCTTATTGTGGTCTCCTATCACTTTAGCTGCAGAGCAAACAGCTGTGTTGGTGCTTCAGGTGTTCCTCCACTGCAGCCATGGGGCTCATGGGAACAGCCTCCCCCACCAGTTTCCCAGCCCTCAGCAGCCATCAGACATGAAGGAAGGGATTGCCAAGGGCTTACAGATGTAGGATCTTAATTTGAGCAAGTTTGCTCCAGCAGGAAAATAATCCTGCCGCAACAGGAAATGTGGATTATAATTAATGGACATTTTTTGTAGGGGGTGATGCATTTTTTGTTCGGGCAAATCAAGTCTGACATTTTTAAAGTGGAAATTACAAACTTTCAAAGCCTTTTTAAACCTTGAATGCACTACACGTTTGCATTTCCTGCTGTGAAGGAATATTCTGAGCAACAAAATGTTGAGGAGGGGGTTGGTGGGCAAACACAGGCTGAGGGGATGGGTGGCATCTTCGCTGTGTGAAATGAATTCACGAAAGCAGTTGTCATCTGTCCTGCATCATATCTACTGTCTATTTAAGTTTCTGTCTGTGTACTTGTCTCTGAGGCCTTGGCTCGGTCTCCAATGAACCGCACGGTCTCCCTCAGGGTGCTACTTCAACCCTGCGTGGGAAGCTGCACTGTCTGAGACATGACAGTGTCAGAAAACAATGTCGTAAAACTCAAGAGTTATGCAGAACACAAACACAGCATAGTAGGACTTTCATGAGTTCTACCTGTGAGTTCTACCTGTAGAACCTTCAGTAGAGCTCACTTTTGCCACAAAGGTCATCAGTAAAATGCCCATGTCTCCTCTGCTGTCACCCATGCTACAGCACAAGTTACCCTAACACTTATTTATATCCAGAATCATCAACAGACTCCCAGTCAACCACCAGTAATAACTCCCCATCCAGCCACCTATACTTCAGTGGTAGGCCCCTCCATAGAGGTATGCACTCAGCCCTGTCATGGCTCTAGGCATTGCATGTTCTTGTTGTGGGTTGAGCAATTGCATTAGTCATTTCACATTCCAAATTCCTACCCCATGCCGTATTCCCCAACCCTCTCTCTCTCCCTCTCCCTCTCTCTCCTTCACCCAATCCATTGCTCTGTTCATCCCTTCATCACTTCCATTTTGCCAGGGCTGGGGAGGGTGTGGCCTGGTTTGGTGGTTTGGGAATACACACTGATGCTATCCTGCAGTACCCTCTCCTTAGAGAAGGAAATGTGACAGAGACTAGACTTTTGACCCGAGGGTTCAAATTACAGGAGGGGACCTTGCTATATGTATGTATGTATCCTGGAGCAAGGTACCTAGCTACCTAACCCGCTACACTCCAGTTAACCTCTGCTGTACTTGTACAAATAAGTAATATATAAACCTGAAAGCTATGTATGTTGCTATGGATAAGGGCATTCGCTAAGCAACGCAAATGTATCATACAAATACATGCATCAAAATGTCCAGGCCCAGAGCTCAATTCATCTTCATCCATCAGAGCATGACACATTTCCACAGCCCAGCCCAGCATAGTCACCGCCCACTGAACCCGGCCAACAGAGACACAAGGCGGATAGTGTTACTGCCACCGTCACCCTACATTGTGTATGTCATTCACGCCTCTGTTGTGTTTCAGGATGAGAGTGAAGAGTTTGAGCACATCCAGCCTTCCTGGCCACCCTCACACACCCGCACATGAACACTGGGACTATAAACACACACGCACACCACTCTCATTATGCTAACCACAGGTGCACACACACACACATATGCAAAAACAATTATCTTCCCTCACCTTGCTGTTTTCAGTCTGCACATAGAAATACAATCACACACACATGTATGTTACCCCCCCTCTGAAGCTCCCCAGACTCCCAACTCTGAGCAGCCTCAGTCCTGTCCTTGGGGGCTTGTGCGTGAGAAGATGGCAGTGGACTCAGCAGCCCCCTCCACTCAGGGCAGTGGGGGAAATGAAGGCTTTAGGAGTTCATTATAAAACAACAGCAGCAGCAGGAGATCAGCCTCCTGGGCTCCAAACGATCCCCCGTCTCATCCTTCCATCGACTTCTCTCTCTTTATGTTTCTCTCCATATCTCTCTTTCTCCCCTCGTCCGGCTCGCAAGTAAACGACACATCCTTCCGTCTTGTCCTTGCGTTCCCGTCCTTTCTCTCCCACTCTCTCTCCCTCTTCACCCCCCTCTTATTGTAAGCAATTTTATGTAATAAAGGTAAATATTGATAAACAGTCATTAGGTGGGTTCCTATATGAGCCAGCAGTCTGCTCGTGTCAACCTGTGACCTGTTGGATGTTTTAATAGAGCAGAGCTCATTATGTTGGAGCAGAGAATGTTCATGTCTAATCACTGTGATCAGAGATAAACATCAAAAGCTCCGGGACATGACACACTGTAAATGTAGCAATATCTCAAACAATAAGCCTCTGTGTGATTTGGTTCTCAGTGGAGAGCCTTCTCTCACAGGTATGAATATTTAATTTCTAATCATTAGTGTTAGATATGACCTTTTGCCCTTTGAGAGGCACACTGTATATTGAGGTCAAAGGGGGAAAAAAACATTCTGTAGACAACATTCTTCTGCATCATCATCTTTGACATCATCATCATTATTGTTGTCATCATGACTGGCCTGTTGTGCCAGAGGCAGAACACCTGTATGTGTGCGTGCTGCTCTCCTCCCCCTGCATGTGTTGGGCAGTTGGTGGTTGAGAGTGATGCACTGAGACCACAGTCCTTTCAGATGAAAAGGAGGGCAGGGCAGCACAATCAGGAAGTGGTTTTGCTGGAGAGAGACTGCTCGTGTGTGGAGCTCAGGGCAGGTGCATGGCCATGGCTTTTGTGACTGTGATTCTGTGATTGATATGTGTGTGTGTGTGCGTGCGTGCGTGAGAGCGAGAGAGACATACAGATAGGGAAAGGGAGACAGCAATTAATCAGGATGAAAGAAAGAGAAGTTACTGCCACAAGGCTCCCGTACATTCATTTTAAGACAAGAAAGTAAAATATAGAAACAGGTAACAAGCATGATCATTACTTATAGTAACTATAAATGGAGACAAAGACATTTTTTACAAATGTATATGTTGATTTATTTGAATTGCTTTTAAATAAGAATATACAGTATGTCACAATGTAAATAATATTGTAGCAGTATACAGCTATGACCAAGTTTAAAGGAATTGTACATTGATCTAAAAGTTTGACTTTAGTTTCATGACAGACACAAGGAAGTATTTGCAAGGCAAATAAATCATTATGATAATTGCCCAAAGACCAGATGAGGTAGAGATATATACGATTCCACTGTCTAATATGCTTTGAGGCTGATATGAGTTATATCCATGTACATAACTCTATATCTCTGCATAAACAAGAAAATAAACACTGGCACAGGGAACTGATTGTAAAATATTGGAAACATAAATGGGTGCCTAAAAGCCCTAGGGGCAGATATGGACCTTTAACCCCAACCCACGGACAGACACAGAGGTCTGGCATGGAGAGCTGGAGGAATGGCGGAGTCAAATACGGCTATTTTCTCTGATTGGTAATTGAGAAAACAAGCAGCATGATTGGGCCATTTCAAAGACATTAGAGAACAAAGATGTGCCTGAATTAGACTGTAGAGAAAACGGTTTGATTTGGTCAGGGGAACACACTTGAAAGCACAGCACAGTGCGTGCAGACATGCCCACTTATAAATAAAAAATAGAGCAAAGTTCTTTAAAGTGTCAGCAAGAGAAGAACTTTGCATAGCCGTTTTTATGGACAGTGTTTGGAGTTTCCCTTAGTTTGAGTGCAATTTCCTTTGAATTTTTCCTTTACTGTATTAACAATGTCAAACATGTAGTATTATCATAGACATTCTCACAAGAGACAACAGGTCTACTTTACCACACAATAACCCTATGACTGCATTTAGTCATAAATGACATACTAACTAGCTATGATTATAGGCAACCTGTACTAACATTCCATGTTCAGACATCCAGTGATTCAATGGGACTTTTTAAGGTGTGTGGTGGATATCAGTATTAACCCAGATACATTTCTCACCTTAAAGCAAAGGAGTAAAGTACTATACATAACATAGCCAACATAAGTGCTTCATTTTTCTATTACGAATGAATGAACTCTTAGACTGCTCTCACAGCAAATAAAGAGACCAGCAAACAGCAAATGAGACAGGCAGCCAGGCAGACGGAGACAGACGTCAAGAGGCTCTAGATTCCTTTTTGGCATTTTCTGGCGCTTTGGAAATGCTCTAAATCTTTATGTAAGTACTACAGCATAGTAGCAGTTAGACAAACTGACTAAGGAACAGACCGACAAAAGAAGAGGACCAATGGAACTGTCAGCGCTCCCACAGAGATGATGTTGCCAAATAATGATGGTGACCTACTGTTCATTCCAGTACCTTGTGAAGAGCCCATTCCCTGCCCATAACTGTCCAGCAAGGCAACCGTCTCCCTCTCACTTAAGGTCTGTGATGTCAGTGCATTCAGTAAAGGCAAAGCAGAAAGTGGTCTTGATACTGCCTCATCTGAGGAGACAGCGCATGTTCGATTCCAACAAGTGGCAAACTACCAACATCATTATGACCTTGTTCCATTTCCATGCTTCCCAAAACAGTTCTCAGTTCCGAACAGGCATCTGTAAGGGTATGTTTAAAAGTAAAACCCTTCAATTCATCAAGAGTAATGTCTGAGTGGTTCCTCTCCCCATCTTTTCCTCTCTCTCCCCCTTTTCAGGTATTTTTGCAGGTGTACACTTCCTCCTCCCTGACACAGGTTTGACACTCTACATGGCAGCACCAGCGCACCTGGCAGTGGCAGGAGAGGGTGGTGAGGTGCATGGCCGTGTTGTAGCCGCGCCCGCAGCAAAGGCTCTGGCAGCTGGTGTCCTTGGCACAGGAGCGTCCGGCTGTGCCGGGAGAGTAGCGTGACGGCCGGCAGAAGCTAGGGGAGTCCTCCAGGAACACCAGGTCAGTGGAGCGGTGGCTCTGGCCGTGGCGACGAGGCCCCGCCAGCTCCGTCTCCCCGGTGGCCGCGTTGGTGACACTCAGCACACGCATGGCCGTGTCATAGCGGAACTTGAGCAGCCGCCCGGTGTCATGGAACGGGGACAGCTGCTTCCAGCAGGTCCGCACGGCACAGGAACCAGAGACGCCGTGACACTTACAGGTAGTCTTCAGGCCACTCTTCACTGCCTGAAAAGGAAGGAGGGGGGAAAGGAGGGTGATGAGGAGGGAGGGGAAGAGAGTGAAATGTCAGTTTATTCAGTCTGATTCATTAGCTGGGCTCTTATCGTTGGTGCTGAGCTTCAATGCCATACAACACTCCTTCCATGGCCTCCAACTGCTTTTAAATGCTAGTAAAAGTAAGTGCATGCTCTTCAACCGATTGCTGCCCGCACCCTCCCGCCCGACTAGCATTGCTACTCTGGAAGGTTCTGACTTAGAATATGTGGACAACTACAAATACCTAGGTGTCTGGTTAGACTGTAAACTCTCCTTCCAGACTCACATTAAGCATCTCCAATCCAAAATGAAATCTAGAATCGGCTTCCTTTTTCGCAACAAAGCCTCTTTCACGCATGCTGCCAAACATACCCTCGTAAAACTGACTATCCTACCGATCCTTGACTTCAGCGATGTCATTTACAAAATAGCATCCAACACTCTACACAGCAAACTGGATGTAGTTTATCACAGTACCATCCGTTTTGTCACCAAAGCCCCATATACTACCCACCACTGTGACCTGTATGCTCTCGTTGGCTGGCCCTCACTACATATTCGTCGCCAAACCCACTAGCTCCAGGTCTATAAGTCTTTGCTAGGTAAAGCCCCGCCTTATCTCAGCTCACTGGTCACCATAGCAGCACCCACCCGTAGCACGCGCTCCAGCAGGTATATTTCACTGGTCATCCCCAAAGCCAACACTTCCTTTGGCCGCCTTTCCTTCCAGTTCTCTGCTGCCAATGACTGGAACGAATTGCAAAAATCACTGAAGCTGGAGTCTTATATCTCCCTCTCTAACTTTAAGCATCAGCTGTCAGAGCAGCTTACCGATCACTGTACCTGTACATAGCAAATCTGTAAATAGCACACCCAACTACCTCATCCCCATATTGTTACTTATCCTCTTGCTCTTTTGCATCCCAGTATCTCTACTCACACAGCATCAACTGCACATCTATCACTCCAGTGTTAATGCTAAATTGTTATTATTTCGCCTCTATGGCCTATTTATTGCCTTACCTCCCTACTCTTCCACATTTGCACACAATGTACATAGATTTTTCTATTGTGTTATTGACTGTACGTTTGTTTGTGTAACTCTGTGTTGTTGTTTTTGTCGCACTGCTTTGCTTTATCTTGGCCAGGTCGCAGTTGTAAATGAGAACTTGTTCTCAACTGGCCTACCTGGTTAAATAATGGTGAAATAAAATTGTAAAAAATCTAGACAGAGTGAACCAGTTTCCTGCAGGGTGGGGCGGGGGTCGGATGGTATGGGGCTAGTCGTCCTTTAGTTTAGCTCAGTATGAACGGTTGAGATGATGGATTAGGGAGACTGTTCGGCATGCAGTATTTCATTCACCTGACGTCTCGCATTTAGACAGCGCCTGCGGATTCGTTTTTTCAATGTGTTGAAACTAGCTCTTTCTCACGGCTTCTCTCCTGTCTCTCTCCTATGAAGCCTGAGGCATCACAGACAGACAGCAGAATCTTTCCACCCTGTTCTATGTGTGTGTGTGTGTGTGTGTGTGTGTGTGTGTGTGTGTGTGTGTGTGGTGTGTGGTGTGTGGTGTGTGGTGTGTGTGTGTGTGTGTGTGTGTGTGTGTGTGTGTGTGTGTGTGTGTGCACGGAAAACGATCATAAGAGTTTAAAAAGCTTAAACAGTTAGAGAGTTTGGGTTAGCGGCCAAAGGATGGTGTCCTGTCTTTGTTCAAAAGTTCACTGAGCTTGGTGGTGGTGGACTGGGGGTACCAGCGCTGAGGCACTCAGCCAGAGACTCTAACTGGGTGGGGGCCAGAGACAGGTCATGCGGCATGGGGGTCATCCTTACGGGCAGGGGGGAGACCCAGGGGCTACTTCAGGGTTGAAGAGTTCTGCCGAGTTCCGCCCTACGCAGGTATGAACCCCTCAGGGGCATCTCAGAACATTACTGAGGGATGAGGGTTAGAGGGGGGTGTTGTGGAAAAACAACCACCTCCGGGTCTCTACTGAGCCGGATAGGTGGAAGGTGAGGAAAAGTGAGGAAAACACCTCACTCAATAAAGATAAGATAAGATAGACTACTTCAGTTCATCCTGTTGTTTGTATCTCTCCCTCTCTCTCTCTCCCTCTGTCTCTGAAGGGTCTGCTGCCTCAGTTGAAAGGTAAAGGGGAAGAGCCTTGGGGCTGGCTGTTTCTAAGCTACACACACAAATACACACAGTGTTACCGTATGAACATTATGTGGATTTATGGAGAAGAGCACAGTTCAGTGCCATACAGTAAGTGGAAAAAATGCTTGCTCGTATATTAAAAGAGGCAGCAGTTATAATAGTTCTCTCTGACGGGAGACCTTTAATTTTCTGTGGGCCCGCACAGCAAGCTTTATCATGCCTGCCTTGGAACACCTGGCTCCAGGGATCTGACAGCAGTCTGTCTCCTCTCCTATCCCTGTTACTTGCTGCCTCCCTCAGCCTCGACCAGCCCAGGCCCAGTAGCTATCTATCCACCAGGGCTACAGGAAGGGAGACACCATGCAGGGGGAGTGGGCTACTAGCACTGGATGAGATATATGGGCAAGGAGTCAGGGCGAGACCTGGTAAAGTAACACAGTCCCTGCTGCCTCTGTTGGAAGAGTGCATTGTATGGTAAGCAGTGTTGGGGTTGTCTTCTGCTGGTGGGTCTAAAATTGAGCTGTTATTGGCTGATATGTTTATAATGCTTGGGAGGAAACTACTCACTATGGGCATAGGCTTATACCTTTCTCTTTTGAAAAAATTAACTTAAGCCACAATAGTGTCACTCACAAATGCTTAATGGGCTTCTTGTTGTTTTGCTTGAGCTTATCCACATGTCAACACTCACTCACTCACCCGGATTCCAACGTTAATGTTGTGGGAGTCGATCTGCGCCCTCAGGTCTTTGCTGACCCTCTTCTGGCCCAAGAACTTCTTGAGAAATTTGGTGCTGTATTTCAAGTTGTCACCGCAGACCCCCCACTGCCATGCCTCGCGATGCTGTATTCCTGGGGAGTCATCGCACGTGCACCTCTCCATTCGGCCCGAGCTGCAAGCTTTTGCTAGTGCGTGGGACAATGCCGCTGAAGACACCGCAAGAAGAAAGGCAGTCTCCTTGAAACCTGGAATAGACAAATTACATCAACAATTAATAATAGTCTACAATAAAAATGTTAAATGTTGTTTACTCCTCGTAAATTGGCTAGGCCCAGACATGCAAAGACTAGACTATCATCCAAGCTCATGAGATAAATATTTTGGTTACATTCTACTCCCATGTTTCTACTCCAGTGTTCCGTTTAAAGAGTTGTGTCATGATTCCTCTGCTGACTGTTCCCGGTGGTTTGGTTTCGCACTGTTATTTGCTTAGCCCAGAGACATCGCTATGATGTATTTTACTCCAATTAATTCTTATTTTGACTAGGAAGGATTTTCCCCCCCAGATGAAAGTGAGTAATCACGTCGCCCTTTTCCTCTGGTAACTGGGCGGGTTTCCGAGATATAAATAACCACTGGGCCCTCGTAGGCCCCGCTGCACCGGGCTTTTTGGCTCTTTAGCCCTTAATTAACTCCATGCTGACCTGTTCATGGCTCTTCGTGCTGATAGCATAACCATGCTCTAAAATTATTTTATAAGGGGTGGAGCATTAGCCGCTGACTTTTTGTTGTTGTTGTAGGCTATAGACTAGAGTTTAGCCTGGCTCATTATTTTGAGATCACTCACCTACAGTCAATTAGGTGACTGTAGGTGATCACTCACAACAGTTAGATCACTCACAACAGTCAATTTATCAATTCAATATACTTACATTTTCAATCAATTGCATTGTTGCACTTGAGAAATCCTTTGCATCATCAAGTAGTAATTTGACCCTTACGATATTCACAACACAACTTCAGTCTAGGCTATTAGGTCTACATGTTAACTTGCTTCCCATGTTGCGTCCCTCCAGATGGAAATCTTGCCCTCATATCTCTCTGTGTGTAAATACATGGCACTCTGTGAATTGATGACATATTATTGCACCTCTTTTCAGAAGACTCCCGCGGCCGTCCAAGCTACAGTTCCAGCGCTCGTTCCGGAATTGATAGCGACACTCCAGGAGGCTGAGGCGCACTGATTCACGCAGCGTCTCGGCCAAACCCGGCTCGCGGCGACACAGTCGTTTCTGCCTACGGGCCAGGGTCATCTGCTCGCATTGTTTTAGGTGAGCTTTTCCCGTTGGGGGTTCATTGGAGAACGGGGCAGGCAAAAAGACCAAGGGCTCTCGGCCTGTCAGCCTTTCAAAGGAGACAAATGTATACATTCAGTGCAGTATAGTTATCACTGACGTTACCAAATTCAAAAGGAAAATGTCATAGAAATAATCTTATCAAGAAAATATAAATATGTAGACCTATAAATAATACCCAACGTTCTGGTGGTCCTGGGAATAAAGAAAACATGTTGTTCCAGAGTAATTTCTATAACATGTGTCCATAACAATTACATTTTGTTTATAAAGCCATAGCCTATAAATCGAAACAATATCTATAGTTTTTGCCTACTCTACAAGCTTTTAACAACACACTACACATAGGTATATGCGCAATTAAGTATAAACGTAGTAAGTCATATCAAAATGTCTGAATTTGCTTCCAAAGTAAAATTACGCACATATCGGCCTATATTTGACTTCGTCTGTCCTACCCACATGTGCCCAATAAAACCACATAATAATGCTAAAAAAGGAAACTGAGTGTAGGATTCTAATTTTAAAATAAAATATTAAAACAAATCTGTTTATGCATGCAAATGAGCTCCCTCATACAATAGACCGTGAGAAACCATTCACACTCACAGCAAGTCATAGATCATACAAAGGATATCTTAAATATTAAAATATTCTGCTCTGAGACGTATTTGGCAAATTAATAATTATCAATAATATTATTATAATTTGTAGTGGTATCATAAGGATGTAGGCCTATTTGAAAAATGTTCACACAGCCTTGGAAACTAGCCTACTTTGTTTACTTTTAGATAGCAGAAAAATGCAATCATAAATAATCTCTGTGGATTTGAACATCCAAACAAGTCAACATGTACAGTCCTACATTATGGTCTCGTGCGTAATTGCGCACGATAGTCATGGAACGCTGGGCTTCCATCATATAGGCAGGCAATGTACGTCGCATCACATGCATTATTTCCTACAGACATCGATCTGCTGTATATGTTAGAAGTAAGGAAAAGACAATAAAACTGCAGAGACATAACAGTAAAAGAGTTGTGGCTGACCCAAAATATGCTGCAGTGTGCGAGAGGAGGATGCAGAGCTCAATGAGTCGCAGTAGGCAGGCGGTCCTTGGGAGCCTAGAGCACATGATGACGGGTCGACGCTGCTCTTCATCTCGCTGATTCTGCACTGGGAAAGTCTGTGCCGTCTGGCTGGCTCACCTCCTAAGTGGCCCACACAAACTTCGGTCCACTGCGGCAGGCGCGGTCCCAAGGGAGGGAAGGCCTCTGGGGAGCGCATCATCGTGCCACACGCCCATTGGACTCCCTTGTCGTCCCGCCCCAACCATTGAAACGCCCCTCACTTAGATGGCAGTGACAGGTAGGAAATCTACCTGGCTGTGATGAGCATTCGTCTGGGTTTTGTCATTATTGTGCCTCATATTCAAACTTGCTGGTGCATTTTCATTCTACCCACTGACAGATCTACTGTGCCATGTTTATGGTGGATACACCAGTGGCAAGTGTATGGGCATATACCAGAATAACTATAGGCTATAGGATGTGGCTGGCTATAGAATGACTATAACCGAGTGTACTCCTTTAAGAAGTTCGTAGCTGCCTGAGAAGGTAGACATAGCCTACAAATACAAACATGCAGATACACTTGTTATTGCAAAAATGGATCTTGGATTATAGGTATAGGATTACATAGGCATCTATTAAGCAATAAATACTTTTATACAGTTGAAGCTCCACCATCACTTGCTGACTATTTTCCATTGCCAGCAAAGACTCGCTGATAGTCTGTCTCGTTCTTGATAACTCTATTTTAATTTTGGTCATAATGTTTACAAACCACCAAGGCTCCAATCTAATTTTCTCTACCTAACAGTGTTTTTTTCTTTGATTCTTACTTACTGTTTCATAGCAGCAGGGAAAAACCTCTATAAATACGTTTTTGTACTCAAATGAATTACATTTTTATTTCAAATCAAATCAAATTTTATTTGTCACATACACATGGTTAGCAGATGTTAATGCGAGTGTAGCGAAATGCTTGTGCTTCTAGTTCCGACAATGCAGTAATAACCAACGAGTAATCTAACCTAACAATTCCACAACTACTACCTTATACACACAAGTGTAAAGTGATAAAGAATATGTACATAAAGATATATGAATGAGTGATGGTACAGAACGGCATAGGCAAGATGCAGTAGATGGTATAGAGTACAGTATATACATATACATATGAGATGAGTAATGTAGGGTATGTAAACATTATATTAAGTGGCATTGTTTAAAGTGGCTAGTGATACATTTTTACATAAATGTCCATCAATTCCCATTATTAAAGTGGCTGGAGTTGAGTCAGTATGTTGGCAGCGGCCACTAAATGTTAGTGGTGGCTGTTTAACAGTCTGATGGCCTTGAGATAGAAGCTGTTTTTCAGTCTCTCGGTCCCTGCTTTGATGCACCTGTACTGACCTCGCCTTCTGGATGATAGCGGGGTGAACAGGCAGTGGCTCGGGTGGTTGTTGTCCTTGATGATCTTTATGGCCTTCCTGTGACATCGGGTGGTGTAGGTGTCCTGGAGGGCAGGTAGTTTGCCCCCGGTGATGCGTTGTGCAGACCTCACTACCCTCTGGAGAGCCTTACGGTTGTGGGCGGAGCAGTTGCCGTACCAGGCGGTGATACAGCCCGACAGGATGCTCTCGATTGTGCATCTGTAGAAGTTTGTAATATATTTATGCTCACATGGGCGCTTGACCAAACGCCTGCAAGGAGAAGGAACACATTGTGGGATAGACAGCCCTAGACAACACACAAACTAATAACAAGTGGCATGCCCACTGCCTACTGCCTGGTGAATAAGTAATTACTGTACAACAACACATACAGACAAACATCAACAATAAGCTTTTATTTTAATGTAATACATCTCAAGGCTTATACCCCCTAATTAAAGGATATTATGTGCTTCATGACACCTGTAGATATAGCTGCCTACCACCCATGATGTCTCAGTCCATAGGCCATTTTCATATAAAATCCCTTTTATTCACTTCATGTCCAACAGCAACAACAACAACTCTGGTTTACAATCACCATGTGGATGAATGGGTAATCAAAGATCTAGTTGTCTGCTCAGTGTGACACCTGCATAACTGAGGGAACCGGACAACCACCTTAATTAGCTAACAATGAGCACTTCCACATGAAAGGTGGACACACTTCCACCTGATGATATTGCACTCACATAGGCATATGTCTATAATTTCAGTGGTTGATTTATGGAAATGAAACACGAAACGGAAACTATTGGCTTTGACTTATTGGGACATTATGACTGCAGCATGGAGACGGCCCCATCTAGTGGATTTAATATGAACAACACACACTGTGAGCCTTTAACGATGATCCCAACAACCTTGATGAACTCTTGAACCCTGATGCACCTTGAACTTCGCAACCCACTTCTCCCCTCTGCCCACCTCCAGGGGCCCCCAACTCCAGTTTACCTACTTGTTGGCCCTATAGACCTAGCTGTCATTGTAGACCTTGCATGTTAGTGTTGGCCATAGAGATTCCATTAAATTACTTAATTTGTATTGTAATGAAACAGGCAGGGAGCAGGTCTCGAACCCTCAACCTTCTAGCCCGAGGTCCGGCGCGCTATCGACTGTGCCGCAAAAGCATGCTCAAGCGGCAGAGTCGATTTCCGCGCTTATAAACCCAGGGTCGTTACACTACTCCCTCCTTTCAAAGAGCGTGTCCTCGCGCTAGCTTGCGACTTTACGTCTTACAGGAACGCGCTCACCAGCCAAGCACACGCACTGTCGTGGATGCGAGGTCCGATCCCACTTCTGACACCAGTGTAATGAAACAGGCAGGGAGCAGGTCTCGAACCCTCAACCTTCTAGCCCGAGGTCCGGCGCGCTATCGAATGTGCCGCAAAAGCATGCTCAAGCGGCAGAGTCGATTTCCGCGCTTATAAACCCAGGGTCGTTACAGTATTATAATTCCTATTTCTATGGTGTTGGCTCGGACTCTTTCAGGCTGTTTAACTAAAAGATGAATGACAGAAACAGGCTGGAATTCTTTGATCAGAAATGTAAATTGTAGGCTGTTGCTTATTGATTGAGATTATGATCTCTATGACATTATGGGTAAGTGGCCTAGCCATAAGGCATATAAGGCAGCACTTGCTTGCCATATCCAATATAAGGCTATACACACCCATGGTCCTGTATTTTCCGGACGTTTTTCTTCTTCTTCTGGATTGAACAATTGCAACCGGTTTGTTTTGGTGCTATCCTCCCCAATGATGATGGGTTGGGCCAGTGGCAAATTTCTCCAGTCTCCATTGAAGCCGGAAACATGGGGCGGGAAGAGGCGGGGATGCTTGATCCTACGGGAAGCTGGACTGGTCTTTCAGTTTGTAGGGCAAACTGGAGGAGGGCCTTTTGTAAATCTCCGCCCTCAACATTAAAGGTTGTTGCATCGATTGGCCCGCAGCACAGCAAGGTACGTTTTTGTAACTTGCATGGATAACATGATTGGTGAAGATCTTACGATGTGCAACGTCCATGACGCGGCTTTCTTGACATTTGTGAAAGACGCCATTTTGTTGTTAGCGGTGAATAGGAGCGTAAAAGAAAGATCGAGAAACCGCCACTAAAAGGTAAAACATGTATACAACGTAGCAATGTAATATATGTAATTCATAGTATTCTTTTTATTTTCAGGATCTGGAACGCAAACGATTGCTTATTTGCTTTCGGCTTGACCGCAAGCTTTGACAACGAATCACCCTGCGTAGACTCAAACCAAACGAGGATCATCTGCCGTCAATAGCTAGTTAACGTTAGCTAGCTCGCCCGGCATTATGTTCTCAGGGCCTGTTAAAGTCGCGAGAGCATTATTCCGCTAACTTTACTGAAATTGTGTCAGTAAGTATTCGCTGGTCATTGTGATTGGACATTCAGCTTCCTCCTATTTGGAGTCATTATGTCGAGCCCCTTCGCTTGCTTGTGCTAACGTTAGCTAACGATGTAAGCAAAATTAACGTTAGCTAGCTAGCTACGCCTATTTTCTTACTGCGTAACGTTAACTTACGTGGATTGAGATTTGAATTGTACGCCGCTTAACTAGCTAACCGATGTTAAACACGTCTCTAAACGAATCTAGTTAACCAGCCTGTGGGTTAAACGGTAAGGTAACTTGGACGTGGTGGTCTCTACGGCCTTCTAGTTGGGTAACTAAACTGTACCGGGAAGCTTTAGCTAGCGTAACTGTTGGTACTGGATGGTTAAATTTGGTTTTGGAAACTTGTCAGTGTCTTCAAACTGAACCCGTCACATGGTTTGCTAGTGTGTTACAAATTAATGTAACTAACTAGCTAAACCCTTATGTTAGACCCAAGTAATTTTAATGGACAGACAACTGAAGCAAAATTGTGTGAGATGCATGCAAAGCTACACACATCTTAGTGTTATTTATGACTGACACCCATGTCTCTGTCTTCCATACATTTCCATTTTCAAACATTGAGTTCTCCAGGAATCTGGCAGATTTTCCTACTTTGTTCAGGTCCTGATGAGGGGCTGATCAAACAACCGGTGGAGCAGGATAACCCCAGCATGCCTAACTTTCCCTTATGGAAAAACATTGCTAGACTTAAAAGAAAAATGTCCACTATTTGCCTGTCCAACCAGAAAGTGAGCCCCCTTGATGCCCCTAGTGTTCCCTCAATATTAATGTGTGTACTGTATGTAGTAGGCTGTACATCACATGTTCCACCCCCTTGTCATTTGGCATGTCAATTATTAATCCACATTGGCTCTTTTGAATTTTTTATGAGCATCTCTTGGTAACTGGCACCTCTTTTAGAACCCCTTAACACTGACTGCCGATGCACCCCAAAAAGACTCCACCTCAGGCAGCCTATATCACATGCATACTGTGATAAGTTCACTTAACTACTCTCTGATGACTTGCTGCTGGCCTCCCATACCCCTCCCCTGTCCTTCCCTGTTATTCCTGTTTCCTCAGAGGACGATACATTCTGAGCACTTCCTCTTTGCTTTAGTTGAGGAACAGGGTGGACAATCCTGAAACAAATGAGCTGCCATTGTTGTGATGTCATTGTTAGAAATCTGCAAGCTATGAGCTTTTCTAGTTCTGGAACTCCCCTCTGTGGAATGTCTGTTGGCTAGAGCTAGATTCGTTGTCACATTCTGAATCCATGAAGGAACTTTGTGAAACTGACAACTCCCTGTGTTCATGATGTTAGAACTCAAATCACACCCCTCCTAGCTATTGTTTGCCTACAGTTGTTGTATAGTTTATTTCAGAAGTGCCAAGGCGTGTGTCATATTTAAATGGCTTCAGCATGTTTCCACTGAAGAACGCCTTTATGAATTATGTTCATTTGTATACCATTTGCCACAATTGTCTTGAAGGAGTGTAATAATACTGTGTTGGTGTTATCCTATGCTATCATTTGTAGGCATGTGTTAGTGGGAGGGTTTTTGCACAAGATCAGAGTGTTCCATTATTTTAGAAGTCATTCGTGTCCTTTGGAGAAAGACCTGAGTGTTCCAAAGCCTATTTGCTGTGACAGGATCATTGTTTCCCTGTCTCTCTCCTGGTTAATTCAGCAGTGTGTCTCTGCTTACAGGTGTGTTACCTCTCCCATATCCAGCCTCTAGTACTCTGGTTCTTCTGAGCGCTGACCTATATTCGCCACATCACTGGCCTCATTGTGTGCTTTTCCTTGAGCTCAGACTGCATGCTCTTCGTTTCACCTACAACACCTGTATGGGTCTTTTATAATGCGGTCCCATCGTCCCCTACTCTTGTCCAGTTTGTATTAATACCGCTAACTTGTCTCAAATATGAATCTGTTTTTGTCATGGTGTTTAGGATACACTATTTTTCTGATGTAGTGAGCCTGTTTCATCATAGGCCGTGTCTTAAATCACATGATTCTGCGATGTGCTTGGCAACATACTGAATAATAGGAAGGATTGTTATTGCAATGAATATGCCTAATTCAAAATGAAAGTCAACAATTGATACATTTGTGGGTCATTCCATGAAAGTGCCCTTCGATATTTTAAGTAGAAGTTGTCCACCAATATTGGATTTTAAAAGCCTGTTATATTAAATGCGGTGCCCTTTAATATTATAGACAACATGGACAATTCAATCAATCTGCTAAAGTGCCAAAATGCAGCATTTTGACATCCCTCTGTCAACTCTCACTTCTATGAATATTTTAACCCACTTAATCCCAAAACTTCTCCAAGGTTCAGCATCATTGTAAAGCCCTAGTCATTTTGTTGCTAGACAGTTATTTCTGAAGATGATTATTTATGTGATTCATTTAAGTATGTCCCTCAACCCTGTTATGTGAACTGAACTCTCATTTTAATATGGTGACACTGTCTTTTAAAACATTGAACATTTAATAGTAATATCTTAGAGTAAAAGCAGATGAGCTGATTCTACTCTTCTTGGCAATTTTGTGGTGCAAAACTGAGCGGGTCGAGCATAACATGTCAACCCTGTTACCCATAGACTAGAAATGTTGTAACAATGTATTTTTTTGTTTGAAACTTGCATTCAATTGCCCCTCCCGGTTGCACAAACGTTTCTGTGACAGTTTCCCTGTCACAAGTGGATATTATTATGTATATATATTTTTTACACCATTATTTAACTAGGCAAGTCAGTTAAGAACAAATTCTAATATTCAATGATGGCCTAGGAACAGTGGGTCAGAACGACAGATTTTTATATTGTGAGCTCGGGGATTCGATCTTGCAACCTTTCGGTTACTAGTCCAACACTCTAACCACTAGGCTACCTGCCGCCCCAAATGTTATGGTTGATGTAAGAAGAAATCATCAACCCTGTTACTTTATTTTGCACTTAATAGGCACTACTTACTATAGTCTTTATAAAAACAAAATGTACCTCTTGAGGGAGGATTATTTTTTCATGGAGTTGAAATTGTGAAAGTTACACTTCTCGAAAGACACCAAATTGGTGGAAAGACCCGTGTACATTTAGAAACGCATTTCAACAGTGAGAAAGTTATGTAGAAAAAAACATGAATTAGTTATGGTGTTGTGTTAGACATGTATGTAGGCTTCTATTTGGGACTGACTAGGCTATTACATTCTAATCGTTGTGGCTGCTGTTACAGAGCCTGTTTGTGTTCTTGCCTGTTGGGTGTTGGGCAATAGGTGTTCAGGTGGAGCCCTGTTGTAACCAGCCTCTACTCCTGGATTGTGTCTCTGGTCAGTGCTCTGCCAGTCATGTGATCCACTTCTCTGCTCCTGGCTATGAGTAAACAGTTGCCTGCCAGTCAGAACGACACTGACCTGCAGTCCCATCAGCCAAGTCCTGCTTGTGTGTTGTGTGAGACCCAGAGGTGCCACTGAGGGCCCATTGTTAAGACGCAAAATAAACACAGACAGTGACTGAATGCTTTTCTCAGCACTTTCTCTCCCCCTCATGAATTTAATCTCTGTGGTTGCCCTTTATCAGAGATAAGGACATTATTACCCTCACAGGTCAAAATTTTTAATCAAATTACCAAGGGTGGGAACCTTTTTATATACATTTATAAATGGATTCATAAACAATGTCTTGTTTTACACCGATCTGACACCACCCACATTGTATGCGGGAGCAGTGCAGAATATTTTAACGTTTTCATGTTAATGAATCATTTCATCCACACTGCTCACATACGTCAGCGAGCTTTTGTGTTACCGAACACGTGGACACACACGGCCGGTTTAGCCTGGTGTTAGGCGTAATGAATGTTGTACAACTACTAGCTTAACCATTTTGGTTTCTGTCTCCCTTCCTCCAGATTAGCCAAGATGGGGAACATGTTTGCAGGCCTGTTTAAGAATCTCTTTGGTAAAAAAGAGATGCGGATTCTGATGGTGGGGCTGGATGCTGCCGGCAAGACCACCATCCTGTACAAGCTCAAACTGGGCGAGATCGTCACCACAATCCCTACCATCGGTGAGTAGCTTAGCCTTATCCCTTGTACCCCATGTCATCACACACCCTTCACTTAGGTACAAACCCCTCCTGAAATGCTCCCCAATATTCCTCCAATAACTTGCTCCATGTGACTTTCATGAGGTCTATGCTCCTGTTTGTTTAGTTGTAGGGGAGTGGAAATGAATGTCATACGTACAGCCATGTACTCCCTCTGTCCCCATCTCATCCGAACCCTGATCACTTCCCACATGCCCAGAGTAGCTGCCGTGAGCCGCCCTCAGGCTCTGAAGCAATGAGTGGGCCCCTGTTAAGGCCAACAGTCTGCCTGTACATGGATTTCATTAGGAGACGTGGGTCGGGCACTGTGTAGCCTACCTACATCAGCTGCAGAGCTCCCGCAGGCAGGCAACGTCCTGCAATGTGGCTGTTGTCATAGGGATTAAGTGACTTTTAAATATAGGAAGGAATGGAGCTTTTACAGCCCCCCCTGAAATAACTGTTGCATTATAGGAATGTAACACAAGGCTGATGACATTTCATATTCCAGTAGATATTCATTCACTTTGCATATTTTATTCAAATATACATTTTAATTTGCAGCTACATTTGGGCAAAGACATTTCATGCAGACATTTGTGTTAAGGGAGTGACCTAGCTTGCCTGTTTGGGATTGCTGATATGTCATCTCACACAGCCTCTTGGAATGTTAGTGTCTTAGGTTGCTGACGTAACTGATCTTTCTCGCTATCTCAGGTTTTAACGTTGAGACGGTAGAATACAAGAACATCAGCTTCACAGTGTGGGATGTGGGCGGTCAGGACAAGATCAGGCCTCTGTGGCGGCACTACTTCCAGAACACCCAAGGTGAGTGGACACTCACCAGAACACCCTCAGCACCATCTTCACTCTTTCTGACTTTGAGTTGAGACTGTCCAGGGTAAATGTTCATATTTTCCTCACCCTCCATCCTTTCTCTCCCTCTGCTTCACTCAGGTCTGATCTTTGTGGTGGACAGTAACGATAGGGAGAGAGTGAACGAGGCGCGGGAGGAGCTGACAAGGATGCTGGCTGAGGACGAGCTGAGAGACGCTGTGCTGCTTGTGTTCGCTAACAAACAGGTGAACTGACTAACTGGGGAGAGACACTAGTGCGTCTGGAAAACAGTAGTTTCCTATACCTGCTACACTGGACATGTAAATTTAGCTTGACGCGTAAAGAGTAGGCCACTTAAATCAAGTGTTCTCGGCGTGAGCGGTGCGTGAAATTCTTTAAAATGGAAACAGAGCGCAATTTTACAATGAGCAGAGCGAGACTAACATACAGGTGATCTTTTCCCCATTAATTTGGTCTTTTGACCAATCAGATCAGATATTTTGCCAGTAATTGGGCAAAAGATCACAATTGGGCTGCCTGTGTTAACGCAGCCCAAGGCTTCACCAGTAAACTGCATCTGTAATTGGTAGTACAGTGTTATTCATATGGTTTGCAGATACTAGTAGTTCAACTCAAGGTCATACAATGGACTCCCTCTATACTAAGTAGAGGTCGACCGATTATGATTTTTCAACGCCGATACCGATTATTGGAGGACCCAAAAAAAAGCCGATACCGATTAATCGGACGATTTTTTTTAATGTGTCTGTGTGTGTGTGTGTATATACACTGCTCAAAAAAATAAAGGGAACACTTAAACAACACAATGTAACTCCAAGTCAATCACACTTCTGTGAAATCAAACTGTCCACTTAGGAAGCAACACTGATTGACAATACATTTCACATGCTGTTGTGCAAATGGAATAGACAAAAGGTGGAAATTATAGGCAATTAGCAAGACACCCCCAATAAAGGAATGGTTCTGCAGGTGGTGACCACAGACCACTTCTCAGTTCCTATGCTTCCTGGCTGATGTTTTGGTCACTTTTGAATGCTGGCGGTGCTTTCACTATAGTGGTAGCATGAGACGGAGTCTACAACTCACACAAGTGGCTCAGGTAGTGCAGTTCATCCAGGATGGCACATCAATGCGAGCTGTGGCAAAATGGTTTGCTGTGTCTGTCAGCGTAGTGTCCAGAGCATGGAGGCGCTACCAGGAGACAGGCCAGTACATCAGGAGACGTGGAGGAGGGCAACAACCCAGCAGCAGGACTTCTACCTCCGCCTTTGTGCAAGGAGGAGCACTGCCAGAGCCCTGCAAAATGACCTCCAGCAGGCCACAAATGTGCATGTGTCAGCATATGGTCTCACAAGGGGTCTGAGGATCTCATCTCGGTACCTAATGGCAGTCAGGCTACCTCTGGCGAGCACATGGAGGGCTGTGCGGCCCCACAAAGAAATGCCACCCCACACCATGACTGACCCACCGCCAAACCGGTCGTGCTGGAGGATGTTGCAGGCAGCAGAACGTTCTCCACGGCGTCTCCAGACTCTGTCACGTCTGTCACATGTGCTCAGTGTGAACCTGCTTTCATCTGTGAAGAGCACAGGGCGCCAGTGGCGAATTTGCCAATCTTGGTGTTCTCTGGCAAATGCCAAACGTCCTGCACGGTGTTGGGCTGTAAGCACAACCCCCACCTGTGGACGTCGGGCCCTCATACCACCCTCATGGAGTCTGTTTCTGACCGTTTGAGCAGACACATGCACATTTGTGGCCTGCTGGAGGTCATTTTGCAGGGCTCTGGCAGTGCTCCTCCTTGCACAAAGGCGGAGGTAGCGGTCCTGCTGCTGGGTTGTTGCCCTCCTACGGCCTCCTCCACGTCTCCTGATGTACTGGCCTGTCTCCTGGTAGCGCCTCCATGCTCTGGACACTACGCTGACAGACACAGCAAACCTTTTTGCCACAGCTCGCATTGATGTGCCCTCCTGGATGAACTGCACTACCTGAGCCACTTGTGTTTGAGTTGTAGACTCCGTCTCATGCTACCACTAGAATGAAAGCACTGCCAGCATTCAAAAGTGACCAAAACATCAGCCAGGAAGCATAGGAACTGAGAAGTGGTCTGTGGTCACCACCTGCAGAACCATTCCTTTATTGGGGTGTCTTGCTAATTGCCTATAATTTCCACCTTTTGTCTATTCCATTTGCACAACAGCATGTGAAATGTATTGTCAATCAGTGTTGCTTCCTAAGTGGACAGTTTGATTTCACAGAAGTGTGATTGACTTGGAGTTACATTGTGTTGTTTAAGTGTTCCCTTTATTTTTTTGAGCAGTGTATAAAGATTTGCTAAGAGCTCCTGGCAAATGCAGTAAAGTACTCTTTGAATGAATGCCTACGAGCATGCTGCTGCCGCCTACCACTGCTCAGTCAGACTGATATAAAATCATAGACTTAATTATAATAAACACAATAATATGAGCCTTTGGTCATTAATATTGTCAAATCCGGGAACTATCATTTTGAAAACTAAACGTTTATTCTTTCAGTGAAATACGGAACCATTCTGTATTTTATCGAACGGCTGGCAACCCTAAGTCTAAATATTGCTGTTACATTGCACAACCTTCAATGTTATGTCATAATTATGTAAAATTCTGGCAAGTTAGTTCGCAATGAGCCAGGCAGCCCAAACTGTTTCCCTAGTTAATATTGCCTGCTAACATACATTTCTTTTAACTAAATATGCAGGTTTAAAAATATATACTTCTGTGTATTTATTTTAAGAAAGGCATTGATGTTTATGGTTAGGTACATTTGTGCAATGATAGTGCGTTTTTTCACGAATGTGCTTTTGTTAAATCATCACTCGTTTGGCGAAGTTGAAGTAGGCTGTGATTCGATGATAAATGAACAGGCACCGCATTGATTATATGCAACGCAGGACAAGCGTTAACCTCTCTTGGGTACGTGAGACGTTAGCGTCCCACCTCTTCAACAGCCAGTGAAAGTGCTGGGCGCCAAATTCAAATACAGAAATACTCATTATAAAAATTCAGAAAACAAAACATATTTTACATAGGTTTAAAGATTAACTTCTTGTGAATCCAACCACGGTGTCAGATTTAAAAATGCTTTACGGCGAAAGCATACCTTACGATTATTTGAGAACATAGCACACTAGACAAATCATTACAAACACTAACCAGCCAAGTAGAACAGTTACACAAGTCAGAAATAGAGATACATTTAATCCCTTTGATGATCTTCATATGGTTGCACTCAGCAGACATTCATTTACTCAATAAATGTTCCTTTTGTTCGATAAAGTCTCTTTATATCCCAAAACCTCCACTTTGTTCGCGTTTTCTTCAGTAATCCACAGGCTCAAACGCAGTCAAAACAGGATGACACAAAAATCCAAATTGTATCCGTAAAGTTCATAAACATGTCAAACGATGTTTATATTCAATCCTCAGGTTGTTTTTAGCCTAAATAATCGATAATATTTCAACCGGACAATAACGTCGTCAATTTAAAAGGTAAACAAGAAAGGCACTCTCTCGGTCTCGCGCATGAAAAAGCTCTGTGACACTTTAGGGTCCACTCATTCAGACTGCTCTTACTTCCTCATTTTTCAGAATACAAGCCTGAAACAATTTCTAAAGACTGTTGACATCTAGTGGAAGGCATAGAAACTGCAATTTGAGTCCTAAGTCAATGGATACTGTAATGGCATTGAATAGAAAACTACTAAACCAAAAAAGAAACTACTTCCTGAATGGATTTTTCTCAGGTTTTTGCCTGCCAAATCAGTTCTGTTATACTCACAGACACTATTTTAACAGTTTTGGAAACGTTAGAGTGTTTTCTATCCAAATCTACCAGTTGTATGCGTATCATATCTTCTGGACCCGAGAAGCAGGCAGTTTAATTTGGGCTTGCATTTCATCCAAAATTCCGAATGCTGCCCCCTACCCTAGAGAAGTTAACTAGTGATTATGTTAAGATGTATTGTTTTTTATAAGATAAGTTTAATGCTAGCTAGCAACTTACCGTGGCTCCTTGCAGCCACAAGGATCTTTTGATGTTGCACTCGCGTAACAGGTGGTCAGCCTGCCACGCAGTTTCCTTGTGGATTGCAATGAAATCGGCCATAATCGGCGTCCAAAAATGCAGATTACCGATTGTTATGAAAACTTGAACTGATAAATTGGTCGACCTCTAATACTAAGATGGCTTGTGAAGGTCTGTTGCAGACGCATGTTTTCCTGGGTTAACCCTTTTCTCCACTCTTCAGGACCTCCCCAACGCTATGAACGCAGCGGAGATCACAGACAAGCTGGGCCTGCACTCCCTGCGCCAGCGTAACTGGTACATCCAGGCCACCTGCGCTACCAGCGGGGACGGGCTCTACGAGGGCCTCGACTGGCTCTCCAACCAGCTAAAGAACGCAAAATGATCCACCATTCCGCCGTCTGTCTGCGTCTTTGTCTGCGCAGTGTGTTATGGGCGACAGCGCTGGTCCCAGCCCCTCTCTCCTCCCGTCTCTCTCACTCCATCCCATCCAAGCATTGGGGCTTTGACCAGTGATACCCCACATACGCGTGTGTGTGAGAGTGCAAGTGTTTGTGTGGATCTTAATGTGTATGTATGTGTGGGTGCATGTGTGTAAGCCGGGAGTGGGAGCAGCCCTGCTGTGCCTTCAACAGTCTCACTCACCCGTGGAAATGACAGCATGGCTAACTCTAGCGCCCCCCCCCCCATCCCTCCCCTCCTGACCCACCGTCAGTGGCTCCTAAGACACCCTGGTTTTCACAAGGCAAAGAAAGACCCAGGATGCTAAGTCTTATGTGTAATCTGAAAATGAATAAAGTTTATAGATTAAAAAAACAACTCTGATTTTCCATCCACTAGTATTGCGATCTGTCAGACACTCTTAAACTGTTGGTTTGAGACCCCACACCATGAAATAAATCTCAATGTAACCTGTATCAGGTTGGGAAAAAGACAAATAAAAATAGCTTTTCCATCCTAGATCCTTCTTTGCATTCTTTGGAAAATCATGTTCTAGTATGCCCAACCGCATTGTTCTGGCTGTCTTGGGAATACTAGCTAATCAATTATTAGCCCGCTTTCAGTCGCTGTCCTAACCCTCAAATCTCCATTGAAGCACAACAAATTAGTGATGTCACCATGCCCCTCGTCCACTCGTTTTTGTTGTTGAGCGTAGCCACCTTAGCCTGAATGATGGTGGTGCTTGATAAGACCTGCAGGACTTAAGGGTCAGCTGTTTGGTAGGCATTACTGACTGAAATGAGTTGTTACTATTGTTTTTGGTTTATTAGAATGGAGCAAGACTTGTCTTGTCTGGAAATAAGTTCTTGTTCCAAAAGGTAACCGTGGTAACCAGCTGCTGACCCTGCTGCCCTCTAGGATCACAAGTGATGGCCTCTTTATCACGCTGCATCTTTATTGGTGGCTAACACCAAGTGATATGTTCCTTTCACAGGGCCTTGTGAGATCATTGATAATGTTTTGATTGAGTGAACGATCCTTACCGCCGGGTATGGAAAACGCAATAAATTGTGTGTTTGTCTAGTACTACACTATACTACCTATGCTAGGCATAGGGTCAGTGTAGTTGAGTGTAGCTAGCCACAGCTCTGCGAGTACATTGGGTGAGTGTACATGGGATTAGTTGGGTGTTTTCAGCACCGTTCCTGTCCACTGGAACAGCGAGGCCTTTTGAGAGTTGCTCCCACTCTGGCTTTCTCCTCATTACATTTTCTGTTGTCTACTTTTTTCCTTTTTATTATATTTTATTTACATTGTTCTTTTTTGTACAGATGACCTGGTTCCCTTGGTCTAGCATGAGCTGAGGAGCCAGGTGTGCAGTATTTCAATCAAAATGCTTTAGGATCCTTTGGGTTTGACTTATGAAGGGCTGGTTGTGTTTGGATTAGCTTTTAGGATGTTTGCCGAGTTGGACTTTCCTGCAGGGCATGGGGTGGGCCTGATTGGTCACTTCCAGCAGAGGAGGTTGGTGGGAGGAGCTGTAGGAGGATGGGCTCATTGTAATGACTGGAATGACATAATTGGAACAGAGTCAAATGTGGTTCTGATATGTTTGATACCGTTCCATTGATTCCATTCCAGACATTACATTAAGTCCCTGCTTTAGCTCCTTCCGTCAGACGCCACTGACTTTCAGCTGCACTAATACGGCACTCTTCTCCAATTCCTCATAGTGCTGTGTTGTTATCAAGCTCTCATGGCATTCAATGCATTACGCTTCAGCCTACAATCCAAACTGCATTGTGAACACACACCCTATGCGGGGCTATCTAGGTTGTTTGCTCTCTATGTGTCGTCAGGTTTAGTTATCCCGGTTCTGCTACACAGGTAGTCACATCTGCCCCTTCGCTCCATGTGAAACATGACCAGCTTGCACTATAATACAATAAATAGTACTGTAACTAGACCATGGAAGGTTGCCTCATCAACCTCTTTACAACAAGCAGTGGGGGGAAAGCTTGAGCTTTCTGCTCATATCAGCAGTGCTTTCATTGACAACTCTCTCCCATCAGCATCGCCATAGCAACTACACCAGCAGACAGTCACCATGTGCAAATTAAGCCGCGGCTGTTCTCCACGTCAACACACAGCTTCAAAATGTATACGATAACTGACTAAATGGTTTTCTGTACATCCTATGTATTCCAAAGGCTACTGCTAATTTAGTTGAGAAACCATTAGTACACTGTACTGTACACACCCCCTGCTGATTGAAGATGACCCTAAGGTCCCAGCCCCACACTGACCTCTTGAGGGTAGGACTGACCTTTACCCTCGTATCTGTGTACAACTGGACAATTAGATCTCTTTTTGTTTCTTTTATGAATTGTTCCAGAAAATGGTTTCAACAAATTAATAACTCTAATCTAATTTTTGGCCTTTTTCTTCTGTAATGATATTGTAGGGTTTAGTGCTGAAAGAAAATCCATTGAATTGAATGATGAGCGTCACTTCCGGTATATGGCAGGTAATTAAAGTGTATATGAACTTCTGTATGAACATTTATTTTAACTTGACAATTTCATTTAGCTACCCTTGTTCAGATGTGAAGCTTTAATTTTCAGATCATTTTCTGTACAAATGACACAAGGTGTGTGTGCATATGTATTTTCTTTTACTTAAAGATTTCCCTTTGTTTTTAGCTTTTTTTAACCCATCTTGTAACATCTGAGAAATGCACTATAATAAAGAGATCTCTATTACAAATCTCTTGTATATTTATTTCATGAAAATATAAAATAGATGCTTAGTTACTGAAACACTGGGCTAAAATAGGCTTAGATACTGAAACATCAGTTTAAAAATTCCACCACAGTAAGAACCTATTCATTACCTTGGAACAGAGATCATATTCAACAAGGGTTCACTTTTAAGGTAAACCTTTAAGGTTTTCAGGCTAACATTAGTGTTTTTGAGTTACAAAAATCACAAAGGAATGTCAAAAGCCCCTGAGGCAGATTTTCCTAGACTGCAATTACTCCTCTTAGTCACAGTGTGGCACTACCTACAAAATAATAGCATTATGTTTCTCTCTTTCAGAGAATAAGTCGTGCAGCATGGTTTCTCCCACTGACAGAAAATGCTTTCTTAGCAGGCTGTTCATGGAGGCTTGGCCTGCAGAGGCTCAGTCTGTCTTTTCCTGTAGTGTCTGTTAGAGAGAACTGGTGTGGTTTTTAGGCCATGTTGTGTGTGTCCCCTCCATGGCAAGGTAAACCACACACATCAATTCTATGCTATCTTTTGTGTACTTTTTCAGTAAAAAAAAAAGGTGATTGTTTCACCATCTCATTGTCTCAGGTCCATTGACCCACCCAGAATTGTGGTCAATAATGTGGTTAGAGCTGGGCAATATATCTGGAATACTGGTATACCGATATGGATTTTTACAATACTGTAACGATATGTTGATACAGTGCTAAACAAATGAAAAGTTTTATAAATTGGACTATATCACTGACAATTTGGTCCTAGTTTGGTTGAGTATAAATAGCCTAATCAGAATGGAGAAAGCCCATTATAACCACTTAGAATTAATTTGTTGCCATCCTAGGGGTCATGCACTACTCATAAAACATATTTAGAACTTTTATTATTCACAAACATGAAATACTGTTAAATACCGACATACCGTCAAAAATCTGAAAAATATTGTGATATGATATTTTGGCTATGTTGCCCACCACTTAATGTGGTTATTCAGGAATAAGTGTAATGACCTCTGGAATTCCCCTGATGAATCAATGATATGTGGCATGTAAAATTTGTATCGGTTGCCCCGAAATCAAAAAATTATGCTTTCAAAGAACGCTCAGAGCACTTTTACCGACTTCTGTCATCATTTGGAATACCCAGATGAACTTTCTCAATATCCTCAGACCAGGCTGGGATTGAGTTTTAAGCTAGTCTTTCATTACAAGTCAATATCCCAAAGAATGTCCCTGTGTGGAGCTTAGAACAAGCCCTTAAATATACTTGATGGGACCATATCCCATTTTCAGTTATATTTTATGAAGGGGTCCATACGGTTTAGATGAAGCTCATGCAGACTGTTCATTATCCTCTTTGTTTGGGTTCCCCAAATTCTACAAAGGGTTCAAGGAATCAGGTCGAGGTATCTGTATTCGATTTATATTTTTACATGCCCAATGTTTTTCATTCTGATAAGAAAGCTTCATTTTCTTTCCTTCATCTCATAAAAAGCGAGGATATAAAATTGAAAACGAGTCTTAGGGAATGTTCCTCATATTTCGCCATATGAAGTGAACTTTATTGGAACCCCCTTGAAGAATAGTGACAATATCAAATGGAACCAATGACAATAGAGAGTGATCTCCCCTTTTTTCGCCCTACATCTTGGCTGTCTGATGTACAGATCATGTGACATATTGAGGTCAGTGTGATGGACTAGAGTCTTATCCCCATGCCAACTGACACTTGTCCCCTTGGAAACGTGCCTATCTCACCTGTCATGCATGTAGCAATTTTCACCGTTTTCAAGTACCTGCCATTGACATTGAAAACAAGGGGATGTTGATCACAAAGGAGAGACGGCGTGTTCTTTCCCTTTGTGAGGTGACAGCCGCTCAGCAGCAGGAGAGGGCTTGATCACACATACTGCATACTATTTTTGCTCTCATAAAAATTCTAATGCATATCCATATGAAATGGATCTATATCAGTATGCACCTAATTAAGACCATCTGGCAGTGGTGCAGCATCTGTGGCTTTGTTACTGTCACTACCTCAGTCAGAGTCATATCACCATGCAGATATAGTAGCTACAGTGTATTGGAATCCCCCATACTCCTCTCTTCCTCCTCCAGACCAAATTTCCATGATTGCTTTTAGTGTACCATCAGGAACTAAATTAGATAATTAGTGTTGATGGACTAATCAGGATGATTTAATTTGTCTCTTTGATGTTTGTTGGGGGTATTAATGCTCTGTGTATAGCTGGGTAGGGGGCTGGGAAAGGAAGGGCATTACATTCACATTAGCAGGCAACTGGCTCAATTCTCTCAACAGACGTGGCTGTCATGATTCTAATGACGACACCTGAGAAGTCTCTCCAAAGGAGATCTTGAGATGGGCCCTGGATGGTTCAGTATGGCCCTTCCCAAACTCCTTAAGAGTTTAACTGTTGACCTTTCCTAACAAGGCCCACATGGGAGAGCTGTTCTGACAGCGAGAGAGAGGATAGAGAGAGACCCCCTATCCCCCAGATGCCCACTTTAATCATATTTATTTATTTAACTAGGCAAGTCAGTTAAGAACAAATTCTTATTTACAATGACTGCCTACACTGTCCAAACCTGGATGACGCTGGGCCAATTGTGCGCCGCCCTATGGGACTCCCAATCACGGCCGGTTGTGATACAGCCTGGAATCAAACCAGGGTCTATAGTGACGCCTCTAGCACTGAGATGCAGTGCCTTAGACCGCTGCGCCACTCGGAAGCCCAAGATATATCTCTAGCACATTCTCCATATTTCTCTGCCATGAAAAATCTCCCATGATTGAGAATCCTCTTTTTGCCCTCATTCAGATTGAAATTGGATTGGTTTAGTCAGGTTTTAGAGGGAAATACATTTTAATTAGAGATGACAGTGGTCGGTCTGTCTGTCTGTCTGTCTGTCTGTCTGTCTGTCTGTCTGTCTGTCTGTCTGTCTGTCTGTCTGTCTGTCTGTCTGTCTGTCTGTCTGTCTGTCTGTCTGTCTGTCTGTCTGTCTGCGTGTGTGAAGGGAGACCAGAGGTAGGTGTCACCTCACACTCAGTGACAGCACTGTGTTTGAAAAGACCACTGGCACTACTGAGATGGAACTCAGAGAGACATTCTCATCACCTCCTGCAGGGTGCCAAGCAGACTGCAGACTGTCTCTTTTCACATGCACACTACATCCCTTTAACCTTAATACCACAGCTTAGGAAAACACCTCAACTGTAATGTTGCACTGTAACCTAACAAGAAAACATTGAATATGGCTTTACTAGTGTGTGATGATGGGTAATTACCCCTCTCCGCCTTGCTGCTATGTAGAATCCACCCTAAACATGTCAGTGTCTGCTCTCACCACTAGAGGGTACCAAAGTTCCATTTAGCGCACTGCTGGCTTTCTATTTGGTTTCTGATCTGCGCACACACACACACACACACACACACACACACACACACACACACACACACACACACACACACACACACACACACACACACACACACACACACACACACACACACACACACACAAAGGATTTAAATGAGGGTCATAGTGGAACTGCCTAGTTATCAGAAATGCTAAGAAGAATGTTAGGGCTATAATTATGAAATAGTGCATAATGTAGGTTGATGAGGGCTGAGGATCAGTGTGTGTTAATTAGGGCTGAGGATCATTGTGGGTTAATGAGGGCTGAGGATCATGGTGGGTTGATGAGGGGTGAGGATCATGGTGTGTTAATTAGGGCTGAGGATCATTGTGGGTTAATGAGGGCTGAGGATCATGGTGGGTTAATGAGGGCTGAGGATCATGGTAGGTTGATGAGGGCTGAGGATCATGGTGGGTTGATGAGGGCTGAGGATCATGGTGGGTTAATGAGGGCTGAGGATCATGGTGGGTTGATGAGGGCTGAGGATCATGGTGGGTTAATGAGGGCTGAGGATCATGGTGAGTTGATGAGGGCTGAGGATCATGGTGGGTTAATGAGGGCTGAGGATCATGGTGAGTTGATGAGGGCTGAGGATCATGGTGGGTTAATGAGGGCTGAGGATCATGGTGGGTTGATGAGGGCTGAGGATCATGGTGGGTTGATGAGGGCTGAGGATCATGGTGGGTTGATGAGGGCTGAGGATCATGGTGGGTTGATGAGGGCTGAGGATCATGGTGGGTTAATGAGGGCTGAGGATCATGGTGGGTCGATGAGGGCTGAGGATCATGGTGGGTTGTAGAGGGCTGAGGATCATGGTGGGTTGATGAGGGCTGAGGATCATGGTGGGTTGATGAGGGCTGAGGATCATGGTGGGTTGATGAGGGCTGAGGATCATGGTGGGTCGATGAGGGCTGAGGATCATGGTGGGTTGTAGAGGGCTGAGGATCATGGTGGGTTGATGAGGGCTGAGGATCATGGTGGGTTGATGAGGGCTGAGGATCATGGTGGGTTAATGAGGGCTGAGGGCTGGGCGGGGCCTGGTTGGGGGTCCTAGAATGCTGTGCTGCTGGTGATGAGGGTCTGTTTATAATAAACGGAGCCCATACTGTGCTAGCTAGACCACTGCTCCACGGTTCTCTCTACAGCATGATTTCAGGTGGACAATTCTCCATGGTGACGTTACCTTGGAAACAGCACCTTACTTATTTATAGAGAGTGGTTGGGCAGACATGGAAAAATAAAGGAGATCGGGAGACATGGACTATTATTTGCCACAAGATGTATGTGTGTGGTGATAGTGGGCAGTTTAACATCTTCGTTTTCATGCTAATGTGGTCTGTAATTTGAGGGTTGCTTAACGAGGATGCTGTGTCATCGCGAAGGAGACTGACAGAGTCTGGCCGGCTGATTCAATGATTGGTTGATGTGGATGAGATCTTGCTAGTCACATCTGATGCATGGAATCCCTTGCTTATGGAGTGTGATTTTAGGAGTGATCTGCTAGTGGAACACTTTTTGATGATTATTATTTTGTGGACAGTGGATGTTGACCCTTACTATGCAAAAATGATGCATGATAAACATGCAGACTTAAAAAATATATCTTAGCGTTCACCAAATTCACACACAGACACAGACACACACCAACAAACACACTCCGATTGCTTAATAACGGTACATTAAAAACACACTCTTTCCCTCTCACACATGGCCAAACAGCGGCCGGCTGAACCTGACCTTTAGAAGGAGGTCTCTGTGGAGTGCCTACGTCTCAACTTGATCTGAGGCATCACACCCCCAATTTACTGCCACATTAATCCCTTACTGCCCCCCCCCCCCCCCCCCCCCCCCCCCCCAGTTCAGGGTCTCCTACAGCCCCCCTGCCGGAGCACTGATCAGCCCACCAGCCCAGGGGATCTCTGTGACAGCAGCAGCACAGTTTTTCATTTGATCCAACCTGTCCTACTGCATCCCATAGGGAGTCACTGCAGGTCCATCTGAAGAGAGGGGTGAGAAGGAGAGAGGGAGTGAGGGAGAGAAAGAGGCAAGGAATGGCAGATAGAGAGTGACAAGCCTCTCTATCTGCCATTCCTTATTTCCTGTCAAGATGGGACTAAGAGCAGATGGAAGAGGGGGGCTGAGTGTGTGCGTGTTCTGTAGGGCTGTTATTATGATCTTAGAGATAGCAACAACAATACATATTCCACTACATTTCTCTTGATTTTTTCCACAAACTTCACCTGTAATTATCTCTATTTCTACCTCTCCCCTCCCACTTTATTTCTCACATTCTCTAAACTGACCTCTGACCTTTTCTCTCTAACACAGACTTGGGTGTACTCTGTGCAGCACTGCTCTCATGCTCTCTTGTATCTCCATTCCTCTATTAATGTCAGTCTATGTACATACTGTCTGTACCTCGGCTCTCTGCGTCCATCTTTTAGCAGCATTATATCCTACCCTTCCTCCACAGTTGTAAGACACCCTGTCTGCAGTAGTACACTGTCCATCTCCCCTGTCATAGTGACAGAGCCCTCTGCTCTGTGTTGATCCAGAGATGGCTGCCTTTGATAAATCAGGAAGAACATAGCTAACAACCTCAGTGAGAGGGTGATAAAAGCGGGCTGTGACTCGGTTTCACCGTGTGTGTGTGTGTGTCTGAGTGTGTGTGTCCGTGCGTGTGCATGCATGCGATTTTTTTCTCTGCATACGGACCTCACTCAGAGCAAAAAATCCCTTCTTCATCCTTTTCCATGTCCGTGTGCAGAACGTTGATCACACATACGTAGACCGACACACCCTCTGCATGGCACGCCAGAATCAGTCTGCACTCAGCCATGTGTCTGTACTCTGTATGGATCCTCATGAGCCCACATGCATGCACACACACGCACGCGCACACGCACACACACACACACGCACGCACGCACACACACACACACGCACACAAACCCATCAGCATGCAACACAGCCCAGCCACAACCCAGTACACATGGTGACAGACATTCATAATCCCATCCACCCACACTGCTCCAACACTGCTCCACACACGCGCAAACACCCCCCACCCCCCCAATTCTGTCCTCATCCATAAAGACCACGACTCATCTCCTACCATCCACATCGCCATGGAAACACTGTATTTGGTCAGTTGATTGACGGTGGCTTCGCCGCTGTATGTGAAGGAGGCCAAGTACTGGGGAGCAGCACTCTTTGCTTTGATAAGGGAGTCAAATCCATTGTCTGATCACGATGGTGCTGTCTGAATGGTGAAACAAAAGAGATAGGGTTGATTCCCATGTTATCTTACTCTGTTCTGTGTTAACACTGAAATTGGTGCGACAATATTGACTGCGATGAATGTTGCTGACTTGTGGGCAATCATGGGTCAAATGCAAATCAGGAAGCCCATGATCATGTTGCTCATTGGTTTAGATGGACAGTAGTGTCACGCCCTGACCATAGTTATGGTTATGTCGGGGTGTGACTAGGGTGAGTAATCTAGGTTGTTTTATTTCTAGGTTGGCCTGGTATGGTTCCCAATCAGAGGCAGTTGTTTATCGTTGTCTCTGATTGGGGATCATATTTAGGCAGCCATTTCCCCACTGTGTTTTGTGGGATCTTGTTTATGTGTAGTTGCCTGTGAGCACTCCATAGCGTCACGTATCGTTTGCGTTTTTTAATTGTTTTTGTGCGTTTCGCAAATAAAAAGATGTTGAACCCATATCACGCTGCGCCTTGGTCCGAATGTTATTTCGACGATCGTGACAAGTAGTCTCTATTGTGGAGATGCACTGATGCTTATGGTATATGGCCTAGCTGCTGCTGTGTAATATATAGAGCATAAGAGGTTAAGATAAATGTTAGTCAGTATATTGGATCAGGCTGGGTTCACCGTGCATTGCAGTATTAGTGCATCTGCCGGCTTGACATCCATCATGTTCTCCACATGCACTACTAAACCCCTACTCTAACCTCTAGTTCCCAAAGGAACCTATACTCCCCTACAGATTTATGTGGATAGTGAAGCTAAAACTCTTAATTTGGCTCTGTACTCCAGCATTTTGGATTTAAGATCAAATATTTTATATGAGGAGACAGTACAGAATGTCACCTTTTATTGGAAGATATTTTCATACATATCTGCATTACATATGTGTTTTTCTGTGGATAATGAGAAAGTTACAGACGCACAAAGACGATACCCCCAAAACATGCTAACCTCTCACCATTACCAATACGAATAACAGGGGAGGATAGCATTTTTGGGGGGGTATGATATTTTTGCCTCTGTAACTTTCGCATCATTATTCACGATTCATTAATGATTATCCATAATCATGGTAGCATCCACATTAATAAAGAAATGTTCATAAACATATTCCATTCTTATTTACAGTTGAAGTCAGAAGTTTAAATACACTTAGGTTGGAGTCATTAAAGCTTGTTTTTCAACCACTCCACAAATTTCTTGTTAACAAACTATAGTTTTGGCAAGTCAGTTAGGACATCTACTTTGTACATGATACAAGTAATTTTTCCAACAATTGTTTACAGACAGATTATTTCACTTATAATTCACTGTATCACAATTCCAGTAGGTCAGAAGTTTACATACCAAGTTGACTGTGCCTTTAAACAGCTTGGAACATTCCAGAGCATGTCATGACCTTAGAAGCTTCTGATTCTAAGAACAACAACAAAGGACCTTGTGAAGATGCTGGAGGAAACATGTACAAAAGTATCTATATCCACAGTAAAACGAGTTCTATATCGACATAACCTGAAATGCCGCTCAGCAAGGAAGAAGCCACTGCTCCAAAACCGCCATAAAAAAGCTAGACTACAGTTTGCAACTGCACATGGAGACAAAGATCGTACGTTTTGGAGAAATGTCCTCTGGTCTGATGAAACAAAAATAGAACCGTTTGGCCATAATGACCATTGTTATGTTTGGAGGAAAAAGGGGGTCTTGCAAGCGGAAGAACACCATCCCAACCGTGAAGCACGGGGGTGGCAGCATCATGTTGTGGGGGTGCTTTGCTGAAGGAGGGACTGGTGCACTTCACAAAATAGATGGCATCATGAGAAAGGAAAATTATGTGGATATATTGAAGCAACATCTCAAGACATCAGTCGGGAAGTTAAAGCTTGGTCGCAAATGGGTCTTCCAAATGACCTCAATCCTATAGAAAATTTGTGGGCAGAACTGAAAAAAGTATGTGCAAGCAAGGATGCCTACACACCTGACTCAGTTATACCAGCTCTGTCAGGAGGAATGGGCCAAAAAAAGGCTACCCGAAACGTTTGACCCAAGTTAAACAATTTAATGGCAATGCTACCAAATAGTAATTGAGTGTATGTAAACTTCTGACCCACTGGGAATGTGATGAAATAAATAAAAGCTGAAATACATTATTCTCTCTACTATTATTCTGACATTTCACATTCTTAAAATAAAGTGGTAATCATAACTGACCTAAAACAGGGAATATTTACTAGGATTATATGTCAGGAATAGTGAAAAACTGAGTTTAAATGTATTTGGCTAAGGTGTATATGAACTTCCGACCTCAACTGTATTTGTACAGTATATATATGTATCGAGTGGAGCAACCGGGGTCTCAAGCCAAGAAATTATATATTTTTTTATGAAAGATTACTTGTTTTTTTTATTAAATTATGCCCAGCTCACGAGGCCCCTTGATGATGTGAGACTTGAGGCAATTGCCTCTTTTACCTAATTGTAAATCCGCCACTGGGCATCCCCCCCAACCAGCATGCAGAGAGACTTGTACTAAGAAAGTAACAAAGTGCAAGGCAGTTACTCACATTTCCCCCCGATTGATGTGCATGTCCATTAAAGTGACAGTGATGGGTATGTGGGTTAGTTGTGTGGGTGGGGAGGATGGGTAGACCTACATCTAATTCACACACATCATTAAAGAGCCAACTGAAAAGCAATGGATGTCAAGGAGAGGAGGCGGTTAGGGTGGGTATAGGGTAGGACAACATTTCACCACAAATGAAGTCAGCTTCATAGTGAAGAGGCTAACAGTATATGTCATTAGAAGGCAGGAACCGAGCCTGCAGTCCAGCAGAACACTCCAGGGCTGCTACGATGAAGCTCGGCCTCCTCAGCAATTTGTACAACAACCAGTTCCCTGGCCTCACTCAATCCACAACCACGACCCGATGAGAGAAAGCCCCCAGGCAAAACTGCTACTGCCACCATTGCTTGCTATTGCTGCTAATGATCATGTTTTCTTCATCCACACACAGAGAACATATGTAACTTCATGCAAGCAAGAATCTTTAGGGACAAACATATATGATAACACAGATAACATGTGTAACCTTTGTGCAAGGATGGAACACTGGTGAATGAAACATGAACAAGGGGTATATCATTGTTGTCATTGTTGAGCTGTTGGCTGTTCTAATAAAGAACTGGGCCCATTTTCTCTGGAATATAATCGAGAAAACATCATTGCAGCCATGTTGTAGGAATTCCCAAAAATCTCTGATGACATTTAGATCGCTGCCATCATGCCTTGTATGGGCTGATTGAAGCCCTTGCAGACAAAGGCACAGTGGTGTACAAAGTTGCTGAGGATGAAAAAGACAGGGGACTGTCATAAATGTCAGTGAATTTTGAGAGGCCGTGAACAATTGAAATTAGCATACTCTGGAGTCTAATCCATCTTTGACGAAAAAGCTACAAATATCTCTCACTTAATGTAGCCTAGTATAGGAGGACATGGGGGGAAAAGTTTTCATTTCATCATAACGGAATTGCTTTTTTTTTGCAACGTGGTTCTTTCTTTAGAGGCAATTTGTCTCCATCTGTCTGCAGGTGCGTTGTGTTTTTCCCTTCTCTTTTTGTATCGACCGCTTGGTAAAAATGTGTCTGCACTTCGGCAGAACAACCTACCAACGACTAAATTAAATAGCTTTAGCCTACTTTGCACGCAACAATTCAAAAAGAAATGTTAGTCTAACCGGAGAATGTTTGTGACAAACATTGTTGAAATGTTCTGCTGTTCAGTTAAAGTCAAAGATATGCAGTTTAAAGAAGAAGCCCATGGCCATGCAACCCAACATGTAAGACTTCCCCTCATTCCATAGTAGCCTATAGGTTACATGTTTTTGCTAGTGAGTATGTAGCCTTAATTATAAGATTTCTGTCTTCAAACCTTTTTGGTATAGCATAACATTTACAGTAGTGAGTCCATACATTTTCATACCGGTCCCCCGTGGGAATCAAACCCACAATCCTGGTGTTGCAAGCACCATGCTCTAACAAGTGAGCCACGTAGGACTTTGATATTGAGCTATAGAGAAGCATCTCTATAGTATATAATGGGCATCCCAATGGTCTTTTAAAGGCAGGACCCTCATGTTGATGTTCCACTAACTTGGTGTGACCTACAACTGTTAGAGTCCTTCTGGGGGTTTTGACAAGGTCATTTGACAAGGTCATAGTATAGGCATGCATTAAGCCTTCAGTTGTATGTGCCATGTTGAATTTGTTGTTTTGTTTAGCTGACCCAGTCGTTGTGCAGTCCAGCCAGGTGCTCCTTCCCCCTTGTAGTCTACACACAGGGATCTAGGCCTGAATGATTTTTAATGGCCACCGAAGACATCCTCTTTCTGCGCTCCACAAAACTATATTAAGCACATCACCTTGCTGCCATCAAAAGAGCCTGAGGGAGCTGCACTAAATTACAGTGAAATTAGTTTTTAGTTTTCTCTCTGTAGCTGTAATACAGTACGTTAGTTTAGGCCTATCTGTTGTTCTGGGGGCTTTGTTGTCACTAATAGGTCCTCCCTCTCCTTGGCCATGAGAGGTTCATCGGAGTAGTGACTGGCTAATTGTTTGGGTTTAGAACGATAGATGACTGATAAATATGGGATATCCCATAGTTGGCTTTGTGTTTTGTTATGGCATGTTGTGAAATGTCACTGCCCAGCTGCCATCCATAGTAACTGATTAGAATTGGCGGACTAAGTACGGTATAGAAAATGTACATACTGGTGATGAGTAATGATGGTCTTGTTTTCATATTGGGCTGTTTAGTACCTGTAATAATGTCAACCCCCCACTCGCTCTCTCTCACTCACTCGGTGGAAATCAAACCTGCCATGACACATTGTGACACACAACCACCCAATCTGTTTATGATGATGATAAGTGAAAATCATTCCCATCATGACAGTCATTACCGGCTATTATCATTATTATCATCATTATTTTGATGATCTCAGAGTGAAATGCAGAATGGCGTGTTTGTGCATGTGTGTACGCGAGTCCCAAGACTGGCAGCTCTTATAAGCTTGTATACCACAGGGGAGTGACTGGGATAAAAGCGTGGACTCAGGAGATGTCTCTCTCTCCCTCCCTCCTCGGGAAGGAACACTGTGGTCTGTGAAGTACAGCAGGCTTCTACCATCCATTCCTCTGACTCTGTTTCCAAGAGATGGAGTGACAGCAGGCAACAGGCTCATGTTTTTCTCTGCCTGTAAACCAGCTGGACCACAGACAGGCAGACGGACGGACAGGCAGACGGACAGATGGACGGACGGGCGGACAGACAGACAGACAGACAGACCAGCATGTTCTTAAAGTTCTGGGCAGCCTGGCTCTTCCATACATTATTTATCAATCCGATCATTAAAAACTATTTTTCTCCTTCCTCCTCTTATCTCTTTCCATCTTCTGGCATTGCACCTCCTCTTCTCTCTCCTCCATCTTTCACAGTCCATTAGCTGCTGTACTCTCTTCCCACTCTCCCCTCAATCTTGGTCCCTCGACTGCAATGCTCAGGATCTTCCTCTCACCCATAATGCCTGTGGTTCTTTCCCTCGACCTTGGTATGTCCCTGACCCTCGCTATAGCGTGCGTGATTTCACCGCTGGTGGCTCATACTTTACCTTGTTCTGTCAGATACCATATTGTTACGTGCAACGAAAATTCATAGCCATATAGATTTTTCTATTTGTAAACTGTTCTTGTGTATGTAGCTGGGCTCTGCCCTAGATCCTGGCTGTGTTCATGTCTGAGAGGTGTATGTTGCCCAGACAACAGAAGAATACATCAATGCTTACAGTGACAAACCGCCTAAGAGGCGAAAAGAGTCATAGAGGTAACATAGACAAATCCTCCTGGTTCCTGCTTACAAGCAAAAATTAAAGCAGGAAGCACCAGTGACTAGATCAATAAAAAAGTGGTCAGATGAAGCAGATGCTAAGCTACAGGACTGTTTTGCTAGCACAAACTGGAATATGTTACGAGATTCCTCCGATGGCATTGAGGAGTACGCCACATCAGTCATTGGCTTCATCAATAAGTGCATCGATGATGTCGTCCCCACAGTGACCGTACGTACATACCCCAACCAGAAGCCATGGATTACAGGCAACATCCGCACTGAGCTTTCAAGGAGCGGGACTCTAACCTGGAAGCTTATAAGAAATCCCGCTATGCCCTCCGATGAACCATCAAACAGGCAAAGCATCAATACAGGACTAAGATCGAATCGTACTACACCGGCTCTGATGCTCGTCAGATGTGGCAGGGCTTGTAAGCCATTACAGACTACAAAGGGAAGCAGTGTCTCCACTGACATTTTCAACCTCTCTCTGTCCGAGTTTGTAATACCAACATGTTTTAAGCAGACCACCATAGTGCCTGTGCCCAAGAACACTAAGGTAACCTGCCTAAATGACTACTGATTTGTAGCACTCACGTCTGTAACCATGAAGTGCTTTGAAAGGCTGGTCATGGCTCACATCAACACCATTATCCCAGAAACCCTAGACCCACTCCAATTTGCATACCGCCCAAACAGATCCACAGATGATGCAATCTCTATTGCACTCCACACTGCCCTTTCCCACCTGGACAAAAGGAACACCTATTTGAGAATGCTATTCATTGACTACAGCTCAGCGTTCAACACCATAGTGCCCTCAATGCTCATCACTAAGCTAAGGACCCCAGGACTAAACACCTCCCTCTGCAACTGTATCCTGGACTTCCTGGCAGGCCGCCCCCAGGTGGTAAGGGTAGGTAACAACACATCCGCCACGCTGATCCTCAACACAGGGGCCCCTCAGAGGTGCGTGCTCAATCCCCTTCTGTACTCCCTGTTCACTCACGACTGCACGGCCAGGCACGACTCCAACACCATCATTAAGTTTGCCGATGACAGTGGTAGGCCTGATCACCGACAACGACGAGAGCCTATTGGGAGGAGGTCAGAGACCTGGCTGTGTGGTGTCAGGACAACAACCTCTCCCTCAACGTAATCAAGACAAAGGAGATGATTGTGGACTACAGGAAAAATAGGACCGAGCACGCCCCCATTCTCATCAACGGGGCAGCAGTGGAGCAGGTTGAGAGCTTCAAGTTCCTTGGTGTCCACATCACCAACAAACTAACATGGTCCAAGCACACCAAGACAGTCGTGAAGAGGGCGCGACAAAACATATTCCCCCTCAGGAGACTGAAAAGATTTGGCATGGATCCTCAGATCCTCAAAAGGTTCTACAGCTGCAACATCGAGCATCCTGACTGGTTGCATCACTGCCTGGTACGGCAACTGCTCGGCCTCTGACCGCAAGGCACTACAGAGGGTAGTGCGAACGGCCCAGTACATCACTGGGGCTAAGCTTCCTGACATCCTCTATACCAGGCGGTGTCAGAGGACGGCCCTAAAAATTGTCAAAGACTCCAGCCACCCTAGTCATAGACTGTTCTCTCTGCTACCGCACGGCAAGCAGCACCGGAGCGCCAAGTCTAGGTTCATGAGGCTTCTAAACAGCCACTAACCCCAAGCCATAAGACTCCTGAACACCTAATCAAATGGCTACCCAGACTATTTGCACTGCCCCCCCACCCTTTTTTACACCGCTGCTACTCTTTGTTGTTATCGTCTATGCATGTACATATTACCTCGACTAACCGGTGCCCCCGCACATTGACTCTGTACCGGTACCCCTCTGTATATAGTCTCGCTATTGTTATTTTACTGCTGCTCTTTAATTACTTTTTATTTTTATTTCTTATTCTTATCCATATTTTTTAAACTACATTGTTGGTTAGGGGCTCGTAAGTAAGTATTACACTGTAAGGTCTACACCTGTTCTATTCGGAGCATGTGACTAATAACATTTGATAACAGCGATGCCAGGGTTACCAAGGTAACCTTTACTCTCCACATTTCCATCATGTCACCCCCTCTCAGGTTCGTGTCCCTGTGGACTTACATTGTGTTGCAGCTGCCTATCAAGAGTAACTTTGCCTCTGGCCCGCCCACCACAGAGCTATCCCGAGCTGCTCCAGTCACAGGGCGGTATTTTCACCTCACCATTTTTTATAAGTATGAAACTGAACTCATAACTTTATTGTTGTGGTCATCAGTGGAGTGGGAAAGTGGGCTGACAGCATAACACTGGCTGTGATAGTGAGCTAATGCCCTCTCTGCATGGGCCAAAGACTACTGGTACAGTACACCATCTCCATGCTCTCTCTCTCTCTCTCTCTCTCTCTCTCTCTCTCTCTCTCTCTCTCTCTCTCTCTCTCTCTCTCTCTCTCTCTCTCTCTCTCTCTCTCTCTCTCTCTCTCTCTCTCTCTCTCTCTCTCTCTCTCTCTCTCTCTCTCTCTCTCTCTCTCTCTCCCTCTCTCCCTCTCTCCCTCTCTCTCCCTCTCTCTCTCTCTCTCTCTCTCCCATCCACCATATCTTCTTGTATACACATTACACACAATCTTCCTCAGATTGAGTGTGTGGTTGAGGGACCTAGAAAGGATCACTATCTCCCCCAGCCTCCTCTCTCATTACTGGGGAGCGTTTCTCCACCGAGCTCTGGTTCTGAGCTCTTCTGAGCGCAACACACTGCCTGTGCCTTTAAGAGAGAGGGAGAGAGAGAGAGATGGAAAGAGAGAGAGGTGTGCAATGGAGAGAAACAGGAGAGATCGAGAGAGAAGAGACAGAGAGAGCACAATAAACTATCATGAACAACATTTTTGTTCATTCTTAGCCGTGTGCTGAGCATCTCTGCACAGGCACACACACTCTCTTAGGCACTTATTGCTAAAGAGTACGCCTCTCTCACACACACACGCTCACAGCTATCAGAGCTCGGCTGCTGGCTCACAGCCATCTCGCCGAGGAGGATCCAAGAGAGCAAGAGGAAGACGGAGAGAGAGAGACAAAGGGAAGGAGGACGGAAGAAAGAGAGGAACGAATAGGAAGCGGGGACGGCACGAGGAAGGAGAGACTAAACGCTTGTGTGAAGAAGAGAACGCAAGGGACAGGAGGGAGGAGAAAAAAGAGGAGGAACAGGAAACGCAATCACTCTCGGCTCTAGCTGTCCGCGTCGCAGCATGGGCAATGCACCATCCCAAGGCATGTCAACGCTACTATCTCCATGTATACATAAGTAGAAGCTCGATTTTATTTTGCAATGTGTTTTATTTTCCAATCTGCTGGCTGTGCTATCAGATTCTCTCCCAGCAGGGAGTGGGGGGTTGGATGTGGGCGCTGGCGATGAGGCATTGCTAGAATGTGATGCTCTGAACAGATCCAGGCTGATGACGGGGACAAGGATGCAGGGTGGCTGGGGAAAGGGTGAGGGGATGTGGGGTTGTGGATGAGAGAGATGCTGGAGGGATTGGGTGGAGGTTGCAGGATGCATGCATGTGCGGAAGAGCCGGGAAATGGGAAGGGGCTTGTGCAGAGCTGGGGGAATAGAACGGTCATTACTGAGGCAGGAGATGCTGGTGTGTGTGTGTGTGTGTGTGTGTGTGTGTGTGTGTGTGTGTGTGTGTGTGTGTGTGTGTGTGTGTGTGTGTGTGTGTGTGTGTGTGTGTGTGTGTGTGTGTGTGTGTGTGTGTGTGTGTGTGTGTGTGTGTGTGTGTGTGTGTGTGTGTGTGAGGTGAACAGAAGGTGGATATACCGGTGTGTGGAGGTGGCGGTGACAACAGCTGCATCTGTCAGCCTCATGGGAAGCCTCGGGGAAGTGAAGCGTTCCAGAGATTGTGTGTGTGAGAGAGGGAGAGAGAGAAAGTGAGATGGAAATGAATGGGTGTGTAGAGCACAGTCAATTTGTTTGTGTGTGTGTAAAATGGGATGGTGCTGTTAATGGAGGAGTGGGTGGGTTAGCACTGTTTCCTGCTGGTGTGCTTTTGATGTCTGTCTCTGTCTGTCTGTCTGTCTGTCTCTCTCTCTCTCTCTCTCTCTCTCTCTCTCTCTCTCTCTCTCTCTCTCTCTCTCTCTCTCTCTCTCTCTCTCTCTCTCTCTCTCTCTCTCTCTCTCTCTCTCTCTCTCTCTCTCTCTCTCTCTCTCTCTCTCTCTCTCTCTCTCTCACTCTCTCTCTTTCTCTCTCTCTCTCTTTCTTACCCTCTTTCTCTGTTTCCAAACTGGAAAAAGCAGTGCACAGGTTTGGTTTGCTGAAACACCCCTGAAAATGGAGGGAGACAAGTGTAAGAAAGAGGAATTCTTAGAGAGGGTGTGTGTATGTCGGGGGGTGGGGGATGTAAAGAAATGGATGGATAAAAAAATGCTTTAGGCATGCCTTAGCCCTAATGGGATGGATGTGCGTCTTTGATAAGCCAGAGAAGGAGGGAGCTGTAACAGAAACACAGAGGCAGAGAAAAGGGGAATAGGGAGGGATGGCTGACTGCTCAGAGTGGAGGGAGGAATATAGCTTGGGGAATTCTGCTACCTTTCTTTCCCTCCCTCTCTGTTTTTTCTTGTCTCTTCCCCTCTTTTTTCCCCTCCCCTTCCACTGCTCTTATTTTCCCATCAACCAGGGACTGTCTGGTTGCTAGAGGGAAAACCAGTTGAGAAGAGAGTGATAAGGAGGATGAGAGAGAGAATGAAAGAAATGACAGAATAAAGGAGAGTTTAGGAGAGATGAGATGGTAATGTAAGTAAGGGTTGAGGGAAGAACAAGCCAGGAGCAGTACAAAGACACAATGTTGCTAGACAATACAATGTATTCGGGTATGACGCTACAAGCTTGGCACACCTGCATTTGGGGTGTTTCTCCCATTCTTCTCTGCAGATCCTCTCAAGTGCTGTCAGGTTGGATGGGGAGTGTTGCTGCACAGCTATTTTCAGGTCTCTCCAGAGATGTTCGATCAGGTTCAAGTCCAAGCTCTTGCTGGGTCCCTCAAGGACATTCAGAGAGTTGTCTCAAAGTCACTTCTGTGTTGTCTTGGCTGTGTGCTTAGGGTTGTTGTCCTGTTGTAAGGTGAACCTTCTGAGGTCCTGAGCGCTCTGGAGCAGGTTTTCATCAAGGATCAAGGTCTGTATTTTTGCTCCGTTCATCTTTCCCTCGATCCTGACTAGTCTCTCAGTCCCTGCCGCTGAAAAACATCCCCACTGCATGATGCTGCCACCACCATGCTTCACCGTAGAGATGGCGCCAGGTTTCCTCCAGACGTGACGAGAGTTCAATCTTGGTTTCATCAGACCAGAGAACCTTGTTTCTCATGGTCTGAGAGTCTTTAGGTGCCTTTTGGCAAACTCCAAGAGGGCTGTTATATGCCTTTTACTGAGGAGTGGCTTCCGTCTGGCCACTCTACCATAAAGGCCTGATTGGTGGAGTGCTGCAGAGATGGTTGTCCTTCTGGAAGGTTCTCCCATCTTCACAGAGGAACTCCAGAGCTCTGTCAGAGTGGCCATCGGGTTCTTGGTCACCTCCCTGACCAAGGCCCTTCTCCCCCGATTACTCAGTTTGGCCAAGCAGCCAGCTCTAGGAAGAGTCTTGGTGGTTCCAAAGTTTTTCCATTTAAGAATAATAAAGGCCACTGTGTTCTTGGGAACCTTCAATACTGCAAAAATGTTTTGGTACCCTTCCCCAGATCTGTGCCTCGATACGATCCTGTCTCAGAGCTCTACGGACAATTCCTTCGACCTCATGCCTTGGTTTTTGCTCTGACATGCACTGTCAACTATGGGACCTTACAGTTGAAGTCGGAAGTTTACATACACCTTAGCCAAATATATTTAAACTCAGTTTTTCACAATTCCTGACGTTTAACCCAAGTAAAAATTCCCTGTCTTAGGTCAATTAGGATCACCACTATATTTTAAGAATGTGAAATGTCATTCAGCTTTTATTTCTAACATCACATTCCCAGTGGGTCAGAAGTTTACATACACTTAATTAATATTTGGTAGCATTGCCTTTAAATTGTTTAACTTGGGTCAAACGTTTTGGGTAGCCTTCCACAAGCATCCCACAATAAGTTGGGTGAATTTTGGCCCATTCCTCCTGACGGAGCTGGTGTAACTGAGTCAGGTTTGTAGGCCTCCTTGCTCGCACCCGCTTTTTCAGTTCTGCCCACACATTTTCTATAGGCTTGAGGTCAAGGGCTTTGTGATGGCCACTCCAATACCTTGACTTTGTTGTCCTTAAGCCATTTTGCCACAACTTTGGAAGTATGCTTGGGGTCATTGTCCATTTGGAAGACCCATTTGCGACCAAGCTTTAACTTCCTGATTGATGTCTTGAGATGTTGCTTCAATATATCCACATAATTTTCCTCCCTTGTGATGCCATCTATTTTGTGAAGTGCACCAGTCCCTCCTGTAGCAAAGTGTAACGGATGTGAAATGGCTAGCTAGTTAGCGGTGGTGCGCGCTAATAGCGTTTCAATCGGTTACGTCACTCGATTTGAGACCTTGAAGTAGTGGTTCCCCTTGCTTTGCAAGGGCCGCGGCTTTTGTGGAGCGATGGGTAACCATGCTTCGTGGGTGACTGTTGTTGATGTGTGCAGAGGGTCCCTGGTTCGCGCCCGGGTCGGGGCGAGGGGACGGACGTAAAGTTAAACTGTTACAAAAGCACCCCCACAACATGATGCTGCCACCCCCATGCTTCACGGTTGGGATGGTGTTCTTCAGCTTGCAAGCGTCCTCCTTTTTCCTCCAAACATAACGATGGTGATTATGGCCAACAGTTCTATTTTTGTTTCATCAGACCAGAGGACATTTCTCCAAAAAGTACGATCTTTGTCTCCATGTGCAGTTGCAAACTGTAGTCTGGCTTTTTTATGGCGGTTTTGGAGCAGTGGCTTCTTCCTTGCTGAGCGGCATTTCAGGTTATGTCGATATAGGACTTGTTTTACTGTGGATATAGATACTTTTGTACCTGTTTCCTCCAGCATCTTCACAAGGTCCTTTGCTGTTGTTCTGGGATTGATTTGCACTATACGCAACAAAGTACATTCATCTCTAGGAGACAGGACGCGTCTCCTTCGTGAGCGGTATGATGGCTGTGTGGTCCCATGGTGTTTATACTTGCGTACTATTGTTTGTACAGATGAACGTGGTACCTTCAGGCATTTGGAATTGCTCCCAAGGATGAACCAGACTTGTGGAGGTCTACAATTTATTTTCTGAGGTCTTGGCTGATTTCTTTTGATTTTCTCATGATGTCAAGCAAAGAGGCACTGAGTTTGAAGGTAGGCCTTGAATACATCCACAGGTACACCTCCAATTGACTCAAATGATGTCAATTAGCCTATCAGAAGCTTCTAAAGCCATGACATAATTGTCTGGAATTTTCCAAACTGTTTAAAGGCACAGTCAACTTAGTGTATGTAAACTTCTGACCCACTGGAATTGTGATACAGTGAATTATAAGTGAAATAATCTGTCTGTAAACAATTGTTGGAAAAATTACTTGTGTCATGCACAAAGTAGATGTCCTAACCGACTTGCCAAAACTATAGTTTGTTAACAAGAAATGTGTGGAGTGGTTGAAAAACGAGTTTTAATGACTCCAACCTAAGTGTATGTAAACTTCCGACTTCAACTGTATAATAGACAGGTGTTTATTTTTTTCAAATCATGTCCAATCGATTGAATTTGTCACGGGTGGACTCCAATCAAGTTGTAGAAACCCCCCCATGATGATCAATGGAAACAGGATGCACCTGAGCTCAATGTTGAGTGTCATAGCAAAGGGTCTGAATACTTACGTAAATAAAGTATTTATGTTTTGAATTTTTTGTAAATCTGCAAAAATAAAAAAAATTAAACGTTTTTGCTTTGTCATTATGGGCTACTGTGTGTAGATTGATGAGGGGAAACAAGAATTGAATCCATTTTAGAATAAGGCTGTAACGTAACAAAATGTGGAAAAAGCCAAGGGGTCTGAATACTTTCCAAATGCACTGTAAGTAATACAAGGATGTGGATGACAATGAAGATGGCAGAGTACTGTAGAGGAGAGAGGTGGAGTTGAATGAGAGTCTTTTCTCTTCGTGATGATGACTTGGTCCTGGCTGAGCTTACACTAGATCCAAAGACAAGTGTGATTCTATTGCTGTAGCCATCCAGAACACGTCACCTGAAATGCCTCAAAGGAAAAGCCGCTTTCAAAAAGGGTCAAGAGATGAAAGAAAGAAAGAAAGAAACTGCAGTATCCTAAATGCCTTTGGTCAACGGTCATATCCAGAACAAAATGTGCCCGGGCTGCTTTGGACTCTTGTCTGTCTGTCCACTATCCTTCATTCTGTTCGTCCTTGGGGTTTTATCTGCTGTCTGGTTTTTGGAGGGATTGAAATGGATTAGTAGGCTGAATAGCTGAGCCACTGGCTTCTTTTCCTCCAAACAGACATGAGGGCCTGCGTCCCAGATGCCACTTATTTCCTACCTAGTGCACTACTTTTGATCATAGCCTCATAGCCACCGGTCAAAGTAGTGCACCATGTAGGGAATAGGGTGCCATTTGGGACACAGCTGAGGTCAGCCATATGCCTGTAGCCCACTTGCTGAGTGAGGTAACTGAAGGCCAGCAATAAGTAGCCTGAAAATATCACCATTCAGTTTCTAATGATGAAACGGAAGCAAGTCTATCTTAAGCCCTTGACTGAGGTTGACCGGTACACGCTACAGAAACCAGGTTACAGAAACAATGCACTAATAGGAGAAGTATGCTACAGCCCAGTAGCCTGCCTTGTATGAGTCTAATTCCCCTACTGATACCTTGGAGCAGAGGGATCCGATCTTGGCCGAGCTTTGTGCTCACACAATGTTGTATAGTAGGGTTTATGCGGGATTGGGTTCAACACACATCATGTGTGTGCTGAGTGATGGTCACCAGTGAGCAGAAGTCATGTCAGAGGGAAGCGGTAGGCATGCTGCTAGTGACAGGATGCTGTAATACTGTATGGGAGGGAGATAACACTACTCTGAGGGATGGAAACATTCTGATACCACGGCATGACTGTCGATGTCGGAAGGATAACAAACACAGCCTACTGTATAAGGGGATTAGTGGAATGAAGTGTGTGCGTGTGTGTGCCTGTTCTTGTGTGTGTGTGCGTCCGTGCGTGTGTCTGTCAGTGTGTGCGCGTGTGTGTGTGAGTCGGTGTGTGGCTGTGCGTGCGTGTGTATAGCTTCACACTGCCTTGGCAGAGGGCTAATGCAACAGTATCTCAAGGTAGCTCTTAGAGTAGTTAGTTAAAAGGACACTTGAGAAGGCTTGCGTACCTCTGCTCTCTCCTCTATTCATCTGCTCTCTCCTCTCTATTTATTTGTTCTCTCCTTTTCATTAGACGAGACACTTGCGTGAATCGAAGAGATACAGCCACAAGCAAACATTTCAGTCTGTCCATGGGCCTATTTCAAGCAGGGAATAGCAGTTGCGAAACCTATGAGTGTGTGTGTGTGTGTGTGTGTGTGTGTGTGTGTGTGTGTGTGTGTGCTTTAATGTTATGCATTTTTCTGTACCGTGTCTGTGTATTTGTCTATACTATACGGTATGTGACTATATTTCATTGTTTTCTTGCCATGCACCTGCTTATTCCCCAGGTCTTTGTTTCACAAAGCACATGACTGCTGCCTGCCGATTGGCTGGTGATGATGCAATGCTTTATGGCAGCATAGCTGTTTGGTTTGAGGGCTTTTTGGAAGTAATTGAATCAACTGGGAGTAGCTTTGCATCAATGTAGTGATAGCAAACCAGATAACACACACATTACAAAGTATGTTCAGAACGCAGACACACAAAGCGATAGGCTACCCTTCAGGACACACAGCTCGTCTACAATCAATTAGGCAGGCTGTTATTCCATGAAGGAGGAGCGGTTCTTACAGTGTCCTTGTCACAGTGTGTGTGTGTGTCTGAGAGAGAGCCCGCGTACTGGTTTAGAACAGTGTGTGATGGTGCTCAGTCCTTCTCTGTCAGCAGATGGTCCTTACAGGTTCACTCTTCATTCATAGGGGCTTCATCACTGTGGGAGAAGATGGATGACTGAGCGCTTCTACAAAGCCAACTTTTACTCTCATATATTGATTGGGACAGCCTTCCCTCCTTCCATACTCCCTCCCTAGTGTCACTGTTTTTTGTTGTTGTTGAGAAGTCAGGGGTTCTCCCAACCAATCACATGGCCTTCTCCCGTCTCTCTGTGTTTGAGTTTGGATCCTTCCAAAAGGAATAGCGTTTATCAGGAATCGGTCACAGTTGTACTACTAAGCTTTGAAGGTCGTTCATGATTCAAGAGTTTGAAGGTTACATGTGTTTATCAAAGGTTTCTCTGTTTAAATACTAAGATCACTACAGGGTAGATTTTTGTGTCTGTGTATCGTTATGGACGTCTCAATATTTTATTCCGATTTTCCACAGCAGTTCATTTTGATGTATATATTTTTGTAATACACTAAGCTGTAGGCCTAAGTGTGTTTACAGATCATGAGGAAATATATCCCCATAACAGTCCTGAAATGAGCTTTATTGAAATTAATCTCATTTGATGATTTGTTGTTGACCATTTCTATCCTGCCAAGCCGTCAAAGCCTATGACTGTTGGTAAAGTAACATTCATTCATCTAACTGAAGATTTGCATACTTTATTTGCCAAAAATGTCAATCTCAGTCAATCTCTCTCTCTCTCTCTCTGTTCTCTCTCTGTTCTCTCTCTGTTCTCTCTCTCTCTCTCTCTCTCTCTGTTCTCTCTCTCTCTCTCTCTGTTCTCTCTCTCTGTTCTCTCTCTCTCTCTCTCTCTCTCTCTCTCTCTCTCTCTCTCTCTCTCTCTCTCTCTCTCTCTCTCTCTCTCTCTCTCTCTCTCTCTCTCTCTCTCTCTCTCTCTCTCTCTCTCTCTCTCCCTCCCCCCCCCCCCCCCCCCCCCCTCTCTCTCTCTCTCTCCTCTACTCGCAATCAGACGGTTGCTATGTTATATGTTATTTAGCCAGTACAATTTCAACACAAATTATAGTATCTTTAATAGACTGACCAATTTATTTTTTAATGTATGTTCATCTACAAATTGGGATTTTTAAGGGTTTTTAAGTGGAGTGTTTTTTTTATAGCATTTTTTTGTTATAAAAAAAATATTTTATGAGGGGTGGATCAGCTCTATCATTGCGGAAAGATTGTTGCTTCCATCAATGTAATTGTCTGCATCATTTCCAATCCCCCATATATATTTGGGGTAAATATATATATACATACATACAGTTGAAGTCAGAAGTTTACATACACCTTAGCCAAATACATTTAAACTCAGTTTTTCACTATTCCTGATATTTAATCCTAGTAAAAATTCCCTGTGTTAGGTCAGTTAGGATCACCACTTCATTTTAAGAATGTGAAATGTCCGAATAATATTAGAGAGAATGATTTACTTCAGCTTTTATTTCTTTCAGTGGGTCCCAGTGGGTCAGAAGTTTACATACACTCAATTAGTATTTGGTAGCATTGCCTTTAAATTGTTTAACTTGGGTCAAACGTTTCGGGTAGCCTTCCACAAGCTTCACATAATAAGTTGGGTGAATTTTGGCCCATTCCTCCTGACAGAGCTGGTGTAACTGAATCAGGTTTGTAGGCCTCCTTGCTCGCACACGCTTTTTCAGTTCTGCCCACACATGTTCTATAGGCTTGAGGTCAGGGCTTTGTGATGGCAACTCCAATACCTTGACTTTGTTGTCCTTAAGCCATTTTGCCACAACTTTGGAAGTATGCTTGGGGTCATTGTCCATTTGGAAGACCCATTTGCGACCAAGCTTTAACTTCCTGACTGATGTCTTGAGATGTTGCTTCAATATATCCACATAATTTTCCTTTCTCATGATGCCATCTATTTTGTGAAGTGCACCAGTCCCTCTTGCAGCAAAGCACCCCCACAACATGATGCTGCCACCACCATGCTTCACGGTTGGGATGGTGTTCTTCAGCTTGCAAGCCTCCCCCTTTTTCCTCCTAACATAACGATGGTGATTATGGCCAAACAGTTCTATTTTTGTTTCATCAGACCAGAGGACATTCTCCAATCATAACGATCTTTGTCCCCATGTGCAGTTGCAAACAGTAGTCTGGCTTTTTATGGTGGTTTTGGAGCAGTGGGTTCCTCCTTGCTGAGCAGCCTTTCAGGTTATGTCGATATAGGACTCGTTTTACTGTGGATATAGATACTTTTATACCTGTTTCCTCTAGCATCTTCACAAGGTCCTTTGCTGTTGGTCTGGGATTGATTTGCACTTTTCACACCAAAGTACAATCATCTCTAGGAGACAGAACGCATCTCCTTCCTGAGCGGTATGACGGCTGCGTGGTCCCAAGGTGTTTATACTTGCATACTATTGTTTGTACAGATGAACGTGGTACCTTCAGGTGTTTGGAAATTGCTCCCAAGGATGAACCAGACTTGTGGAGGTCTACAATTGATTTCTGAGGTCTTGGCTGATTTCTTTTGATTTTCCCATGATGTCAAGCAAAGAGGCACTGAGTTTGAAGGTAGGCCTTGAATACATCCACAGGTACACCTCCAATTGACTCAAATTATGTCAATTAGCCTATCAGACGCTTCTAAAGCTATTACATAATTGTCTGGAATTTTCCAAGCTGTTTAAAGGCACAGTCAACATAGTGTATGTAAACTTCTGACCCACTGGATTTGTGATACAGTGAATTATCAGTGAAATAATATATCTGTAAAGAATTGTTGGAAAAATTACTTGTGTCGCACAAAGTAGATGTCCTAACCGACTTGCCAAAATATATAGTTTGTTAACAAGAAATTTGTGGAGTGGTTGAAAAACAAGTTTAAATGACTCCAACCTAAGTGTATGTAAACTTCTGACCTCACATGTATATACATTTTACAGACCCAGTATGTTTTACATTTGTTATCTTGTTGTTATTATTCCCACCCTTCAGCTCCATTCAACCCCTCCCATCTACTGTATCTCTTAACACCATCCATTTTGGATTTCTATTTGCCATATATTTTTCAACTGTGCTGTGATGCTTCACAAAAGTCCTGAACCTTTCTATTTTCAAAGCTTCTACAGATTGTAAATTAAAGATAAACATTTTTGCAAAAATAGTTATTATATTATTGATTGATTGATTATGACTTTTCAAATCACCCAGTATTGCTATCTGCAGTGTTAGTTCTAGGCAAATGTTGCAATTCTTCAGCCATTCCTGGACCTGTGACCAAAAACGAGCTACATATGGACAAAATAAATTATCTAATGGCTCTGCCTCCTCACAGCAAAATCTGCAGAGCTGGGAAGATTTTATCCTCCATATATATAACATTCTATTGGTTGCAAGAATTTTGTATAATAATTTATATAGAAAAATTTGAAGTTTTGAATCCGGCGTTGTTTTGCGTGTCAATTCATAAACCATGTGCCATGGAATGGTTACATCAAAAATAAACTATTTTGCAATTTATATGGCACAGCTGTCAATTTTTAGGCCATTAAATGAAATTGGTTGAAATTGGAAAATTAAATTGGAAAATGTTTTTATTTATCACAATTTTATTTAACCGTATATGGTTTTTAATGCAGGGCCAACAGACAAGTTAATAGAGAAAAAATGACCGTAAGTTAATGGAGTGAAGGGAATGGTATCAAACAGATGGTTTTCATGTGTTATGATTCCATTCCAGTCACTCCATTTTCAGCCATTACACTCTATTCCAGCCATTATTATGAGCCGTCCTCCCCTCAGCAGCCTCCACTGCTTTAAATATATTTATTTCTGTGAAATGTATTGAAAGTTCCCAGAATTTTGCAACCCTAGTCAAAATACTGCTGGCCCTCCTCTGCTCCTCTGTTGTTAGATTGTGAGTCTAACCAGCCCAAACAAATCTACTCATCCATTAGCAATCTTGATAATCATGGCCTTCAATATAACACAATGTTATTCATCTCTATCTTTATTGAGATCCCCATTAGCTGACGCCATGACGACAGCTAATCTTCCTGGGCTCCATGAACACAACAAAATATACTTTACAATTTACATTGAAAAACTGTAACACAATTGACGGTAGTAGACAATACAAACATTTGACATGTAGACATTACAGACATCAGCGCTCGATTGGTCTGGTCAGGGTAGTTTGTTCAATTGCAGTTATGAAGTTATCATAGGTCAGGTAGCATTATGCTGATTTATGCCTTTTGATTCATTCACTCATCCTCTCCCCACATCTCCATCTTATTACCTGAGACTAAACATATTTTAGTAGTATTCTAATCAGTCTCTGAGTTACAGAAGGGTCAGATGTGTCCAATCCTGTCTGCTCTCTACTGCCGTCAGCATGGTGATTGGCTGCTCCCTGTCGCCACGGAGACGGCGTGGTGTCGTGTAAGCGGTGGAGACAGGGCTCTTTGGTAATCACATGACTGAGGTGTTCTCTGTTGGGTGCTTAAAATTTACACTGTTGCTTTCCAATTTCTTTCCAAGTGTTGTAAGATTCTGCTGGTTTCTCCCTAAATGACTGTTTTTGCTCAACAGTTTGAGGGGTTAAGTACCTCGCTCATGGCTGGAGACACTAATACTAATACCAGCAATCTTCCAGACACCTTTTTACCTTTCCCATGGTTTAGTTTTTGCCAGAATGTTATCATATGTTTCCTTGAGGAAGAATCGAGCTTGAGCTCCAGGTTGAATGGACAAACGAGACTCATACGAATATATATCATATTTATCATATATATCATATGTGTCATCCTGTTTAGTGAAATAGATAGCATACTGGTAAGTATAGTAACAATGACTAGAATAGTTGTGATTGGAGTAGAATCCAACCCACGAGTACTCCAGTCTTAAATCAGTCTTCCAATCAGTGAAGGTCTTATTGATGAACAGGCGAGCGCATCCGAAGCCGTCTTTAGTGTAGAGCTGCAGACTGGCGTCATACCCCTCTATGCCAACAGGAACCTTCCTGTCTGCGTCATCATACTGAGGTCCTCTCATGAAGACATCTGACCCGTCCTTGGAGAGCAGCTTGACCTGTAGGCCGTGGTTAAGGTACTGGTTGGTGTCATAGGTTCCGTAGCTGCGCGTGTCAAGAGAGCGAGATAAGAGATTCTTCCCATCTTTATTAAAGAGTGCCAGCATCACCCCCACATCCAGTAGGCTGTCAGGGACATTAGCCCATGTGAGCCGGGCGTACCCACTTTCTGTGGATTTCACCTGGAGCACAACAGCATAGCACTCTGTGTGGTGGTCATTCACCGCTGCCCCTTTCATTATAGCAGGGGACTCATTCAGAGTCATTCTGCCTGCGTCTTCAACCTTGTATGTGCTATCAGTGGCAGAGCAGTTCCATGTGAAGGTTCTGGAGTCTACGTCATAGCCGGCAGCGTACAGAAACACGTCCACACTGTTCACCCTGTTATGGATGACGGTCCTGATCTCCCTCAGGAGGGCGGGGCTGATCTGGTAGGTGTTATAGGGGTCATACTCACTGCTTCTTCGATAGTGCTGTGTGATGTAGACTGCCTCTAACAGTGGACTGTTGGGGCTTGTTCTGACAACTAACCTGTCCATGTTCCTCTCTAAGTTTCCTGGGGTAAGGTAATAGCTGCGAGTGACATAAGGATGGAGTGAGTATGCTGTTGGTGTGTTGATATTCCCGACTTCGTAGTAACCCTGTCTGTTCTGATCTTGCAGTTGTGGAAAAACGTTATAGTTATTAAAGTGATGGAAGCCCCAGTCTCCCCTTTCTGGTAAGAACGTTGGTATGAGTGCATCGTTGTTATCGACGTTTAGGCCGCCAGAGACGAAGTGTAGCAGCATTAGGCCATGACGAGGGAATCTGTGGCCAAACTCGATGTTCCTGAGGTCTTTTGTTGAGTTAAGGACAGGTATGTCTGCAGAGTCTAAGGCCAGTGGTAGCAACAAGACGAAGATGCAAAACAAACCGTTTCTCTCCATGGTAATCCTGTGAGAGAGAGACAGACTGTATGATGGCAGCAGTACAACCTAGGGAGAAATTGAGGGAAAAAATGGATTGATTGCAATTGATTACAATGGCCAAGGTGCATAAAGATGGAGGATTCAAATATGATGTTTTTAGCACTACCCACAGAGTTTTTAAACTACGGTGTGCGACATGGTTCAATGCGCCAATAAATCCGCACAAACTGCCACCGTCCTGGAGCTAGAAATGGGATCATGTATACTGTGCTTATGCAGATACCAAAAATAGTAACATAGAGCAATGTACAGCAAACTTAGCAAATAAGGGATTTGTGTGGGGAAAAGTCTATGCATTTACATATCGCAATAATATATATTATATTGATATATAGATGTCCTTTTTTTGCTATTGTAGGTAAGCGAGTTATGGCTGCTATATATTGTTGCCTAGATACAGAAAATAAACAGAAGCTTTCTATTGCAGTATCTCACAGTGTAATTGCCATGCTCCACCACCTGTGTTTTGTTAATGTTTAGTTGTATTTAGTTAGTTATTCGAGGACCTCCCGTTGTTAAACAGCACTTTTATTTCCCTGATTGATCAAAACTAATTTTCTCATGCTCCCTCTTGTCTCTCTGCCGCAGACATATAGTGAGTAACTGTCACACCCTGGCCTCTGTTATATTGATTTTCTTTATTAGTTTAGTTAGGTCAGGGTGTGACATGGGGGATGTTTGTGTGTTTTGTCTAGTTTAGGGTGTGTGTATTGTTTAGGGGGTTTTGAAGAATGTATGGGGTTGTGTTCAGTGTAGGTGTTTAGGAAAGTCTATGGTTGCCTGGTTTGGTTCTCAATCAGAGACAGCTGTTTATTGTTGTCTCTGATTGGGAGCCATATTTAAGGCAGCCATAGGCTTTAGGTGTTTGTGGGTAATTGTCTATGTTCTAGGTTGCATGTGTGCACTTAGTCTTTTATAGCTTCACTTTTGTTTTCGTTCGTTTTGTCTTCCAAATAAAAGAAGATGTATTTTTCACACGCTGCGCCTTGGTCCACTCATTATCCTCAAGACGATCGTGACAGTAACATGTTTGAGACATCAAATTGCAATATAAATGCAGTATCGAATCACAAATCAAATCAAATTGCATTAGTCACATGCGCCGAATGCAACAGGTGTAGACCTTACAGTGAAAGGCTTACTCACGAGCCCCTAACCGAAAGTGCAGTTGTCAAATACATATAGAATCATGAGAATTGCAATTCATAATGGTATCGGCACCTAAGTATCGTGATAATATCCCTGGCAATTCCCAGTCCTAATGTCCGCTATTGGAGCTTTCTTTTGTCTTTCCTTCCTCCGTGCTCAATTGCTGTTAAGAATTTGCCGTACAATTCCTAACTGCACACGGTCCCGTGTGGCTCAGTTGGTAGAGCATGGCGCTTGCAACGCCAGGGTTGTGGGTTCATTCCCCACGGGGGGACCAGGATGAATATGTATGAACTTTCCAATTTGTAAGTCGCTCTGGATAAGAGCGTCTGCTAAATGACTTAAATGTAAATGTAATACAACTGAGCATTTAGGGGGAAAAAATGCTTTTCATTGTAATCAGATACAAGTTATAAGATCATAAACACTGTTAGGCATTTTACAATTCCTAACTGCACACAAATAATAAGAGACTTTAAGAGAAAATGTATGTATGCATTAGTAAATGATCTTCTCTTACCGTGTTCCTGGTGAACCGTCCTCTGATCTAGTGAACACGGAACCACCTCACCTCCTTTTACAGCCCAGCAGAAGACTGACGTCTCCAAGAAAGGAAATGAGTCACACATTCACCCACTAACCTGGCAGACCGCTCAGGTGTGTGTTTGTGTATGCCCCCAAGTCATAATCAGTTGTAATATGCTGCTGGCAGGTTCACCTTTTTACACTTGAACAGAGGTTGCGTTCCACTGCTCTGACTTTGCATGCATCAACCAACTTCTCCCTCAGTATGACAGACCACCATCTCCCTCATCTGTTCTTCTCCCATCACCTCTATCCCCTGCGGTTTACTACCACACTCTTAGAAAAAAGGGTTCTCCATAAGATAACCCTTTTCAGTTTCAGGTAGAAGCCTGTGGAAAGGGTTCTTTATGGAACCTGAAAGGGGTCTACCTGGAACCAAAATGTTCTACCTGGAATAAGGTATCTAATTTGATTAATTCAAATGTATGTTTTAGCGCGGTATTCCAAATGCCTGTATCACAAGAATCAAATAATTTTTTTCTCGTTTTTATGAGCATTTATGTCCTCTTGTTCTCCTGTTGTTTTTTGGTCTCGTTTCATTCACTCCCTTTCTGTTGTAAAGCACCTTCCCATTTAAACAGACACACTATGTCTCAACTCCTCAAATTGCACGCAGACACTGCTAAAACGGGAGTATCAATGAACATTGATTCTGGAAAACTGCTAGCAGCATTTTAGCTGAAGACTGTTATACTAGCTCTCTAGTCTGTGTTTTATAAATGTGCTATAAACATAAAACCCAGTTCTGTAAGGAATTGGCAATTCGTTATTTTTCTGAGAAATGAGGTAGACCACTTGATTTCAACATCTGAACAAGGTGGACAGGCTAGTATGAGGTTCAAACAGTTGGAGACAGACAGAAGGGTGTGTTCTACCTTGTTAGCTAGCAAAAAGGTCCAACTTAGCTAAACTTGAAATATAAAGATTAGCTGGCTACTTACTAGCACGTAGGCTTATGCTTGAGCGATTGTTTACGAGTCACGTGTACATTTTCTATAATGCCTGCTACAAGAAGTTAGTTATTCTTAGTGAATGTGCATTATGCATGTTTTTTGTTGTTGTTTTTTTTTTACAAAAGGGGCATTTTCATAGACAGACTTGAAAGCCAGATCAGTGATTATTGAAAAAAAAGTAGGTTAAACTATTTGTATAAAATAATTATGGTTGTGAAAGGCTTATATTTAGCCTAGGACATACTAAGATCCAGAATGTCTGAGAGAGATATGCTACACAATTGCACTCTTAGAAAACATTTGCTATCTAAAACCTAAAATGGTTCTTCGGCTGTCCCCATATGAGAACCCCTGGAGGAACCCTTTTTGGTTCCAGATTAGGGCTGGGCGATACGGCCTAAAAATAATATCTTGATTTAAAAAAAATGTATATTTCATGTTTTCTTTAAATAAGCTTTGTTCTACAATGTTAGGTTCTGACAGACAGAGTGAAAAACTAACGGACAACTAGTCAAATCTCAAACCAAGTTTATTCACCCACTGGGTCAAACCGCTGCAAAGACAAAGACATGATTCCATCAGCACAAGTATTCATACCCTCCTTTAGGTAGAGTCTCCTCCTTGCACCTCTAAACACTACATCTTTGTTGCTAGGCAGGAAGTTATATGATGTGTGTAATAAAACTGTCCTTCTCCCTTCATCTAACCTAACCTGACCTCGTTCCTTATTCCTCACTACTCCACATCTATTCAACCTTATCAGTGACCGCAACCAAATGATGACCTTTTCCCTTACTTAGTAACTTTCCAGACCGAAACGACTTATTCAACCTCCAATGACCCCACCATATACAATACATTCCTCATACCCGTTAACTTCTAGTATAGCAACATTTCAAACTAGAACCCAACAACAATTAATGGTCAAATACACTGCATTTCTAACAGTCAGCAATAATCTAATGAAATGAGGGCTTGTTTGTTTGTGTGAGAGAATGTGTGTGCTTGTGCGTGCGTGGGTTGTGCCTCCTCATGTGAACATAAGTCTCTGCTGGACAGAAGTATGTTCAGTGCTGTGACCTTGTGGCACACTAGTCAATTCCTTTCTCATCTCCTCCACCAGGAATGACCCTTTCCACAAGGAATCCTATTCATATCTTATTACTGTAATATATTAATGAGTACTAATCAGCAAATAGAATTTGGTCTAAACTAGAGGAACTACAAATTCACTTAAATTATCCAGTAAGCTATAGTATAATGGGAGGATTTTTTCAAAATGGATTTAAAATAATATACATTTAACATACATTAAGCCTCACAGCAATAACCACAAAACCCCTAAATGTCGTTTCCATGATAGCCATGTGAGCGATGACCGATGATGACACATTAATGCTGCATGTGAATTCCATGGTTGCCTGGGCAGTGCCATAAAGCATTAGAGAGTGTTGTGTGAAAAGGTCAGGTCTTCACCACATTCCAGCAGCATATGGCTGTTGGAGAGAGCGAGGTGTTGTGTCTCCTGATTGATTAGCTGGGTGGCATCTATCTCCTATGACTCAGTCTAAAGCACTAATGGGGAAGGAAGGACTTTAACACAGCCCAATACATTAGCTGTTTAGTCCACTATTTACAGTCGACAAAGATACAGACTGGCCAGATTGGTCACAACTTCTGTAGCTGCGTGTGTGTGTGTGTGTGTGTCTGTGTGTGTATCACAAGGTGGATAGTGACAGTCAACAAAATGACAGTTTAACACATTTATTTTAAGGCATGGTTTTCATCACGGTTCTAGCACACTTCCTTGTCTCAATTCAGTTAAATTTCTTTGTCTTCCTCATATTTCATTGACATAAATCAATTTTTTGGTTACTTTTAGCTTTAAAAACCTAGTTAGAACCAACATAGACACATACAAACCAAGACAAAGAAAACAAAGGGGCACAGGAAGCGACACAGCCCAGCCCAGCAGACAGGTGTCCATCTTTTTTTACAGCACAAACTCCATGAGCCATGTGCTCTCTCACCGGATGCATCATCCATAAGCTCTCTAACACAAGGCAGACTGCATTAGACTGCATTATTTCCTGTGGGCGGGGGGTATAAATACGTTCAGCTCAAATCACATGACCAGTCAATTAGCCATTAGAAATTCTTGTTTCTGATTACATGCAAATGAGTCACACCTGTCACGTGTGTGTGTGTGTGTGTGTGTGTGTGTGTGTGTGTGTGTGTGTGTGTGTGTGTGTGTGTGTGTGTGTGTGTGTGTGTGTGTGTGTGTGTGTGTGTGTGTGTGTGTGTGTGTGTGTGTGTGTGTGGAGGCTTGTCCTCTCTCAAGGTCTGGCTTTAATCATCATCATCTGACAATCTCTTTGGCTCTAATTGGGTGTTGGTGTGTTTAACACTGTGTCCAGATGTTATTGTGTATTCAGCCTGTGTGGAGAACACAGTAGAAAGTCATCCTCAGACCGTAGCCTGTACTTTGTTCACATTTAAGGAAAGACTGTTCAGATGCCAGTGACAGTGAGTGGGAGATAGTGGGAGGACCACAGTGTGTGTCTGTTAATGGCAGTGAGAGGAAAGCAAGCAGCATAGAGAGTAATGGGAGAGGGAGTTATCATATTATGTGAAGAGAAAATATACAACTAGAGATGCATATGAAGGGGATAATGAACCAGGGTGTATGTGTGTGTGTTATTGGCAGCTACTGTGTGTAATAGAGAGTGACTAGGGGTTTTCCAGGGCTGTTTTTTTGCAGGGAGAGGAAGGCCCCTGATGTTTGACCTTGCTCAATAACACTCCTATAGAGGAGGAAGTAGGGGGGTGTGGAGGTCCGCTTTGCCAAATACAGAGCTCAGTGTGAATGCTGTAATGGCTGGGAAACATGTTTCCTCTACCGCCCATAATGAGCACCGTTTACACACAACCACACACACGCGCACACGCACGCACGCAAACGAACGCACACAGAGACACACACAAACACACACACACACACACACACACACACACACACACACACACACACACACACACACACACACACACACACACACACACACACACACACACACACACACACACACACACACACACACACACAGAAGGTGAAAATCCATCTCCACATCCCTCTCCTTCCTCCCACTTCCTCTTTCCTCCACCGGTTACTAGGAAACCAGAAACACGTGATCTCACCAGTGTTGTTGTGGATGCTGAGAGGTTGAAGTGGGGTGGGGATAGGTAGTAAACGGGTATGTAGAGACAAGAAGCCGGCTTCAACCTGCTCTTGTGAAATAAAGCGGTGAAACGAAACATCGGTGCTGCTTATCACACTGGCATCGCCATGGCAATACCACTGCACTCACTCACTCCCACCCTGCACCGGCCAATTACCTCTACTGCACACTACGTAGAGAGAGAGAGAGAGAGAGAGAGAGAGAGAGAGATAGTACATCACACACACACGGCACGTTTTGTGTTTGAAGAGTCCACTGCTCCCTCGAAAAGCCTTTTAGCTCTCTGTTTCTAGCACAGTGAATGTATCCGTTTCCTCTGTTGACCCAGACAGACTTCCAAGCAACAGCTCACGTCGTTCTGCGCGCGTTCCCATCCCCGTCGGCAACACATCAAACACAAATCCACCAACACCTGTTTGAAAAACTAACTGGAGCAGCTCTGACCTTATGACCCCTTCTCTGTGTCGGCAGGATGCAAACCTGTGTGTGCGCGCGTGTGTGTCTGTGTGTTTGTGTATTGTTAATCAGAGACCTGTGTGTGTGTCTGTGTGTTTGTGTGTTTGTTAATCAGAGACCTGTGTGTGTGTCTGTGTGTTTGTGTATTGTTAATCAGAGACCTGTGTGTGTGTCTGTGTGTTTGTGTATTGTTAATCAGAGACCTGTGTGTGTGTTTGTGTGTTTGTGTGTTTGTTAATCAGAGACCTGTGTGTGTGTCTGTGTGTTTCTGTATTGTTAATCAGAGACCTGTGTGTGTGTCTGTGTGTTTGTGTATTGTTAATCAGAGACCTGTGTGTGTGTCTGTGTGTTTGTGTATTGTTAATCAGAGACCTGTGTGTGTGTCTGTGTGTTTGTGTATTGTTAATCAGAGACCTGTGTGTGTGTTTGTGTGTTTCTGTATTGTTAATCAGAGACCTGTGTGTGTGTCTGTGTGTTTGTGTATTGTTAATCAGAGACCTGTGTGTGTGTCTGTGTGTTTGTGTATTGTTAATCAGAGACCTGTGTGTGTGTCTGTGTGTTTGTGTATTGTTAATCAGAGACCTGTGTGTCTGTGTGTCTGTGTGTTTGTGTATTGTTAATCAGAGACCTGTGTGTGTGTCTGTGTGTTTGTGTATTGTTAATCAGAGACCTGTGTGTGTGTCTGTGTGTTTGTGTATTGTTAATCAGAGACCTGTGTGTGTGTCTGTGTGTTTGTGTATTGTTAATCAGAGACCTGTGTGTGTGTCTGTGTGTTTGTGTATTGTTAATCAGAGACCTGTGTGTGTGTCTGTGTGTCTGTGTGTTTGTGTTAATCAGAGACCTGTGTTTACTGCTGATTGCGCCGTTATCTCCAGCTCTGCAGTGAGTGGCTGAGCGTGTAGCTCCCTGTAGCTGCTCCGTTGGGGTTGGCGTGCCAGGTGTCCTGCTACTGTAGTCTGCCAGGCCAGGGGAGCTGTTTGTCTCACACCGGCCGTATCTCAGCTCACCAGGGTACTATGCCAATCGATGGGCAGGATGGGAAAAGGACGAGTCCCCCTTCTGGATGGCAGCACCTCGCTCCCCTCCTGTGGACCGACAACAATGGCAGCAGGGCTGTAATGAAAGGCTAGCGCCCAATCAGTGTTGGCAGAGAGAGGGGCATATCGACCACGGCTTGCTCCGCTCCCCCTGCTGCCAAACAGATGCCACAGAGATGGTGTCTACTTTGAATGAGACAGAGGGTCAATATTGGGTATTTTATCAGGATCCCCATTAGCTGTTGCAAAAACATCTACTCTTCCTGGGGTCCTCACAATACATGAAACATGACATAATACATAACATTAATAGACAAGAACAGCTCAAGGACAACATTAATTTAAAAAAAGGATCAATCACACGAGGCTGCGTTTGTGTTTATTGTTCAACACACACACACACACACACACACACACACACACACACACACACACACACACACACACACACACACACACACACACACACACACACACACACACACACACACACACACACACACACACACACACACACACACACCCCCCTCCAGAGGGCTGGCCTGCCCTACTTCAGTCCAACCCCTGTCCAGATTATAATACAGGCAGAATGTGTGCATCAGCTAAAAACTTGGGTAACAGCGTAAATCACTTTTTTTCCACTCACGACGCTGCTGACACCAACCCAGGAATGGAGCGTCAGATATTCATACAGCCCCAGAATTATTGATGCGTGCTGCGCTCCCAGGGCGCCGCTTGTATATTACCGCTTTCATTAAAAACATTCTGCTTCCCTGCCATAGTAGAAAATGCTAGGGTAAAGTTAGCTGCTTGTCACTGTGGACCTCTCCTTATTGGTTTATGCCTTTCCTGACTCTGCCTTACAAAAACAAATTAAATATAAAAAACGACTTTGTTTTGGTGATTTCCCCCTCTGTAATATGATACAGGCAGCTGGAGGACAGTAAAACACGGGTATACGGAAGTACAATAAAACTCATGCCTGGATGCAGAAGACAGAGGTACTAATTAGCAGTCATTATTCTTCTCTCATCACATTGGCCCTTTTTCTGCCATGTTGACACAAACACACAAAAACTCACTGGCTCACCAGCTTAATAAGTTACATACTGACAGAGACACACAAACACTTTCTTTGTCACGTTCCTGACCTGTTTTCTCTTGTTTTGTATGTGTTTATTGGTCAGGGCGTGAGTTTTGGGTGGGCAGTCTATGTTTTCTGTTTCTATGTTGGTTTTGGGTTGCCTGGTATGGCTCTCAATCAGAGGCAGGTGTTTGACGTTTCCTCTGATTGAGAGTCATATTAAGGTAGGTTGTTCTCACTGTTTGTTTGTGGGTGGTTGTCTCCTGTGTCTGTATGTATGTTCGTGCCACACGGGACTGTAGCGTTGGTTTGTAGTCTGTACCTGTTTCGTGCGTTCTTCGTGTATTAGTAGTTCTCATGTTTTAGGTCAGTCTACGTCGTTTTGTTGTTTTGTAATTTTTCAAGTGTTCTTCGTGTGTTTAGTTTAGTTTTGTAAATAAATTCATTATGTCATCCTACCTCGCTGCAAATTGGTCTTCCGATCCCTCTCTCCTCTCCTCGTCCGAGGAGGAGGAGGAATTAGAGTTCCGTTACATTCTTGTGTCTAGCATGGTTTCACTTATTTGTTTGTGTACTTCAAAGCATTTTTGTTTTAGTCAGTTGTCATCAACCCATTGGACTAAAGACCTGGGCCTATAGCCCAGACCCAGTTCTAGGTATTACAGTTTTTTACAATCACTTTGGCACTAATTTCGGAACCTTGGTGTCATTTTTCAAAACTCTAGACACAAAACTCACAACCAATGATCAAAATGCACATTTTTCAAAACTCTAACACTTTTCCCAATTGCTTGGATACAATACACATAAAGATAAGACCTTTGAACTAAAATCACCTGTTCAAAATGACACAACTTAACATCAAAGTATTACCATTTCAAAATGCAATTCACACATTACATCTGAAATGACTGTCTATTAATTTCCTTAAAATGATCTAACTATCAATTGATACAACTGCTCAAAATGATAATTACTCTTAATGCATAGTTTTATGAAAACTGACTAACAATATTCCATGTTTAGATATGAAAGTTTCAGGATAACGAGATCCATTGACACCAATTACTGTGGAACATGAACCAATTGGACTCCATTATCTATGGATGTAATATTTCATCATCATTCTTTATCAGACACTGTTTCTATGGTCCCATGTACCACTTTTCCAGACCATGTTTTCAGATTTAACATTACTGTACACTCACCGGTCACTTTATTAGGTACACCTATCTAGTACTGGGTAGGACCCCCTTTTTCCTCCACAACAGCCTGAATTATTCAAGGTGTTGTACGTTAAGAGATGCCATTCTGTACACCACTGTTTTAAACAGCTGTTATTTCAGCATTTGTGGCCTTTCTGTTAGCTTGAATGAGTCTGGACATTCTCCTCTGACCTCTCTCATTAACAAAGTGTTTTTGCCCACAGAACTGCCGCTCACTGAATGTGTTTTGTTTATCGCACCATTCTCTGTAAACTCTAGAGACTGTAGTGTGTTAAAATCCCAGGAGGGCAGCTGTTTCTGAGATGCTGGAACCACCATGTATGGCACCAACAATCATACCACAGTCAAAGTTGCTTAGATGACGCATCTTGCCTGTTCTAATGTTTGGTCGAACAACATCTAATACTCTACATATTGAGTTGCAGGCAGCCACATGATTCGCTGTTCGAATGTAACCTTCCTTGATGAGCTAAATCAGGTCTGTAGAGCTGATGGCATGACCTATGTCATTGTGTGGGATAATGCCAGGTTCCACCATGCTCAAATGGTGCAAGCATGGTTTCAGGCCCATCCACAATTTACCACCCTGTACTTACCCCCATACTCTCCTTTCCTTAACACGATTGAGGAATTTTTCTCCACGTGGTGGTGGAAGGTATATGATAGGCGCCCTCACGAACAAGCCACCCTTCTCCAGGCCATGGATGACGCATGCAATGACATCACGGCAGACCAGTGTCAGGCCTGGATTCGCCATGCCCAAAGATTCTTCCCAAGATGTTTGGCTAATGAAAACATCCATTGTGATGTGGATGAGAACCTATGGCCAAATCCACAAGACAGAGTTGATGGAAATATAGGACAGTAATCAATCCTTTGTTTTGCTTTGTACAGTAAGCCAGGTTACGTTTTACTGTAGTTATTTTCTTTTTTTGTAGGTAATTATTTTTGCTTTGATTCAAAGAAACCTATGTTGTGATTTTATTGTATTTCATCAATACATTTCAGATTTTCTTCAATGATTCCACTGTGTCTGTAGTATTCTCTCTACTGGTCCTTTTACAGTGATGTATTTACGTGTAGTAGCATAATGAAACATGTGTCACATATTTTGTACTACAATATTTAATGATTGTATGAACAACTACACAGTGAAACTATCGGTATCTTGTGTGTGGGTAATCTAAATGAATGTTCCTATTGTATTTCATGATAAATGAGTTATTTGAACCAATGATTCTGCAAGTGCAAGGTTTCTTTAAATATATGAATGCACAATGGGGGGGGGGGGGGGGGGGGGGGGGGGGGGGTTGTGTGTCCCTCAGAGCCCTGCTGCTGTGTGTGTGGGTGTGTGTGTCCCTCAGAGCCCTGCTGCTGTGTGTGTATGTGTGTGTGTGTGTGTGTCCCTCAGAGCCCTCCTGCTGTGTGTCTGTGTGTCTGTGTGTGTGTCTCTCAGAGCCCTACTGCTGTGTGTCTGTGTGTCTGTGTGTGTGTCTCTCAGAGCCCTCCTGCTGTGTGTCTGTGTGTCTGTGTGTGTGTCTCTCAGAGCCCTACTGCTGTGTGTCTGTGTGTCTGTGTGTGTGTCTCTCAGAGCCCTCCTGCTGTGTGTCTGTGTGTCTGTGTGTGTGTCTCTCAGAGCCCTCCTGCTGTGTGTCTGTGTGTCTGTGTGTGTGTCTCTCAGAGCCCTCCTGCTGTGTGTCTGTGTGTCTGTGTGTGTGTCTCTCAGAGCCCTCCTGCTGTGTGTCTGTGTGTCTGTGTGTGTGTCTCTCAGAGCCCTCCTGCTGTGTGTCTGTGTGTCTGTGTGTGTGTCTCTCAGAGCCCTCCTGCTGTGTGTCTGTGTGTCTGTGTGTGTGTCTCTCAGAGCCCTCCTGCTGTGTGTCTGTGTGTCTGTGTGTGTGTCTCTCAGAGCCCTACTGCTGTGTGTCTGTGTGTCTGTGTGTGTGTCTCTCAGAGCCCTCCTACTGTGTGTCTGTGTGTCTGTGTGTGTGTCTCTCAGAGCCCTCCTGCTGTGTGTCTGTGTGTCTGTGTGTGTGTCTCTCAGAGCCCTCCTGCTGTGTGTCTGTGTGTCTGTGTGTGTGTCTCTCAGAGCCCTCCTGCTGTGTGTCTGTGTGTCTGTGTGTGTGTCTCTCAGAGCCCTCCTGCTGTGTGTCTGTGTGTCTGTGTGTGTGTCTCTCAGAGCCCTCCTGCTGTGTGTCTGTGTGTCTGTGTGTGTGTCTCTCAGAGCCCTCCTGCTGTGTGTCTGTGTGTCTGTGTGTGTGTCTCTCAGAGCCCTCCTGCTGTGTGTCTGTCTGTGTGTGTGTCCCTCAGAGCCCTCCTGCTGTGTGTATATGTGTGTGTGTGTCTCTCAGAGCCCTCCTGCTGTGTGTCTGTGTGTGTGTGTGTCCCTCAGAGCCCTCCTGCTGTGTGTCTGTGTGTGTGTGTGTCCCTCAGAGCCCTCCTGCTGTGTGTATATGTGTGTGTGTGTCTCTCAGAGCCCTCCTGCTGTGTGTCTGTGTGTGTGTGTGTCCCTCAGAGCCCTCCTGCTGTGTGTCTGTGTGTGTGTCCCTCAGAGCCCTCCTGCTGTGTGTATATATGTGTGTGTGTGTGTGTGTGTGTGTGTGTGTGTGTGTGTGTGTGTGTGTGTGTGTGTGTGTGTGTGTGTGTGTGTGTGTGTCCCTCAGAGCCATCCTGCTGTGTGTATATGTCTGTGTGTGTGTGTGTTTGTCCCTCAGAGCCCTCCTGCTGTGTGTATATGTGTGTGTGTGTGTGTGTGTGTGTGTGTGTGTGTGTGTGTGTGTGTGTGTGTGTGTGTGTGTGTGTGTGTGTGTGTGTGTGTGTGTGTGTGTGTGTGTGACCCTCGTTATTATGATCCAAAATGTAAAACTGGTCCTAGATCAGCACTCCTACTTGGAGATGCTTGATACACACGCTTACCTGTGCATTAATAGTTCATTTATAGGGCATGTGTTAACGACACTTTGTAGATCATTACTACAACTTTATCTGATTATAGAATGTAGTAGCTGAGTTGCCCAACATTTTGTGCCAGTTGATTTGAAAGCTGTGTTTGTGGCAGTCTGAGCACTGAATGTCCGGAATGTTCACTGTCCTGTGTCCTGTGTCCACTGTCCACTGTCCTGTGTACAGTTTCCTGAATGTCCACTGTCCTGTGTCCAATGTCCTGAATGTCCACTGGGTACACACTGGGTACACACTGGGTACACACTGGTTGAATTAACATTGTTTCCTCGTTATTTCAATGAAATGACGTTGAACCAACATGGAATAGACATTGAATTGATCTCTGTGCCCTGTGGGTGGTGTGTAAACAAATAGATGACTTCAGCAAATGGATGTTTTGTTTAGTAAGAGTTTTTGATTCAGTTATATCTTGAGGGCAATTTCTGGAAGGAGGTTTGTGAGATTTATGCGCTATCATCAATTTAACATTGTAGGTTATACGGGAATATTGGACAGGAAATGGATGTATCTACTACAATTAGATGAGGGGAGAATCGACAGAAGTTCTATACACACACACACACACACACACACACACACACACACACACACACACACACACACACACACACACACACACACACACACACACACACACACACACACACACACACACACACACACACACACACACACACACACACACACAGCTGCACAGATGCACAGATGCACACAAGCAAACACGCAAACACGCACACACACAAACACACACACACACACGCACTGCGTAATGTATGACACATATGAGATGTGAGAGTTAGGGGAGTGTGAATAGTTATCAGATTGAACCAGATAAATCAGCGGTCCAGGCTCTAGAACAGACTGTGTCTGAGAGAGGGGGGGAAGACACAGCATACAGAGAGGAGAGAGAGGGGGGAAGACACAGCATACAGAGAGGAGAGAGAGGGGGAAGACACATCATACAGAGAGGAGAGAGAGGGGGAAGACACAGCATACAGAGAGGAGAGAGAGGGGGAAGACACAGCATACAGAGAGGAGAGAGAGGGGGATGACACAGCATACAGAGAGGAGAGAGAGGGGGAAGACACAGCATACAGAGAGGTAGAGAGAGGAGAAAGAGGAGAGAGAGGGGGAAGTCACAGCATACAGAGAGAAGAGAGAGGGGGAAGACACAGCATACATAGAGGAGAGAGAGGGGGAAGACACAGCATACAGAAAGGAGAGAGAGGGAGAAGACACAGCATACAGAGAGGAGTGAGAGGGGGAAGACACAGCATACATAGAGGAGAGAGAGGGGGAAGACACAGCATACAGAGAGGAGTGAGAGGGGGAAGAGACAGCATACAGAGAGGAGAGAGAGGGGGAAGACACAGCATACAGAGAGGAGTGAGAGGGGGAAGAGACAGCATACATAGAGGAGAGAGAGGGGGAAGACACAGCATACAGAGAGGTAAAGAGAGGGGGATGACACAGCATACAGAGAGGAGAGAGAGGGGGAAGACACATCATACAGAGAGGAGAGAGAGGGGGAAGACACAGCATACAGAGAGGAGAGAGAGGGGGAAGACACAGCATACATAGAGGAGAGAGAGGGGGAAGACACAGCATACAGAGAGGAGTGAGAGGGGGAAGAGACATCATACATAGAGGAGAGAGAGGGGGAAGACACAGCATACAGAGAGGTAAAGAGAGGGGGATGACACAGCATACAGAGAGGAGAGAGAGGGGGAAGACACAGCATACAGAGAGGAGAGAGAGGGGGAAGACACAGCATACAGAGAGGAGAGAGAGGGGGAAGACACAGCATACATAGAGGAGAGAGAGGGGGAAGACACAGCATACAGAGGTAGAGAGAGGGGGATGACACAGCATACAGAGAGGAGAGAGAGGGGGAAGACACAGCATACAGAGAGGAGAGAGAGGGGGAAGACACAGCATACAGAGAGGTAGAGACAGGGGGAAGACACAGCATACAGAGAGGAGAGAGAGGGGGAAGACACAGCATACAGAGAGGTAAAGAGAGGGGGAAGACACAGCATACAGAGAGAATAGAGAGGGGGAAGACACAGCATACAGAGAGGAGAGAGAGGGGGAAGACACAGCATACAGAGAGGAGAGAGAGGGGGAAGACACAGCATACAGAGAGGGGAGAGAGGGGGAAGACACAGCATACAGAGAGGAGAGAGAGGGGGAAGACACAGCATACAGAGAGGAGAGAGAGGGGGAAGACACAGCATACAGAGAGGAGAGAGAGGGGGAAGACACAGCGTACAGAGAGGAGAGAGAGGGGGAAGACACAGCATACATAGAGGAGAGAGAGGGGGAAGACACAGCATACAGAGAGGTAAAGAGAGGGGGATGACACAGCATACAGAGAGGAGAGAGAGGGGGAAGACACAGCATACAGAGAGGAGAGAGAGGGGGAAGACACAGCATACAGAGAGGAGAGAGAGGGGGAAGACACAGCATACAGAGGTAGAGAGAGGGGGATGACACAGCATACAGAGAGGAGAGAGAGGGGGAAGACACAGCATACAGAGAGGAGAGAGAGGGGGAAGACACAGCATACAGAGAGGAGAGAGAGGGGTAAGACACAGCATACAGAGAGGTAGAGAGAGGGGGAAGACACAGCATACAGAGAGGAGAGAGAGGGGAAGACACAGCATACAGAGAGGTAAAGAGAGGGGGAAGACACAGCATACAGAGAGAATAGAGAGGGGGAAGACACAGCATACAGAGAGGAGAGAGAGGGGGAAGACACAGCATACAGAGAGGTAGAGAGAGGGGAAGACACAGCATACAGAGAGGAGAGAGAGGTAGGGAATAGGGTTCCATCTCAGCCCAGGCCACAGGAAGAGTATGTAGAGGAGAGAAAAAGAACAGAACAAAGTGTCCCTTGACTTATGCGTCAAACACCCACCGACAGAACAGAAAGAGAATAAAAATCAATACGGCCTCACGCTATTGCCAGGCAGCGCAGCGGAACATTCAGCTGTGGAGATGAGACGAGAGGGAGAAGGAGGGGGAGAGAGAGAGAGATACAGAGGAAAGGAGGGAGAGAGAGGAGATGAGAAGAGGAGAGAAGGGATCAGGGAGGTCTCCGGAACATTCTGAAGGCCAATGCTGCTCTCTTTCGTTATATTTCTGCTCGTTCCTTCTCACTGCACATTGTTGATGCTTTCTCTACCTAAACTCTATAAAGTGCACTACATCTGACCAAGGCCCATAGGGCTTTCGGACGCACCTCAGGTCAGTCCATCCAGATACCTCACTGTGCCAACTTTTTTGCCTGGCTGCTGCCATGTGAAAGCCTCCCCGTCATAGAGACTACACCCTATGATGGCCCAGACGCCACAGGGACAATCAGGTCAGTGGTCTGTCCTCCTGACCACCTGGAAGGACAGGTTGACAGCACAAAAATGATTGTATTATTTTAAATAGTCTACTGGGCACTTTCAAGATGCAAAGATGCAGTCAAAATGGGGCCTTGGTGTCATTGACGAGTGTGAAGGTCGTCAGTTGTGATTTCACTCTCTCACGCTCGAGTCTGTGAATCCGACCAATCCGCTACTCCTCCGTGAAGATTCTTAGCGAGAGTCTATGAAAACCCGTAGGCCATTTGAATGGCTTTTGTGCTCCTACAGCTTTTACAGCGGTTCACTTGAATTGGCTTTAGAGCAAATGAGAGAAATCAAGACGAGACACCTCCAACTTCCATTCCAGATCCAGCAGAAACGACTCTGTCACGGAGAAGACAAGGCTTCCTTTTATTCCTCATCTTTTTGTCCTCGGCTGAAACATGTTCAGGCCTCTTGTGCACCAAGGCTCAGGCATGGAATATCAATGGCTTTTCTGCTCTCTTGCACCTGTGCTGCATTCGAGAAGGAAGTCTCTGTTACACCACCATTATCATAATCACCATATCACGCTTCCCTCTCTGACACATAATCACTCTAATTGGACGCTAGCAAAAAATAAGAGGCACATTTGTGTGTGTGGGGGGGGGGGGGGGGCATCGGGCAAATTTGAAGGATACAGGGGTTATGTTTGTGTGTTTGTGTGTTTTTGTGTTTGTGTATTGTCTCTTGGGTTGAATGGAGGGTAATTGCGTCGCTGCAAGCACAGCAGTTTCAGGTTGGCGGTAGGTGTGTCCTCTGCAGCCGTGTGTTGGAGGACTCACAGCAGAGTTAAACGCCGTACTGACTGTCTGACTGGCTGTCCGTCTGAGAGAAGGAAACTTCAGTGGCTGCATGAGGCTAACTACCACCTGATACATACTGCCTGGCTGTCACTGGACTCTGAACGCCTCCTGTAATTCACTACGCTTCATAACTTATATTCTCTGAAGGAAAACATGCATACTATACAGCTTGCATGAGGGCCAAGTCATTTCAATCACTTCTATTTGAATGGAATCACATCCATGGTGCCCCCTATGGCAGATTTACAGGTGTTGCTTAAATCTTGGCAGTAGATGGAGTGACTAAAATGTGGTTGCGGTAATACGAATTAGCATTATTGATCTCTGCTCGTTGGTGGGCTGCTTTTCTCTGTGCTTGTCCTCTCACCGTGCTACCTCAGGCCATGCTATGTGGTGCTGTCCTCTCCTAAGGCGCTCTGTAGCATTTGGATAGAACTCTGACAGGGGCCATGGTTCCACAGGCACCACATCAGGCAATGTCCACCTCCACTCTGCCTCACCTCCACTGCTATCTTTTTCTGGTGTTCTCAGGCACTTTAAAAACACGCGTCATTCAAATGACCTTTTGACGTCACAGGGCCATGTCCACACGGAGGGCGTGTTCAGATGCGTTCAAGCTGACTTAAGCACATTGTTAATGCCAGCCCTGTAGTATTCCTTCCTACATGTCTTCTGTGGTGTTTTGCTTTCCCAGTTACTGAATGTGGCCCACTTTACAGGAGAAAACACAGAGTCCTGCCGCCTGCTCCGTTCGGCTCCCATGTCCTCAGGCCTTTTCTGAGTGGCATTTAACATGGCAAGAAACACGGAGGAACATCCGTGCGTATTTGAGAGAGAGGGAGAGAAACTCTGAGTATTGAGGTGGCAGGAGTTTCTGCTCATTAATGTGAGCGTGTGTGTGAGCGTGATGAATAGTGCCAAGGAAAGTGTGACGTGAACATAGGCAGATATATGTGTCACTGCACTCATTGTACGTGTGGCAGTGTGTATTAATGTGTAGTGCCTGTGTGAAATGATATTACAGGATCTCAGTACAGTACATGAACATTAGTGTCTGACTGAGTGTATTGGTGAAGTAATCTTAATCTGTGTGTGTGTGTGTGTGTGTGTGTGTGTGTGTGTGTGTGTGTGTGTGTGTGTGTGTGTGTGTGTGTGTGTGTGTGTGTGTGTGTGTGTGTGTGTGTGTGTGTGTGTGTGTACTGTAGTGACAAAGCAGATGTGGCTCTTTGTGGAGATGAGGGGGATTCAGAGAGAGAGAGGAAGAGAGAAAGAGAGAGAGAGAGAGAGAGAGGAAGAGAGAGAGAGAGAGAGAGAGAGAGAGAGAGAGAGAGAGAGAGAGAGAGAGAGAGAGAGAGAGAGAGAGAGAGAGAGAGAGAGAGAGGCAGCACCTTGGGCAGCGAGCTCTGCTCCTGTAATCACTCTATCCTCCAGGACAATCCTTTCATCCCAGACCTTTCATACGGCCCAGCAAAGGCCTTTCACATACGGGAGAGGGAAGGGAAGTGAAAGAGAGAAAGAAAGAGAGAGAAAAAGAGAGTAGAGGGAGAAGGGAAGTGCTTGTGCACCCTCAAGCACTCGTCTCCATCCTGACTGTGAATAACCATGCGGCTGAAGAGGACAGATGTTGAGAGAATTTAGTAGGCTACTGTGTGTGTGTGTACTCTCCTCATATATTTCAAAGGTCCACCATTCTTGTGTATCAGGAAGCATCCCTATCCACACACACACTTTCTCTCTCCCTCTCATTTCCTCTCTTCTGCGCTCTTTCTCTCTCTCTCCCTCTCTTGCTCTCTCTTGCTCTCTCTCTCTCTCTCTCTCCAACTCTTGCTCTCGCTCTCTCTCTCTCTCTCTCTCGGTCGGTCTCCTCTCACACACATTCAATGAACCGTAATGGTAAAGAGGGAGGGCCTGATGATGGCGCAGTAGTGTATTCCATAGGATGAATAGTAGCACTATGTTCCTCCATCCCCCCGACTAGACTGGACTAGACTGGGTGTGCTTACAGTGTGTAGAATAGAGGCTGTGGGGCCGTAGAGGGTTCAGGGGCCAGCCAGGCAGGTTAGGTTGGGTGTGTTTAGGGCTAGCAGACAGACAGACGGGTGGAGTTGGGAGCTGGGCAGTGCCAGGGGAATGTTTGGTCAGGACTACCAGGTGTTGGTATCTGCAGGCGGCCAGGGAGGCAGCCTGGGACGCAGGGAGCGCTCCGCCGCCACGGGGGGTAAGTACAGCTCTGTGGAGCCTGCTTGAAATTCAACCCCAAATGGTGCTTTTTAAAGGGCATCATTTTAAAATCCACAGCCCTGCTATAAAAACCTGTAGTTATGCCAGGACTTTGCCTTCGGGGAGGAACTTTCAGCGGCTCCTGAAATGGCGTGGCTTTTAGAAAAACTGCTGGGTGCTTTTTAAAACAGCAGTATTTCCTGCCAGCTTTGTTAGTTTTCATTTTGGTGTGGCATTTATCCTAAAACTAACAGCTGGCAAGCTTTGCTGCTTCTGTTACTTTGTCTCTGCCCACCCGAGTCTGAGGCAACGTTTAATGTAATCCTTTCCAGTCACGTGCCTAATGGTTGTGTGTATATAGTTCAGAGTGGGTACAGTATACTTGTATATATGCTGTCTGCCAGTGTGTGCGTTCGTGTTTGTGTAACGCAATCCATGCAAGGCCAATGTGGGAACGCTTGAGTGGAGGAGGAGGATGGATGAGATGGTAGGAGTGGAGGAGAAGAAATGGAGGAGAGGAGATGGTGGGAGGGCATAAACAGAGCTGTGACTGATCGTGGACGAGAAGCAGCAGGAAATCGGACGCACAACTTCCTGTTCCCCCCCCCCCCTCCAGTACGAGTCTGTCGATTCCTTTCAAAGTGATCCCTCCCTCTCATTGAGTCTCAAAAGCCGGGATGCTGCCGACAGCACCACTAAAGACTCACTAGACCATGTTGTACAGAGGATGCTCAAAGAACCCCACTGATGTTGAATGGCGAATCATCGTACACAGCATTCGAGCACGGAGTCGGGTTTCTCTCTGCATGTCTGAAAAAAGGGAACTGGTTTGATGGTGTCTATAATAAGCACAATCCCATCCTCTATCAATATCACGTGTTAGGATTCAAATCACTTGTTATGTACCAGCAGCATTGTCCTCGATCAGACAGGCAGCGTTGTGACTGCTCCTCTTCCTCAGTTAGAGTCAAATACTACAGCATAGCTGGCGTCAGGGACGGGGGGTCATCCGCTTCTCTAAGCATTATTAAACCAACGTAATATTCTGCCATATAACTATCATCTCAGAGTTTGCCAGACGTCCAGCTACAACAGCAAAAACAATGGCCGTCATAAACAGGATGAAGATGTCATTGTAAGGAATGGAAGGATTCTTCAGCGAACTCGTAACGGTTTTACAGAGCATCTGTTGGGATGTTTGGCGGACTTGTCGCTCTGCATGCTGTATATGAGGACTGGGGATAATAATGAGTCTGCTCTAAGCCTCCGCAATCACATTCTGTTAATTAGCTCTGGTACTGCAGCAATCTCAATCAAACGTTTTTCATCCACACGCTACAGCAGTGACAGGGACAGGAAAAGATGAGCGCATCACCAAACAACTTTTTCCTCTCTGCAAGTCCACGTCTGCCTGCTGCAGTTTAAAACAGATTTGCCTAAGTGTTAGTCAGGCTACAGGAGTGTTCCCGATAGATTACAGTGTTTCTACTGCGTTTCTACGGCGACGTGACTGTCATTACCATGACAAAGCATCATAACAGCGTCAAACTTTACCAAGGCCTGTTTCTATCCAGTGTAGCCGGAATACTTTTTTTCAAAGGCTGGAAGAATTACCAGACAGACTCAAGAATCAAACTAGATCTCTTTCTTTTTCCCCCTCTTTTTTCGAAAGCTGCATGTACGCCCCTCTGTCACTCTGCGCCTGAGTGACAGATTGAAAGAAGAGGAGATTACGCCTCCTTTGTTCCAAAAACAAAGAAAAGGAGAGCAGAAAAAATGGTAATGAGTGATATACAACACATGCGGAGGGAGAGAGATTGGGAGACAGCGGGAGGGATGGCAGGAGTGTGCGTGATTGCGATAAGGTGACAGATAGAGGGAGAGCGAGGCTGAGGTCCTCTCCCACACAGAGAGCTCCCATAGCTGCCTCCCACTGACTCAGTGAAGCAGGCTGCAGAGGGAGGCAGACACACTGGGCAGGCAAGGACGGCTGAAGGACGGAGAGAGAAAGAGAAAGGATGGCTGTACATCTTTGACGGAAACATACTTGTTCTCAAGCAGCAAGAGAGATTGAGAAAGAGAGAGAGAGAGAGAGAGACAGAGAGAGGGATTGAGAGAGAGAGAGAGAGAGAGAGAGAGAGAGAGAGAGAGAGAGACAGAGAGAGAGAGAGAGACAGAGAGAGGGATTGAGAGAGAGAGAGTGATGGCTGTGCGTGCGTCTTTGACAGAAAACATGCTTTTTCTCAAGCAGCAAGTGACCAACACCTTAGAAGTGAGAGATGGCAGCCCACAGATTCTACACACATGTCATTGTTGGACTGAGGGTAGTATAGAGAAGGTAAAGGTAAAGGTAAAGTAAAGTCAGTTAGATTAGGGTAAAGTAGGGTAAAGTCAGTTAGATTATGGTAAGGTAGGGTAGGGTAAAGTCAGTTAGATTAGGGTAAGGTAGGGTAGGGTAAATTCAGTTAGATTAGGGTAAGGTAGGGTAGGGTAAAGTCAGTTAGATTAGGGTAAGGTAGGGTAGAGTAAAGTAAGTTAGATTAGGGTAAGGTAGGGTAGGGTAAAGTCAATTAGATTAGGGTATGGTAGGGTAGGGTAAAGTAAGTTAGATTAGGGTAAGGTAGGGTAGGGTAAAGTAAGTTAGATTAGGGTAAGGTAGGGTAGGGTAGGGTAAATTCAGTTAGATTAGGGTAAGGTAGGGTAGGGTAAAGTAAGTTAGATTAGGGTAAAGTAGGGTAGGGTAGGGTAAAGTCAGTTAGATTAGGGTAAGGTAGGGTAGGGTAAAGTAAGTTAGATTAGGGTAAAGTAGGGTAGGGTAAAGTAAGTTAGATTAGGGTAAGGTAGGGTAGGGTAGGGTAGGATAAAGTCAGTTAGATTAGGGTAAGGTAGGGTAGGGTAAAGTCAGTTAGATTAGGGTAAGGTAGGGTAGGGTAAAGTCAGTTAGATTAGGGTAAGGTAGGGTAGGGTAGGGTAAAGTCAGTTAGATTAAGGTAAGGTAGGGTAGGGTAAAGTCAATTAGATTAGGGTAAGGTAGGGTAGGGTAAAGTCCGTTAGATTAGGGTAAGGTAGGGTAGGGTAAAGTCAGTTAGATTAGGGTATGGTAGGGTAGGACGGGTAGGGTAGGGTTTTCCTCATCCCTTGCTCCACTCCATCCATATCCCTCCCCAGTCAGTCCCTTCACCATGATGGCAGGATGCTCTCTTCCAGCTCCCTCTCTTAACCTCTAAAGTCTAAGCCATTGGGGGGAGAGGGGGTACTAAGATAACATATGGAATTGTTTTAAGATGGTCATACCATGGATCATTTAGCTATTTGATTTTGAATTGTAGGACCCCTTTAGTTATCCCCCCAAAACATTTTACAATTATTTGATATAATATTGAATTAGGCTTTTACTACTATAGCCCATAGAAAAGCATTGAATAACACATTCATAAATGACAAAATAGACAATAAAAAATGATAAGGTCTTGAAGTGTCTGTCCTATATCTAGGAAATATAAGAAGCTCACAAAATATTTTAGTTTTTTTACACATAATGAACCCCATATTTTTTGGTGCACAAAATTACCTCCATACTTTCATTCGTTTGTATGGGTTACCTTCAGACGAGTCCCGTGACACATGTGTGGATCGTACATCAAAACAGAGAGTGGTCATAAGAGTAGACCAAACCATTCAGACGCTACAGATGTTTTTGTGAGAAGGCCGATTTTTGGGATGTTTCCTGGTCCTACAAACACCGCTGTACCTCGGCCACCTCTCACCGCAGATGTGGAAGGCCGACATAGGCGGATGCGGTGGATTGAGACGCAGCCCAGGCAAAAGCTGATATCTCTATCTTAAACTGACAGATTTTAGTTTTTTCTTCTAGGATTTTTACTTACAGGACTCTTAAGGATTAATATCTTATCCTTCATGTTCACTCATCTTCCGCATTCTGTTTCGATATCTCCCTCTCTGTCGCCCTATCCATCCGTCCTGCCGTCTAAACCGACTGACACATGCCCTTTCTCCTCAGGCAAACACATACCTCTCTATGGCTCTCTCACCCTGCTCCCTCCAACCCCCCACCCTCTCTGTCCTCCACGGTAACCGTGGCTACGGAGCTCGGCGCCGGCAGGGCGGGGGCCACTGGGGGAATGTGTGATTAGCATAAACATTAGCATTTTTGATCTGGGATCACGTTTGATTGGAGAGAAACTACAAAGCCCAGTGCCCTGCCAGGCACCTCTCAGGAATCCTGTAGCTGTCTCTCTCTCTCTGAAGCTGTTCCCTCTCCTTAGTGCATCATCAATACAGAAGCAGACTACAGTGGATATTGGCCCTAATGAGTTGGACTGTGGTCGTTTGTAGCTCAGTTGGTAGAGCATGGCGCTTCTAACACCAGAGTAGTGGTAATGATTCCCTGGACCAGGCGTGCGTAAAATGTATTCACGCATGACTGTACGTCCCTTTGGATAAAAGCATCTGCTAAATGGCATATATTCGTATTATTATATTATGTACAGGGCTGAATACATCCATACCGAGGCTGCCTTCCTTCGCCATAGAGAGGTAGTGAGGAGGTGCCATGGAAGACACTTTTCTCACCCCCGTGAAGAGTGTTGGTTGTGGGGTTCTGACCTGAGAGGAACCCAACTCTCACGGGTGGAGAGATCCTCTCTCTCTCTAATTTCCTCTCTGCATGGTCCAAAGACTGCTTGTACAGTACACAATCTCTCTCTCTCTCTCTCTCTCTCTCTCTCTCTCTCTCTCTCTCTCTCTCTCTCTCTCTCTCTCTCTCTAAATCTGGGTCAGTCTTTGCGTGACAGACACTGACCATTATCACCACTCATCCATGCAAAGAATAGAGATGGGGAGAGGGAAGAAGAGCGGGAAAAGAAGGAGGAGCAAGAGCAAGAAGAACGAGAGAGAAAGAGAGATAGAGCTTTCTCCCCTGTGCTCGTGGCTGAGCGGCGGATTGGATACTCGTCCCCTGGGTATCTGATTCTGCCCCCTTCACACGTTCACATCTAGTCATCATCTTCCTGTGTAGATGTAGAACTACACACACACACACAGTCCGAAACACGCATGTGCCACACGCACACACACACGCACAGATGGTGCTAGGTGATTGGGTAGGGTGATGAGATGGTTGATTCTCCTTCTGATGTCCTCCTGGTGTGACTGTGTGAGACTGTTGGACCTCGGTCTCTCTTCGCAGGGCTCTGTAAGTACTGAACATTCTCTCATTTGTCCAGTGCTCTGTGTGTATTAGCCTTGAGTGCTAGCCTCCGTGTGGTTCACTTACCGTGCTGTCACCATCATGTGTTGAGATGACAAGGGCACGTCGTGCGCTCCTCTCTATTTTGAGACTGCCAGAGGATGACAGGGGTCCATGTCCCTCTCTATGTCGCTGCTCGTCCGTCCGTCCGTCCGTCCGTCCGTCCGTCCGTCCGTCCGTCCGTCCGTCCGTCCGTCCGTCCGTCCGTCCGTCCGTCCGTCCGTCCGTCCGTCTGTCTGTCTGTCTGTCTGTCTGTCTGTCTGTCTGTCTGTCTGTGTTTGTCTCCCTAGTTGTGTCCCTAGTTTTGTCTTATCCCCCAACCCAATTTTCCATCTCTGTTCCTGGTACATTTCTCATTTCAGATGTTGCTGCATATCTCCCTCCTCTGTCCTTCCTTCCATCACTCTTGTCTCCCTCCATCTCTCCCTCTCTCCACTGCTGTCATTCCACGGTGTGTTCCACAGTAATTATTTACACTGAGCGCACTCTCTCCCCATGTCCTCTAATTTGTTCCACCGTTGACACCCGATGTGCAATTATGTAAAAAGACAAACAAAGCAAATGCCAAGCATGTCCTCTGACCTGAAGAATGATGACTGGATCGTACTTGTTATAGCACACTGCCAACACACACACACACACACACACACACACACACACACACACACACACACACACACACACACACACACACACACACACACACACACACACACACACACACACACACACACACACACACACACACACACACACACACACCAGGGACAAGCAGTGTGACGGCCTTATCTTACCTCCTCCTCTCCTTAACCCCTTCCTTGCCACAGACAGCGGACCCTAGAATCTCTTCCAGGGATCTCAAGGGTCCTGGTTGTTTCAGCACCATGACACCCTCTGAGTCCTCCTGACACCAGATCTCCGTTAATGAGCCTATTATAACCCTGATCCTCTGTTATCTCAAGTGGAGTCTCACAGAGCCAAGAGGCAGGGGAGATAATAGATGAAGAGCAACAACTACCCTCACCCCCTCACTCCCGCACTCCCTCACACTCATCTCTCTCTCTGTCTCTCTGTCTCTCTGATCTCTCTAAAACACAGGAGAGGGGGATTATGGAAGCTAGATGATAGCAGCTCTGATATGGACACATTCAACCTGAACCAGTGACTATTTATTTATTGGTTTATTTGGATCCCCATTAGCTTTTGCAGAGGCAGCAGCTACTCTTCCTGGGGTCCACAAAAAAACACAGAACATGAGAAATAACAAAACACTGATAGACTGCTGGACAAAAGGTCTGTAGGTCCAAAAACAATGTCAAGACAAACAAAGTGATACTGTAGATCCTATGCTAACCTTGCAAATGTCACGGTACCAGTGAACAGTAAACGGAAGACATGCCCTTTTGAAAAGGCTAGTCAGGTTTAGACAGGCATTCCTTTCGGGATGAAGCACGCTCCTGAAGTGTGTTTTTCCTCCTTACTGTCACACTCGCTAATAAACTCAGGAATACCAAACCCACCTAAAAACACCCGGCTCCCCTTTAAACTCAACCTGAGGTAATTATCAGTCTGAGCGGTAATCATGTGCGTGCAAAAGCGCTGCTGTGCGGATTTGTCTGTTTGATGGGGCAGCTGAGTGTTTGCTATGCTAATCCGCTTTATGTTGCTGTCTGTCGTGGCACAGTCACACCTCCACTGGGGAGGGCTTCATCGTCGACTACGTGGAATCCCACCGTGGGTTGTCTTGTCTGTGTTGTGTCGCTTCCCTCCGCTCTCTACATGTGTAGGCAAACACTGTAAAACCGCTTACTTCATTCAAAGCTGCTGGGAAATTCACTTTACCTGTCTCTCTGTGTATGTCTGGCTGCAGGGGTTATGACTGCGTCCCAAATTGCACCCTATTCCCAATTTAGTGCACTACTTTTGACCAGGGTACTAATTTGGGACACTGTTTAGGAGTGCAAACGATTTCCTGGTTTTCCAAGGTTATGAGAAAGCAGAAGGCAGACATACACTAACGAAATGATTTTAGTGTTCCTTGTTCATTCAATATCTTACTGGCTTACAGTGATAAATCCCCTCCCAGCTCCCTTGTGCGTGGGCCCGGATTATGTGTTCTGTACCTGTTTACAGGGGACAGCGGTAGGTGTTGTAGGATCTATCGGGCCACAGCCAGGGAAAATCTACTGTTGTATGTTGGGTAGGCATCTGAGTGTCAGAGCACAGGGAATGTATGTGTATGATACAGTTTATGGTATGTCGGTTATATGATGTATGTGTGTGTTGGAGCCCAGTGAGTGTGAGGTGATGCACTGTGAGGTGATACTGTAGACAGTGTAGACACCCTGTTGGAGCCCGGCCTCAAGACAGTGCTGCGAGGGAGGGAGAGTGCTTTTCTGTGTTTTCCAGAAGGTTAAGATAGAAAGACAACAGAGTGGCATGTTGCCCTTCCATTCTGCAGGTAGCCGAGCGGTTAAGAGCATTGGGCCAGTAACCGAAAGGTTGCTATTTCGAATCCCCAAGCTGGCTTGGTCCAAAATATGTTGTTGTGCCCTTGAGCAAGGCACTTAACCCTAATTGCTCCTGTAAGACGTTCTGGATAAGAGCGTCTGCTAAGTGACTCAAATGTAATTACTAACAGGTGCACTGATGATCTGTAGCCATCAGGTGGCGCTGAGGAGGAGAAGATGAACTGTTGCTTGTGGAGGAATCAAAGGACCAGCCTGGTCTCATAGAATAGACATAACATAGTAAATTAAAATCTGGGACACTCAAATTAGTATGATGTGTTACGTTTGGTATGGTTACATAAGTCAGAAGGTTGGTCGTGGTGGATGGGTGGGCTGCTCCATGTCAGCACAATGCTGCCACATGCCATACTGGCTGTTGATGTTGCGACTGATTTTGATGTTTTCACTGATGCTTATTTTATCTCCCACCCTACTCCACCTCAGCTCCTACCCCTATCCCCACCACCACCACCATCTCCTCCCCTCCAAAGCCCTGTGCACTCATTAGTAAAAGCGAGAACACACCCAACAACAAGTGTTTGTCTTGTCTCATGTCTCTCACTCCTCGTCCCCAGAAACATCAAGCTGTTGCCATGGCTAAACAACATGTCTCTCAGAGATGGTGGAAAATAGAAACTGAGGCGCTGGCTGCTAGTGTGTTTTCTCTCTCTCTCTCTCTCTCTCCCTCTCTCTCTCTCTCTCTCTCTCTCTCTCTCTCGCTCTCTCTCTCTCTCTCTCTCTCTCTCTCTCTCTCTCTCTCTCTCTCTCTCTCTCTCTCTCTCTCTCTCTCTCTCTCTCTCTCTCTCTCTCTCTCTCTCTCTCTCTCTCTCTCTCTCTCTCTCACATTCCATTTATCATATAACACAAACGTCTAGCAAAGGTTACGTGTTCGAATCTCATCACGGACAACTTTAGCATGTTAGTTAACCCTTCTCCTAACCTTAACCCTTTAATGTAACTAATAACTCTAGCCTTAACCCCTAACCCTAGCCCCTAGCCTGGCTAAAGTTAGCTAGGTGGCTAACGCTAACTAGGTGGCTAACGTTAGCTAGGCTAGGGTTAGGGGTTAGGGTTAAGGTTAAAGTTAGGGTTAAGGTTAGAGTTAGGAGTTACATATAAGGGTTAGTAAGGTTAGGGTTAGGAGAAGGGTTAACTAACATGCTAAGTTGGAATTTCATATATGTATTGCACATTTCTTACATATTGTTTGAATTGCAATTCATAACATATCATATGAATTGTAATTCGTAACATATCGTACAAATTATAATTCATAACATATCATGTAAATTGTAATTCGTAACATATCATACAAATTATAATTCATAACATATCATATGAATTGTAATTCGTAACATATCATACAAATTGTAATTCATAACATATCATATGAATTGTAATTCGTAACATATCATACAAATTATAATTCATAATATATCATATACATTGTAATTCGTAACATATCATATGAAATGAATGATAGACCTCCACAAATTAACACATACCATACCAAACGTAACATATACTAATTTGAGTGTCCCTGATTTTTGTTTACTATGTATGGATCCATATTTCCTGATATCATTTCATCTTAACACCTGTCTGCATATCGTTTACAATATTAGATATTCTAGCATCATGACTCAAACAAACATGGTTCAGAACATTTTGTACTATTACACCCAGTGCTGGCAATGGAGGTGACAAAAAACACAGGCTGGTTAAAAGCAGTGCGGTCTGTAGTTGAGAGCCTCCTGCTGCAGGAAGAAACCCAGCAGCACCCACCCAGATTTCTAGCCTGAGCCTCCCAGACAGACAGACAGACACACAGCCACCAGCACTGTAACAGACAGAAAGACAGCCTCTCCTCCTCCCGTCTGTGCTGCCTAGCCTGCCGTCCATCACACAAAACGCTTGAAACCCAGTCACAACCACCACACACACACACACACACACACACACACACACACACACACACACACACACACACACACACACACACACACACACACACACACACACACACACACACACACACACACACACACACACACACACACCATCTCCACAGAGTCCCCCATACATCCCTGGCTGCTCTCCTCTCTCTCACACACCCAGACAGACTGACAGACTGACAGACTTCCCCATGCAACTGCTCCGTATGTCAGCCCAGCGCTGCCACACGCCATACTGGTGCCACACGCCAATTAATGTTAATGGTGTAGATGTTGCGACTGATTTTGATGTTGTCACTGATTCTTATTTTATCTCCCACCATACTCCACCTCAGCTCCAACCCCTATCCCCACCACCACCACCATCTCATCTCCTCCAAAGCCCTGTGCACTCATTAGTGAATGACTCAACACTCCCAACAACAGGTGTCTCTGTCTTGTCTCCTGTCTCTCACTCCTCGTCCCCAGCCCCGTCAAGCTATTGCCATGGCAGAGATTGTGGAAAATGGAGACTAAGGTGCTGGCTGCTAGTGTTTCTCTCTCTCGCTCTCTCCCTCGTTCTCTCTCTCTCTCTTCCCCCCCTTCTCTCTCCTTCTCTCTCTCTCTCCGTTCCCTTGTTCTTTCCATTTCTCACATTTTTGTCCATCTCACGCTTGCACCATATCTCCTTCTATCTAATTCTCTCAAATGTCCTCCCTTCTTCCTCTCCTTCCCTTCTGTTTCCTTTCCTCCATCTCCTCCACTGTGTGACATTAGATAGGAGCCAGCCTGTTAATATTTTCAACACAGTTGAAGTGATTGTGGAGTGTCTCCGTCACTCTGCAGAAGCCAAGTAAATAGCCAATTAGTGGATTCAATAAAGAGAGTAGCCGTTCTTGTGCTCCTACCACAGTCATCTGGCTTAAAGAAATTGAACAGAAAACTTCCTCCTTCAAGAGACAAAACCGGTCTAATTTGTGAGTCTTTTGTAGGGAGAACCTTGTGCAACTCTGTCAAGGACATCTGAAGTGGTGCTGATAGCGTAGCAGTGTGTCTCAAAAGCAGCCTGCTCAAACCACTGTGAGCCTGACGCCTGAAGCCACAAAGCCTCTTAACTAGAGTCTAGTAAATACTGTTGTAATAAGGTAAAGCTGAGGCAATTCTGGAGCAATAACCTCAGCATAACCTTGTGAGAAGACAGCTATTTGCTTGGGATTTGGAGGAATGTGGAAGGATAGTGGGAATAGTGTAGAGGAAGAGATGGACGTGTTTGATGTTCCCTCTGCTTATGACCCATGCCTATTCTCTCCGTTCTTCTGTCCACACACACAGTTGCGAGTCTCTCCTTTTTTTTCCTCCAAGTAGTTGAAATTTCCTCCGTCATAACTGTGGTTTTATGTAGTGGTGGTGTCTTGGACGTGATGGCTGGTAGAGTGTGGCCGAGAATGTTTAATTGCGAGCGCTACAAACTAACGGAAGAAAAGGCCATGTGTCAGGACAGCGTGGGGCCTGCCTGCCTGCTGTGGCAGGGCTGTAATGGAGGCAGCGGTGCAGTCAGTGCTGTGTAGCTGATATCAGATCGATATGTCACACCGTCCTGTCTATCCCACAGCACAATGAAAGGCTAGCTCCCCGCTCCCCGCTGCCCGCTACGACACTGTTCCTCTCCTCTCTCCTTCAGACCTGAGAAACCCACCATCCTCCAGTCCAGTCTTGAATGTTAAATCATTCCATTACATGAAGGATGCTAACATGCTAACAGCTCTCTAAATGTTATTTCTGCTGGTTTGGGACATGTCTTCCTGGGCAGCAGTTATCATGTTAGGAGAGGCTAATCAGAAAGGCTGTCTTTGCAGACGGCAGGCTAGGGTCAAACAGTTATGGAAATATGTGTTTTGGAGTATGACATTTCCTTTACAAATGCATGCTTTAGCATGTGTCCATGGAAATTAATTGACGGGACAGCAGTAGAGGCTTTAGAGGCATCATGTTATGTACTGTACTGTATGCGTTCCTATATCCTGCTCTATAATCAAGCTGTAGGGGGCTAGAGGATTGAAGCCTTGCTCTTCCCCCTGTAGGCCTGGACAGGAGGGTCACTGGTACAACTGTATGGTCGACATTGGGAAGACAGGTTTACAAAGCTGTTGATGTAACCGAGGAAAATATACAAGTAGTCAGTAGCTACTGTTTTTTGGATGCATACAGTATGAGGTTGTGTACAGTGTGTCTTTATGTGTCTGTGTGGATGTATTTGGGTGTACGTGTGTGTGTGTGATAGTGTTTGCCTCTTAACATGAGATAGTCTGTTTGTAACGGTTTCTCTCCTCCTCTTCGTCTGAAGAGGAGGAGTAGGGATCAGACCAAAATGCAGCGGGTTGTGAATACATAATGAATTTATTTAAAGACGAAGACGAACACGAAAAACACTTGGAAAATTACAAAACAACAAAACGACGTAGACTGACCTAAAACATGAGAACTTACAAATACACGAAGAACGCACGAACAGGTACAGACTACAAACCAACGCTACAGTCCCGTGTGGTACAAACATACATACAGACACGGAAGACAATCACCCACAAACAAACAGTGAGAACAGCCTACCTTAATATGGTTCTCAATCAGAGGAAACGTCAAACACCTGCCTCTAATTGAGAACCATATCAGGCAACACATTAAACCCAACATAGAAACACAACACATAGAATGCCCACCCAGCTCACGTCCTGACCAAAAAACAAAGGATTAACACAATAACTAGGGTCAGAACGTGACACTGTTAGTGTCTCCTAGTGGTGGGAGTAGACTGTCTAGTCTACATTGTTTCCACTGTGTGGGTGTTTGTGTGTCAATGGACTTGTCAGTTCGGCTCTCCCTGCTCCGTAGCCTCTCATGCAGAAAGCCCTGTCTGACAATCTTCCCCACAACATCCCCACCCTCCCAAGGCCTCTTCCACTGCCTCACATGCTCTATGAAACCAGGAGAGAGGAGCAGAGAGGAACGTGACAGTACCAGTAGCCTGCCCAGCCTTGAGGGATCTTCATACACCATGTTAGCATTGTGCTAGCGCTACATGGCTATTAGGAAAATGGCAGACGTTCATTTGAACATCTCGATCATTCACTTAGTTAATAGCTGTTTGCATCTGATCACTCGTACCTTGGTGGTGCAAAAACTCCTTTTGTACATAATGTCTGTCTTTGAATGAAGACTAAATCCACTGAAATGGCAGGATAGAGTCTGGAGAGAGGGGTGATGAGTCAACAGATCAGTGTGGTGATTCTCATGTGGCCTAACATCTTTAACACTCTATTATCTTTAAGACTCTAACATCTTTAACACTAACATTTTTAACACTCTATTATCTTTAAGACTCTAACATCTTTAACACTCTATTATCTTTAACACCCTAACATCTTTATCACTCTAACATCTTTAACACTCTAACATTTTAACACTCTAACATCTTTAACACTTTAACATCTTTAACACTTTAACATCTTTAACACTCTATTATCTTTAACACTCTATTATCTTTAACACTCTATTATCTTTAACACTCTATTATCTTTAACACTCTATTATCTTTAACACTTTAACATCTTTAACACTCTATTATCTTTAACACTCTAACATCTTTAACACTCTATTATCTTTAACACTCTAACATCTTTAACACTCTATTATCTTTAACACTCTAACATCTTTATCACTTTAACATCTTTAACACTCTATTATCTTTAACACTCTATTATCTTTAACACTCTAACATCTTTATCACTTTAACATCTTTAACACTCTATTATCTTTAACACTCTATTATCTTTAACAATCTAACATGTATTTTTATTTGTATTTATTTCACCAGGTAAGCTAGTTGAGAACAAGTTCTCATTTGCAACTGCGACCTGGCCAAGATAAAGCATAGCAATTCGACACATACAACAACACAGAGTTACACACGGAATAAACAAAACATACAGTCAATAATACAGTAGAAAACTAAGTCTATATACAATGTGAGCAAATGAGGTGAGATAAGGGAGGTAAAGGCAAAAAAGGCCATGGTGGCGAGGTAAATACAATATAGCAAGTAAAACCCTGGAATGGTAGATTTGCAGTGGAAGAATGTGCAAAGTAGAAATAGAAATAATGGGGTGCAAAGGAGCAAAATAAATAAATAAATACAGTAGGGGAAGAGGTAGTTGTTTGGGCTAAATTATAGATGGGCTATGTACAGGTGCAGTAATCTGTGAGCTGCTCTGACAGCTGGTGCTTAAAGCTAGTGAGAGAGATAAGTGTTTCCTGCTTCAGAGATTTTTGCAGTTCGTTCCAGTCATTGGCAGCAGAGAACTATAAGGAAAGACGACCAAAGGAGGAATTGGCTTTGGGGGTGACCAGTGAGATATACCTGCTGGAGCGCGTGCTACGAGTGGGTGCTGCTATGGTGACCAGTGAGCTGAGTTAAGGTGGGGATTTACCTAGCAGAGACTTGTAGATAACCTGTAGCCAGTGGGTTTGGCGACGAGTATGAAGCAAGGGCCAACCAACGAGAGCGTACAGGTCGCAATGGTGGGTAGTGTATGGGGCTTTGGTGACAAAACGGATGGCACTGTGATAGATTGCATCCAGTTTGTTGAGTAGAGTGTTGGAGGCTATTTTATAGATGACATCACTGAAGTCGAGGATCGGTAGGATGGTCAGTTTTATGAGGATATGTTTGGCAGCATGAGTGAAGGATGCTTTGTTGCGAAATAGGAAGCCGATTCTAGATTTAATTTTGGATTGGAGATGCTTAATGTGAGTCTGGAAGGAGAGTTTACAGTCTAACCAGACACCTAGGTATTTGTAGTTGTCCGCATATTCTAAGTCGGAGCCGTCCAGAGTAGTGATGTTGGACGGGCGAGCAGGTGCGGGCAGTGATCGGTTGAATAGCATGCATTTAGTTGTACTTGCGTTTAAGAGAAGT